>NW_022170878.1:16996557-16997817 GCF_008802855.1 Photinus pyralis
AGATTTCAAAAATCCTTTTTCTTGATTTTATTTTCTGTATGAATTTCCTGGAAAATGGAAAATTTTTCCGATAGGTACTCTCGCGCGATTAGAGCGTTGAGTGTGTACCATCTAGTGGAAACCAACGGTTTCCGATTTTTGTTTTTTTTTTGGCGTCACCCTGTATATCATTACACTATTCATAATCGAACACTGCTAACGTTGTTTTAAGGTGAGTATAAATGAAATTAAAGAAATGTTAATATTGCCATAGCTGTATAGTTATATACAGGGTGTGAATCAAGATTTCAGAAATCCTTTTGCTTGATTATACCTTCTGTGTGAATTTCCTGGAACATTTTTCCGGCAAATATTTTTACGCGCATAGGGCATTGTGCGCAGGTGCATTATCTTGTTGCAACCAACAGTTTCCGATTTTTGTTTTTTTTGTGTCACCCTGTATATTATTATACTATTCACAATCGAGCACTGACAACTTCATCTTTGTTGTTTTTAGGTAAGGATAAATTTTAATATTGCCGTAGCTGTATAGTTATATACAGGGTGTACAATTTATTGGAATCAATATTGGAAAATTTTTTCGATAGGTATTCTCGCGCGATTAGAGCGTTATGCGCGGTTGCACCATTTTGTTGAAGTTTCCAACTTTTTTTTACGCCATCCTGTATATTAGTACACTATTCATAATCGAATACTGTTGAATTGCGCAAGTCTTCCCCAATTTAACCATCTTCTATGGTTTCCGAGATCGACATTTTTATCTTATATAATTTTGTTTCATTTGCAGACTCGTCGACTGGTCAGTTCCGCATCAAACAAAATTAAAGTACACGCAAATTTTTAACACGACCGATAGATCGCGCAGTGGCTACTTGTCGGGCGTACAAGCTAGAAACGTGATGGTGCACACGAAGTTGTCCCAAAACATACTTGCTCAAATATGGTAACCGAAAACAATCTGATTTTTACAAGCTAAAGATCCGCTTGTAGGGCCTTGTCCGATATGGACTCGGACGGACGTTTGGGCTGCGAGGAATTCGTCCTGGCGATGCACCTCTGCGAGCAGGCGCTGCAAGGCGTACAGCCTCCCGTTACACTACCCCCCGACCTGATCCCGCCCTCGTTCAGACGGGGCGCGAGGACAAACTCCGTTTCGAGCCAGGGCAGCGGTCACGTGGAGCAGGATCCCGCGTCGACGCTACCGACGAGTATGGCGAAGGTGACACGAACGTAGGTAGGTTTTCACGGGCGGTTTTTTTT
>NW_022170878.1:16997917-17021082 GCF_008802855.1 Photinus pyralis
ACAACAAAACGTGATGGCCGTCTGGAACACCTTCAAGATATTGTAAAAAATTGCAGGACTCTAGGACCATTCTCCTAACAGTAGTTCAAAACGAGTCGAACGAACAGACGGACTGACGGACGGGGGACAATACGCAAACAATGGCAAACTTTTTTTATTCCTTAAAAATGCGCTAACAACCAAGTTAAGTCGGTGGTCGAAGAGGGTTCATTATCTTAAAGAACAAAAAAAAGTGTCAGTTCCCCCTTCTTCTGGAGACTTGAGATTAATTTCTCTATTCTTTAGGGGTTGGTTAGAACCTATAATCCTCTCGATCAGGGGTTGACGATTTTATTGCAAGTAGATCGGATTTTGTTTACGTTTAGTCTTCTCTTTCTAGGTGATGATTTTTTTGTTTTTTAAGGGTTCAGGGTTGAAGGTAAAGACCAAAAAATAATTTCACATCCCCTACTCCCCTCGGCGAGTGGATGGCTTATAATTAGGTGGGGTTCCTTTGAGCCTACTCAGAAAGTGGCACCCTTTTTCTGGGGACATGGTTATTTTTTTTTATCTTTAAGGGTTGCTTAAAACTCTACATCCACGAGACCGGCGGATGCAGATTTTATTGTAAGTAGATGGGGTTCGCTAGAGTCTAGTCAGAAAGTTACCTCTTTTTCTGGGGGCATGAAATTGTATTTTTGTCTTTTAAGGGTTGATTAGAACCCTTCACCGTCTCGGTCAATCGGCTGACGATTTTATAGTAAGCGGATGGGGTTCGTTTGATTCTAGTCGGGAAGTAACGCCCTTTTTCTGGGAGCATAAAGTTA
Organism: Photinus pyralis; assembly: GCF_008802855.1. NCBI lineage: Eukaryota > Metazoa > Arthropoda > Insecta > Coleoptera > Lampyridae > Photinus > Photinus pyralis. The sequence continues at coordinate 16,998,724 of NW_022170878.1, forward strand.
ATTTTTCTGTTCTAAAAAAATATTTTCACGCCCCCCCCCCTCGCCTCCACCACCCTTTCGGACAGTGGATGACAACTTAAAAATTAATTTTATCTCTCATTGTATTTTAATTAAAGTTCTCAACGAAAGGAACCGTTTTTACCGACTGCTCTTCTTTCTGCCCTCTTATCAAAGTACGGGGCGGAGGGGGAAGGGGGGGGATGGAACTTTTCATGAAAAAGTAGCTGTCGAAATTTGTATTTAGTCCATAACTGTTGATTGAGAGGTCTGATCGAAAAAGTACGAATCGTTTTGGATTCTACGCACCAAAATTAGTGAGAAAAAGTGTTTTCCCGAGATATTTTGGAGCAGTCGATTTTTGGTAAAAAAGGAAGGTAATAACTGCCTTTTTTTTGAGGCCGGAAAAAAAATTGTCTCAGATCGACCGGGAAAAAAAATTTTCTTATAGAATTTGGCCCGTAGAATCCATAATTTCAAACAGTTCCAAGATTGGACTGCTAGATCAAAAGTTACAGCCCTTTGAACTTTTTGTCGAAATTTGTAATTAGTCCATAACTTTTGATTGAGGGGCCTGATCGAAAAAGAACGAATCGTTTTGGATTCTACGCACCAAAATTAGTGAGAAAAAGTGTTTTCCCGAAAAATTTTGGAGCAGTCGATTTTTGGTAAAAAAGGAAGGTAATACACTGCCTTTTTTTGAGGCCAGAAAAAAAATTGTCTGAGGTCGACCGGGAAAAAACATTTTCTTATAGAGTTTGGCCCGTAGAATCCATAATTTCAAACAGTTCCAAGATTGTACTGCTAGATCAAAAGTTACAGCCCTTTGAACTTTTTGTCGAAATTTGTAATTAGTCCATAACTTTTGACTGAGGGGCCTGATCGGAAAAGTACGAATCGTTTTGAATTCTACGCACCAAAATTAGTGAGAAAAAGTGTTTTTCCGAGAAATTGTAGAGCAGTCGATTTTTGGTAAAAAAGGAAGGTAATACACTGCCTTTTTTTGAGGCCAGAAAAAAAATTTTCTGAGGTCGACCGGGAAAAAACATTTTCTTATAGAGTTTGGCCCGTAGAATCCATAATTTCAAACAGTTCCAAGATTGTACTACTAGATCAAAAGTTACAGCCCTTTGAATTTTTTGTCGAAATTTGTAATTAGTCCATAACTTTTGATTGAGGGGCCTGATCGACAAAGTACGAATCGTTTTGGATTCTACGCACCAAAATTAGTGAGAAAAAGTGTTTTCCCGAGAAATTTTGGAGCAGTCGATTTTTGGTAAAAAGGAAGGTAATACACTGCCTTCTTTTGAGGCCGGAAAGAAAAATTGTCTGAGATCGGCCGGGAAAAAAAACATTTTCTTATAGAGTTTGGCCCGTAGAATCCATAATTTCAAACAGTTCCAAGATTGGACTACTAGATCAAAAGTTACAGCCCTTTGAACTTTTTGTCGAAATTTGTAATTAGTCCATAACTTTTGATTGAGGGGCCTGATCGAAAAAGAACGAATCGTTTTGGATTCTACGCACCAAAATTAGTGAGAAAAAGTGTTTTCCCGAAAAATTTTGGAGCAGTCGATTTTTGGTAAAAAAGGAAGGCAATACACTGCTTTTTTTTGAGGCCGGAAAAAAAAATTGTCTGAGATCTACCGGAAAAAAACATTTTCTTATAGAGTTTGGCCTGTAGAATCCATAATTTCAAACAGTTCCAAGATTGTACTACTAGATCAAAAGTTACAGCCCTTTGAATAACTCTTTTCAATTAACCCGAGTTTGTTAAAATCGGCTCAGTCATTTCGAAGATACAGGGTGTTCGGAAATCTTTGAATACCCCCCACAATTTGTTTACCGCAAGCCTTTACGATGGACAGGTTCCCAGATTCAGTACCTCGCATCCTTATTTGGCCACCCTGTACAGGGTATAACAAAAAATTAAATCTACGCTACACGTTACAGCGTCCGTTTTTAATAACAGCGCTAAACAGAGCTTATACAGAAAACCTTTTTGAATGCAGACGAGTTACGCAACTCGATTACGATCGGCCCTTGCTGCGTCCAGAACTCGTTACGAATTTTTCTAATTCGTGTCGCGTTTAGTTTGAAAAACCGATAATTGGCAATGAAGGGCGTCAAGTGTTTTATTAAAGATTAAGTGAGTGTAAAATTGCGGCGAATTCGGCTAAAGGGGGAGACAATTTTTTATCGATTTGACGTGAAACGCTTCTCGTCTACAAACTTTTCTACTTATTCCCCCCCTCCCTCGCAATGTACCAGTTGTATCTGTTGCAAACTTCAGTAGGTATTCAAATGGCGTGAGCCAAATCGATCCGATTATGTTACCTTTGAGGGCAAAAGCTCTATTTTAAGATATACACTCTGGAACGATCTCGTTTCATTGAAATTTGTTCCGCTTAGAGCGGTTATCTTCAGCCTTCCGCAAGATAAAAATACCGCCACTGTAGTTAGAGGGAATTATACAGACTGATCTCTGGCAATTTTTATCAAACTCGCAAAAGTGTGTTGAACCGAAATTGTTTACGTGAGTAACGATTTTAACATCCCTTGGATAAAGGCCAGCGAGTATGGGAAGAGGTACTCTCAAAGCGTTAGTGGAAGGTCTGGAGGTGTTCTTAAAGTTCGTGGGAGAAATCTTAATCCCAAGCCGTGTGATAATTTCATGATGGTTTTATTAATTTATTAAACACTTTTAAATGGCCCCTCCCCTACATTCTCCCCCAAAACGTTCAACCCCTAGAAGCCTCGTCAAAAAATTCACTTTTTTAGCTTCCAGATTGCAGTTACGCCCCCTAGCGGCCATTTCAGAAACTTAAACTTAAAAATATTTTCCAGGTTCCCAGATACAGTACCTCGCATTCTTATTTGACCACCCTGTACATGTACATTGCTTTATTGTAACGCGATCGTATAAATTGATCAGTATCCGTTTCGAAAGGTCAATAAAATTCTCGCACGCAGTCTGCAAAATTTAATGCGCGACCATTAAACATCCCATCTAATCTACAAGCGAATAAGGAAGAGGTACCGGAGAATTGAACCTCGTCCATACATTTTTATCGCTGATTTTTTATTTCCTACACGAGTTCTGCTCCGTTTTGAGGTCGTAATCCCCACGTTCGTAAAATACCAAAGTTATATGATATGCAGATATCTCGACGTTAAGCGCGATAGCGATTCTGAATTTACGAGTTTGATCGAGACGATCTCGTGTAATGAAAACAGAAGTCGCGAGATGAGGGTACGCAAAAACGCGGAGCTCAAGAAATAACGTCCTGGAAACTTTCCATAACGAGGTCTCGATAATTGGTTTTGTTTGAAAGTTGACGAAACATTTTTTCAGGATTCTTAGAAACTGGCTCGAACTTTTCTTCCTTCACAAAACAGGAAGGTGTCTCTTTCTAGAAACCTGTTTCAAAACCGCCTTTTTTCTTAAAATCCTCTCCGAAATGTTCCTATAGAACTCCTAGGAGTAAGTAAATTTTCTTTCGGAACTGTTAGAAGTGCTCGTAGGAAGTCGACTAGAAAAGCACCTTTTCGAAATCCTGTTCCTGCGTTTGGAAAATTTGTAAGGTTTATATATTTTCAAGGTCATTTGATTTTGCAAAGAAAACCGGTTTTTCGAAAATTGGGTTTTCAAATAAGAACTAGGAAAACATATGTAATCACAGAGCCTTTTTTGTTTTACTTGAACGCTTTGCTTTTTTCTTTGTAAAATTTGAAATGCATAATTTGTCATTTTTTTAAAATGGCATACGTTTGGCCCCTCTTCACTCGTATTATCTAACTTATGTGTAATCAAAAGTTTCCTCCTTAACACAAACAAGGTCCCTCATTAGTTACGTCACCCCGGAATAGTAGGGGAGCCAAATAGGGGATTTATACGAGCACGTCAGACTAAAGGAAGGTGGGTTGACTACGTGTTGAAAGGTGTGCATTTTAATCATCTGACGATTTGAGCGTGATGTGAGGAAGTGGGAAGATCACAAACTTGCAAAAAAGAAAAACGATACCTTGACATTCTCGAGCGCTTTGGAATTTCGAAATACAAAAGAATGTTTGAAGGAGGAGAAATTGTTTATTAAATAAACAAATGGACCGTCTGCGAAATTCGAGTAGTTTGTGTTTCGAACAGCGTGGGGCGTACGCGTATCGATTTTTTAAGCAAGACGGAGCACCGCCACACATTCCTCTCTAATTGCCTCAAAACGGAAGATAATCGACAAATTGCGCGGCAATTTGGTCATCGAACCGTGCCGTACCCAAATCGCGGATATTGTGCGCGGTATTTACGAGCGTAATGGGAATTACATGAACTACGCCAATTTAACGCAATCAAGTGTCAATTTACTCTTTACATCCTTCACTTCTCGATAACAAAGATTTATTTCTACCATTTAACTCTCATTTAGGCCATTAACATTTCATTGACACTGACATTGTTAGAAGCTCTGCTTCAATGAATTTTTCAGCGATCGCCGACGTAAATAGAACGGATTAAAATGTAAATGCTCTCGAACGGAATTAACGTATGTATTTACAGTCGAGCGAATTTGTTTGTTGGTAATGGGACTAAGATAATTGGCATATTAATAACGAAGTTACAAACGTAAACCTCAAATTTTGATTTGGCTCGAAGGACCATGTCCATTTTTCGTCTTCTGAGGTATAAAACGAAAACTAACTACCTTTTAACCAGGTATAAAATGCCATCGTTGCCTAAAAATAAAAATGTTCTATTTAAACATTTAAATAATTGAATACTTTCTAAAAGGTTTCTGACACCGAAAAATGTTCTTAAGATTTCTAGCAAGACCTTTCGCTGAACTTCATTCCGTAAAATTTCCCTAGCAAAATTTCGAGAAACATTTACCAGCAGAGAATTTCCAAAATCGAATTATTTTGCGGAATCTGGTTAAGGAAATGTTTCAATTGTATCGCGTACAAATAACAACATATTTAGATATTGCAATGACTTTATCTCTAGCCGCTTTTATGAGGTGGAAGGAAGTCGCAAATTTGTTTCTAAAAAAAAATTGCGATAGTAGCTTATCGTCTGGTTTTTTTTGCATTCTTTTTATCGTTAACCTCTTGATAAAAGGATGCAAATTTCGGGCCAACGTTATTAAGTAGGATCACTGTTTTGTGTTCTTTCTCTAAGAAATGTAGGAAAGAATTTGAAACGAAATGAATCTGAGGAAAATTTGAGGAGATTTAATTGAGTGATGAACAAATAGGTACTACTACAGACACTTTTCCAAGGGAAGTTCTAATAATTTTCAAGGAAGGTATTGAATTTTGGTAATGGAAATAGAAAATTGAAAGATGCAGTAGGGAAGATTAGAAGAAAATTTTGAGAGGAACAAAAAATTGTAGGGAAACTTGACTTGACCTGTAACGGCAATTTAATTACGTCTTTTATTAAAAATTAAATATTAAAATGGATTAACTTATAGCAATAATTACAATTTATCACTCACGCACCGATGTTGGAACTGACTCGAAACACAATTCGGCTTGCTTAAATAGCAAACAACTGTTCAAGGGCGCTTCAGAATGTTTTCGAACAATCACGTCATCTTTCTCGGAGAAATTACGTCACATCCGCCTTCGTTCTTTATCGCCGATGACTAATCGACTATCGAGATTTCTGGAATGTTCGCTACTCAAGATATTTAAAAATATTTGTATGAATATTCCGTGCTGTGAAATTTAATTAACATTCCCTCGCCATTTGGAAAGAATATTAATAAAGAAATAATGGCGCAATTACATCATGCGCGTTCATATTTGGAACAATATATTTTACGTAACAGGTGGATTATTTTCGTTATAATTGCAAGTGATTTTAATTAAGCGTGCACCGGTTGTAATTGTGCCAATTGCAACAGCGGATTTGTTTGTTTTAAATTTTAGAGAGTCGTTAATTTATCGGCTGAACAAACACGATCCGATCGATAGTCTCTCTCTCTCTCCACAAAACCGATAAACAGGAAATTGCAACTACATTCGAGCGACGGTGGCGGTATGGGAAAAGTGGATTGCCACTGTTTACTACTTTCCTCGTTATACTCGAGTGAAATTCTTAGCTCATCAACCAGAGATGTTTTTTTATTTATTTCCTAACCAATCAGTTTAAAGTATTGCCAAACATCTTCCTCCGCATTATGTACTCCTAATACCTTGTGTTTGTAAAACGCGACATTCATTCATCGCACTTAAGTTATTAGATGTAGACTGAATTTCCTTAAAAGTATGTGTACCCCCCCCCCTCCCCAAATGCGTTATATTCGCTAAGGGTAGAATGCACCCCTCCCCTCTCCGGTTTGGTATTAGGAAAACATTATATGCAAGTATAGAACCTTCTTTTGTTTTGCTTGAACGGTTTGGTTTTTCCCATGTATTTTCGGAATTTCTGTTGTAAAAATTGTAGTATCAAGATCACAGATTCGAGAACTTGTAACAAACTTGTAGTATCAGGGCCACAGAAACGCAGGAAGGTGTGAAACATATTATGTCATGTATTTTCTTGTAGTATCAAGATCACAGACTCGAGAACTTGTAACAAACTTGTAGTATCAGGGTCACGGAAACGCAGAAATGTGTGAAACATATTTTGTCATGTATTTTCGTCTCCGAGTAACAATTTCTGTTGTAAAAATTGTAGTATCAAGATCACAGACTCGAGAACTTGTAACAAACTTGTAGTATCAGGGTCACAGAAACTCATGAAGGTGTGAAACATATTATGTCATGTATTTTCGTCTCAGAGTAACAATTTCTGTTGTAAAAATTGTAGTATCAAGATCACAGACTCGAGAACTTGTAACAAACTTGTAGTATCAGGGTCACAGAAACTCAGGAAGGTGTGAAACATATTATGTCATGTATTTTCGTCTCAGAGTAACAATTTCTGTTGTAAAAATTGTAGTATCAAGATCACAGACTCGAGAACTTGTAACAAACTTGTAGTATCAGGGTCACAGAAACTCATGAAGGTGTGAAACATATTATGTCATGTATTTTCGTCTCAGAGTAACAATTTCTGTTGTAAAAATTGTAGTATCAAGATCAGAGACTCGAGAACTTGTAACAAACTTGTAGTATCAGGGTCACAGAAACTCATGAAGGTGTGAAACATATTATGTCATGTATTTTCGTCTCAGAGTAACAATTTCTGTTGTAAAAATTGTAGTATCAAGATCAGAGACTCGAGAACTTGTAACAAACTTGTAGTATCAGGGTCACAGAAACGCAGGAAAGTGTGAAACATATTTTGTCATGTATTTTCGTCTCAGAGTAACAATTTCTGTTGTAAAAATTGTAGTATCAAGATCACAGACACGAGAACTTGTAACAAACTTGTAGTATCAGAATCACAGAAACGCAAGAAGGCGTGAAAAGTATTTCCTCTTGCATTTTCGTATCCGAGTATCAATTTCTGTTGTACTATCAAGATCACAGACTCTCCAGTACTTGTAACAAACTTGTTTTCTCAGGATCACAGAAACGCAAGGTGTGAAAAATGTTTTCTGGTGTATTTTCGTCGCCAAGCAGCAATTTCTGTTGTAAAAATTGTAGTATCAAGATCACAGACTCGAGAACTTGTAACAAACTTGTAGTATCAGGGTCACAGAAACTCATGAAGGTGTGAAACATATTATGTCATGTATTTTCGTCTCAGAGTAACAATTTCTGTTGTAAAAATTGTAGTATCAAGATCAGAGACTCGAGAACTTGTAACAAACTTGTAGTATCAGGGTCACAGAAACTCATGAAGGTGTGAAACATATTATGTCATGTATTTTCGTCTCAGAGTAACAATTTCAATTTCATGTATTTTCGTCTCAGAGTAACAATTTCTGTTGTAAAAATTGTAGTATCAAGATCACAGACTCGAGAACTTGTAACAAACTTGTAGTATCAGGGTCACAGAAACTCAGGAAGGTGTGAAACATATTATGTCATGTATTTTCGTCTCAGAGTAACAATTTCTGTTGTAAAAATTGTAGTATCAAGATCACAGACTCGAGAACTTGTAACAAACTTGTAGTATCAGGGTCCCAGAAACTCAGGAAGGTGTGAAACATATTATGTCATGTATTTTCGTCTCAGAGTAACAATTTATGTTGTAAAAATTGTAGTATCAAGATCACAGACTCGAGAACTTGTAACAAACTTGTAGTATCAGGGTCACGGAAACGCAGAAATGTGTGAAACATATTTTGTCATGTATTTTCGTCTCCGAGTAACAATTTCTGTTGTAAAAATTGTAGTATCAAGATCACAGACTCGAGAACTTGTAACAAACTTGTAGTATCAGGGTCACAGAAACTCAGGAAGGTGTGAAACATATTATGTCATGTATTTTCGTCTCAGAGTAACAATTTCTGTTGTAAAAATTGTAGTATCAAGATCACAGACTCGAGAACTTGTAACAAACTTGTAGTATCAGGGTCACAGAAACTCAGGAAGGTGTGAAACATATTATGTCATGTATTTGCGTCTCAGAGTAACAATTTCTGTTGTAAACATTGTAGTATCAAGATCACAGACTCGAGAACTTGTAACAAACTTGTAGTATCAGGGTCACGGAAACGCAGAAATGTGTGAAACATATTTTGTCATGTATTTTCGTCTCCGAGTAACAATTTCTGTTGTAAAGATTGTAGTATCAAGATCACAGACTCGAGAACTTGTAACAAACTTGTAGTATCAGGGTCACAGAAACTCAGGAAGGTGTGAAACATATTTTGTCATGTATTTTCGTCTCCGAGTAACAATTTCTGTTGTAAAGATTGTAGTATCAAGATCACAGACTCGAGAACTTGTAACAAACTTGTAGTATCAGGGTCACAGAAACTCAGGAAGGTGTGAAACATATTATGTCATGTATTTTCGTCTCAGAGTAACAATTTCTGTTGTAAAAATTGTAGTATCAAGATCACAGACTCGAGAACTTGTAACAAACTTGTAGTATCAGGGTCACAGAAACTCAGGAAGGTGTGAAACATATTTTTTCATGTATTTTTGTCTCCGAGTAACAATTTCTGTTGTACAAATTCTAGTATCAAGATCACAGACTCGAGAACTTGTAACAAACTTGTAGTATCAGGATCACAGAAACGCAAGAAGGCGTGAAAAATATTTTCTCTTGCATTTTCGTATCCGAGTATCAATTTCTGTTGTACTATCAATATCACAGACTCTCCAGTACTTGTAACAAACTTGTTTTCTCAGGATCACAGAAACGCAAGGTGTGAAAAATATTTTCTGGTGTATTTTCGTTGCCAAGCAGCAATTTCTGTTGTAAAAATTGTAGTATCAAGATCACAGACTCGAGAACTTGTAGCACACTTGTAGTATCGCGATTACAGAAACGCAAGAATGCGTGAAAAATATTTTCTCTTGCATTTTCGTCTCCGAGTAGGTATCAATTTTTGTTGTAGTATCAAGATCACAGACTCGAGAACTTGTAACAAACTTGTAGTATCAGGGTCGCAGAAACGTAGGAAGGTGTGGAAAATATTTTCTCGTGTATTTTCGTGACCAACCAGCAAATTCTGTTGTAAAAATTATAGAACCAAGATCACATACTCGAGAACTTGTAACAAACTTGTAGTATCAGGGTCACAGAAACTCAGGAATGTGTGAAACATATTTTGTCATGTATTTTCGTCTCCGAGTAACAATTTCTGTTGTACAAATTGTAGTATCAAGATCACAGACTCGAGAACTTGTAACAAACTTGTAGTATTAGGATCACAGAAACGCAAGAAGGCGTGAAAAATATTTCCTCTTGCATTTTCGTATCCGAGTATTAATTTCTGTTGTACTATCAAGATCACAGACTCTCCAGTACTTGTAACAAACTTGTTTTCTCAGGATCACTGAAACGCAAGGTGTGAAAAATATTTTCTGGTGTATTTTCGTCGCCAAGCAGCAATTTCTGTTGTAAAAATTATAGTATCAAGATCACAGACTCGAGAACTTGTAACAAACTTGTAGTACCAGGGTCGCAGAAACGTAGGAAGGTGTGGAAAATATTTTCTCGTGTATTTTCGTGGCCAACCAGCAAATTCTGTTGTAAAAATTATAGAACCAAGATCACAGACTCGAGAACTTGTAACAAACTTGTAGTATCAGGGTCACAGAAACTCAGGAAGGTGTGAAACATATTTTTTCATGTATTTTCGTCTCCGAGTAACAATTTCTGTTGTACAAATTCTAGTATCAAGATCACAGACTCGAGAACTTGTAACAAACTTGTAGTATCAGGATCACAGAAACGCAAGAAGGCGTGAAAAATATTTTCTCTTGCATTTTCGTATCCGAGTATCAATTTCTGTTGTACTATCAAGATCACAGACTCTCCAGTACTTGTAACAAACTTGTTTTCTCAGGATCACAGAAACGCAAGGTGTGAAAAATATTTTCTGGTGTATTTTCGTTGCCAAGCAGCAATTTCTGTTGTAAAAATTGTAGTATCAAGATCACAGACTCGAGAACTTGTAGCACACTTGTAGTATCGCGATTACAGAAACGCAAGAATGCGTGAAAAATATTTTCTCTTGCATTTTCGTCTCCGAGTAGGTATCAATTTTTGTTGTAGTATCAAGATCACAGACTCTCCAGTACTTGTAACAAACTTGTAGTATCAGGATCACAGAAACGCAAGAAGGCGTGAAAAATATTTCCTCTTGCATTTTCGTATCCGAGTATTAATTTCTGTTGTACTATCAAGATCACAGACTCTCCAGTACTTGTAACAAACTTGTTGTCTCAGGATCACAGAAACGCAAGGTGTGAAAAATATTTTCTCGTGTATTTTCGTTTCCGTGTAGCCATTTCTATAGTATCAAGATCACAGACGCTCAAGAACTTTTAACAAACGTAGTATCAGGATCGCAGAAACGCAAGAAGGTGTGAACGATATTTTTCGTGTATTTTCGTCTCCGAGTAACAATTTCTGTTGCAAAAATTGTAGTATCAAGATCACAGACTCTCGAGAACTTGTGCCAAATTTGTAGTATCAGGGTAACAGAAACGCAAGAACATGAGAAACATATTTTTTATTGTAGTTTCATCTCCAAACAGCAATTTCTGTTGTAAAAATTGTAGTATCAGGATCAGAGAAACGCAAGAAGATGTGAAAAATATGTTCTCTTGTATTTTCTTTTCCTAATATTCTCTTATAAAAAATTGCGATACCACTATTCGGATCACAAATCCCATATAATGTTCTCCTAATATCATTCTGTTTCTGAACTGTAAACTCCGCGAAAAGAATCCGTTTCTAAACAGGGTATGTGCGGAATATCGTATCGGTTTCACATTTTGAAAGCGCCAGGATTCATTAAACAATGTCACGGATTGCTATTTTTATGAAACCGTGTAATTGATGTGTTTTTTCAATACCGAGACAAATTTGTCGTTTTTTCGAGCTAAATCTTGTAGCGTACTTCGATTCAGTAAGGCACTCAAATTGAAATTACGCTAATTTTACTTTCTTTTGTTTCAGGTGAGTTTTATACAATTTTGCAGTTGGTGGTAAGTCACGTTATGAATGAATGAATGAGATGATTTTTACAGTGGAAATGTAAATCTTGATAATTCAATTGGTCCACGTGCTACTCAGCTGAATGTCCAAATGAACAATCGCTTATCGCGTTCCACTTCCATATTCCGTAAGACCCGATCAGCATAATTCTGCACAAAAATAATCCTTTAACAAAGGAAAGCACCTGCGGATTTCATTCAATTTAAACGTCAAATTTAGTAAAGCAATCATTTTGCGCGTCCACCTCGCCCCATTTATTTTAATCTAGGATCAAAAACATCTAGGCCCAGTACTTTGCCCAAGTTTGGCAACGGTGCGAAAGTTAACGCCTTGTAAAGTTCTAATTCCCGTTGCACATCACGAATTTATGACGTTAGTTCGTAACGACCAGTAACGTTGTAATTTAGGTTAATTAATTATAAATTATAATTGGCACCGTCCCTTTTCCCTTTCTGACGCGCAAAGATAGCAGACGGTATCCAGGTGTAAATTACGATCTGCTTATTTACGGGACGTCGTCGGGAGCGGGTGGGAAAGTTTAAATATTTCAGAGCATTCGTAACAAATGGAGATGATTTACAGTAAAATCTCCGCTTTCCGGAAAAGTGCACGAGTGTAAGTAAAGATTACGGACGTTCTGCTCTCATTTTTCATATCGCCATGAGGACCATTAATAAAAGGTAGGAGAACAGAAACCCCCATTAAAGCACGTTTCGACCGAAGTTTTCCGTGCCTTGCTCTTTCGATGCAAAAACGATGTAGGATTTGTTTGCTCGTGCAACTCGTTCAATGCAGAAACGATTTTTTATGGTCATATTTAAACAAATGATTATTTGGGATTTGGATAGGTGCAGCTGGGATTTTTGGGACCATAGAACGTATACAGGGTGTCAAAATTAGACGGTTGAATTTTATAAAAAAGTATATTTGGTGAAATAGTAAAAGTTCGTCACTAATTGGTGGAATTAATTTCTGCGTCATTTAATTTCTATAGCGCGTTGTCTTCTTAATAGATTTAGGAAGTTCTCGGCATGTGCGCAGTTGACTATGTCTTTTCTGTTTGGTTACGTTATAGGAGACCACAAAAAAAATTGGCCAAAAACTGCTCGACAAACACATAAATTGAATGTGAGACTCTGCGCTGTAAAAACAGTGCGAGGGAGTACAATTAATTAAAAATGCGCAATCTTAATCAATCCTTGCATGGAAGCGCTGGGTAATATTTTGCATAAAGTCAACCCCCCCCCCCCCCCGTTGCTATCTTCCAAATTGCTATCTTGGGATGAGAAATGTAAGACGTTTGAAAATTAGCGATTAACGATTCGTAAAGTTCAAGGATGCCCAATTTTGGTAAAAGTCTAACGAGTTCAAGAGCACCACCTGCGAAAAAAAAAGTGAGACATCAAAAGGTGATCCACTACTACCGAAATTAATCGACGTCCATTCATTAAAACGTCTCTCCTAATCTCTTCGCACTTCGCGAAGCATAAATTCTACACACGTAAAGCGCGTTAATTTTTCAAATTTAAACAATGCCACGCACGGACCGAAAGTGGGATCTCATTATTTATCTTTCACGTTTATGAATCGATTAAATGGCGCATCCCCCTAACCGAGTGGAACGTGATTAGGAAAGAGTGATGTATTGCAGGGGAGGACCTTCACCTTTTTACGGGACGGGTTTTTTTTAAAAGAAAAACCTGACAAATTTCATACATTCGGAAAAACTTCGAAGTTCGTTTGCATCCCACACAGAAAGCGAAGGAGCCACTTACGGCAAAAGTTACATCATCGGTTTAATCTTGTAAGTCCACAGATTTCTTAATAATTTTTTCGCCCAACAACCAATTATACAGGGTGTAAACAAAAATTGAGAGGCGCAGGAGTCGACAACCAAGTTTTTTTTTAATTTTGACTTTTTAAGAGCTGCATATGCAAATCCTTAATCTAAAAAATACAGGAATAGATACTGGTAAATAATCCGAAGTAATGAAAGAGTTTGTGGAGAATTCGAAAAAAGAAACGGAGGGGTCGCGATGAATTTAAAGCATTTCAAGAAAGCGAAGCATACGAAAAATTCGAAAGGGTAAAGAAGAAAAAAATGCGAAGATCTGGTAGACTGAGGATGCTGAAGAATCAAAATATTTTGAAATTAATGAACAGTGAAAACAACCGAAGAGGTCGGGGAATCTGAAGACATTGGAAATCGAAAAAAATTGAAGAAAATATAATTATGCGTGTGGGGGGTATGGTATTCCCTTTAGGGCCTTGCAGATCTTACGATATGTGTAGGGAAATTAATATTGAATCTTTCTTTTCTTCCCCCAGACTCGGTTGTACATTTTCTTCCAAAATATTTAGTGCTTTTGGCACTTGTATCATAATTTGTAGGAAGATTTGGTTTTCTTCACGAAAAACTATAACAATGACCTTAGGTCTGAACTTTTTGAAGCTACATTCCTCCAGGGGGGTGTGAACACCCTCCAGCGCCTCGAACACCTTATGATATATGCAAGGAATTTAACATTGAATCTCTTTTTTTCCTTCTATGCCCCCCAGACCCCCTGGTTGTACAGGGTGGCCAACTAAGAATGCGAGTATCTGAGAATCTATCCATCGTAGAGGCTTGCAGTAAAAAATGTATTACTAAAACGGCCACGAGCAAAACCTGGAAAATATTTTAAGGTTCTGAAATGACCGCTAGGGGGCGTAAGTGCAATTTGGAATCTAAAAAAGTGATGTTTCTGTGAATTTCGCTATATTAACCTAACAAAAAAATGTCCGGTCTTTGAAGTTGACGATAATCTGAACAATTTTTGTTTGACAATTTTTCCTGTATCTCTAAAAATGAAGTGGTGGGGGGTATTCAAAGGTTTCCGTAAAGAACACCCTGTATCGTCGAAAGGGCTGTAACTTTTGATCTAGCAGTCCAATCTGGGAACTGTTTGAAATTATGGATTCTACGGGCCAAATTCTATAAGAAAATGTTTTTTCTCGGTCGATCTCAGACAATTTTTTTTCCGGCCTCAAAAAAAAGGCAGTGTATTACCTTCCTTTTTTACCAAAAATCGACTGCTCCAAAATTTCTCGGGAAAACACTTTTTCTCACTAATTTTGGTGCGTAGAATCCAAAACGATTCGTTCTTTTTCGATCAGGCCCCTCAATCAAAAGTTATGGACTAATTACAAATTTCGACAAAAAGTTCAAAGGGCTGTAACTTTTGATCTAGCAGTCCAATCTTGGAACTGTTTGAAATTATGGATTCTACGGGCCAAACTCTATAAGAAAATGTTTTTTTCCCGGTCGATCTCAGACAATTTTTTTTCCGGCCTCAAAAAAAGGCAGTGTATTACCTTCCTTTTTTACCAAAAATCGACTGCTCCAAAATTTCTCGGGAAAACACTTTTTCTCACTAATTTTGGTGCGTAGAATCCAAAACGATTCGTTCTTTTTCGATCAGGCCCCTCAATCAAAAGTTATGGATAATTAAATAAAAATTTCGACTATATATACATATATCATATACCATATATACCGTGATGGTCAGCATTTCGAGCATTTACGGCGGCATTAAAAGCTTCCTTTTTTAAATCGATCCACCTTAGGGCCACAAATTATATAATAAAAATAATTTCGAAAAAATTAGCTTAAAAAAATAAAATTTTGAGGGTAAAATTTTCTTTGCCATAAATTTAGGGTTAGGAATAAGATATCGAGATGCGGTTTTCGCGAACTTGTTTAGGCATCATTTAACTACTTTTTCATGAAAAAAAAAATCAAACCAACGCATTTAATTTTCATGAGAAAATTAACCATTTCTGTCGGAAGGTCGAAAAAAGCCCCCAAGCGGCGATATGTGAAACTAACAAAACTTCAAATATTAATATTTGTAACTTCTTTTCAATTAACCCGAGTTGTTAACATCGGCTCAGTCGTTTCGAAGATACAGGGTGTTCTTTACGGAAATTTCAAAATCCTTACTACGCATTTAAAAACTTTTATGTGTTTATGTTATGGACAGACAGACAACACCTTCTTATACAAAGTCACAACTAGCCACTATTTCTATCACACCATCCCTTAGCCACGGCCTGTTCTCATTGTCTTTCTATCGGGATACTCGACCTCGTAGCATTCTCCACCTTCAATAACCCAAGTGCTTCCGCTACTTCCCGTTTTTAGGATCTCCATGACCGATTCGGAGACGTCGGAAGCTCTGGAAATTAGTTTGTTTAATAACACACCCACGTTGTGACACTTACGACTGAGTTTGATAATGGGGCTGATATTTATCGAGTAGCTCTACAAGATCGGGATGCCACGCTTGCGAGATGGCATCTCGGATGGCGGATAAGTCATTCATGTCCGTGGTTGTATAGCCGGGACAAATCGTAATAATTCGCACTCGGTTGTAATCGTAGTAAACCGAATGTCCCAACGAGCGACCAAGGGAGTTGATGAACAACTTACTTGCGCTATAAATTGGAGGACCTATTGAAGTCGATGGTAGAGCCAGAATGGACGATACGTTTATGATTACGCCTCCTCGTCCTCCTCCATTTTTGCCCAAATACTTGAAACCCAGCAGAGTTCCCTGAAGCGTTCCTGCCTGTTAAACAATATAAAGCCGTGTTTCCTCCAAGTTCTGGCACTCACGATGTTTATACCGATTAAAGATTTCCAGTCGTTCTCATTAATTACTCCAGCGTTGTTGACAACAATATCCAAGCCTCTCCAATGGAGTGCCGAAATCTCGAACGCATCTGTAACAGGGAGTCAACTCCGAGCGTTTAAAAAAAATCGTGTTACTCTCGAGCTGATCTTCATCGCTCACATCCGCCGGAATGAAGATCGCCCTCCCGTAACCGAACTCCCTGTTGAGTAACTTGGCCGCTCCTCTTCCCTTTTCGACGTTGAGACTCACCAAAGTTACTCCCTACAAACAGTTTTCTTGAGGTTTCTTGAAAGGGCGCATACTCACCCGAACTCCGTTACTCAAAAGATGGCGCGCAATTTCAAAACCGATACCCCGCGAACCTCCCGTTACTAAAGCCGTTGTGCCATTCAGCTCGTACGTTTTCGTAACGTAAATGGGGAACGCGAGTAAAATCCATGAGGTAAAAAAATGTCGCGTGCTCATACTGTTGTGATAAACATCAAATCCAGTTTGAAGGTTTTTTATATCCATAACAGAACATAAACAGGAAATCCTTGATTTGCAATTGAGTATTTCATTGTAACTTTTGAGTTCCCACACTTTTATTTTTTTTTTTAATTTGCCTCAACGCTCCTGACATCAGTCAAAGGTGTAGAATGTATCATAATTTTTAGGAAGATTTTGTTTTCTTCATGAAAAACCATAAGAGTCCTTAGGCCTGAACGTTTTGAGGAATAATGTTCCACTGGGGGATATGGAATCATGAAAGCCTTAGGAAGGTAATATAGAATACTACCATATGCAGTTGTGAGTTGTGTTTCTTTTGGCAGAACTGGCGATTCCCTTTGTGCAATCCTTTGCGGCATGGTTGGGATTGAAGCAATTGATGCACGGTGAATGATTCTATCACATGGGCAATTCTGGTGTCGATCAAAATGTTCAAGAAATTAGCACTTTGTAGTGGTCAATGGCGACGAGACTAACACTCCGCGGCACCTCCACTCCCAGCACCCCGTCGTAAGCTATGTTCCACAGGAGTGGACCAAGTACTTACCCTTGTGGGACCCCGCACTTAAAGAAAAAAGAATGGAGCACCCGGGGTCTGGGGGGTACCTATTCTAAGGCCCCCCCCCCAGCGCCTCGAAGATATTATTCGAATGTTTTTTTCCTGGGGGGTATTCCCAGACCCCCCGATTGTACAGGGTGACCAACTAAGAATGCGAGGTACTGTCTCTGAGAATCTATTCATCGTAGAGGCTTGCGGTAAAAAAAATTTATTACTAAAACGGCCACGAGAAAAACCTGGAAAATATTTTTAAGTTTCTGAAATGACCGCTAGGGGGCGTAACTGCAATCTGGAATCTAAAAAAGTGATGTTTCTGTGAATTCCGCTATATTAACCTAACAAAAAAATACCCGGTCTTTGAAGTCGACGATAATCTGAACAATTTTTGTTTGACAATTTTTTTGTATCTCTCAAAATGAAGCGGTGGGAGGTATTCAAAGGTTTCCGTAGAGAACACCCTGTGTCTTCGAAACGGCTGGGCCGATTTAAACAAACTCGGGTTAGTTCAAGAGAGCTATTCTTCAGCTACAAATATTATACTATTTGAAGTTTTGTTAGTTTCACATATCACCGCTTGAGGGCTTTTTTCGACGTTCCGACAGAAATGGTTAATTTTGTCAAAAAAATTAAATGCATTGGTTAGATTTTTTTTCATGAAAAAGTAGCTAAATGATGCCTAAACAAACTCGCGAAAACAGCATCTCGATATCTTGAGATATATATATATATATATTTTTATATCGTGATGGCCAGCATTTCGAGCATTTACGGCGGCATTAAAAGCTTCCTTTTTTAAATCGATCCACCTTAGGGCCACAAATTATATAATAAAAATAATTCCGGAAAAATTATCTTAAAAAAATAAAATTTTGAGGGTATAAAATTTTCTTTGGCCTAAATTTTAGGTTAGGAACAAGATATCGAGATGCGGTTTTCGCAAGCTTGTTTAGGCATCATTTAGCTACTTTTTCATGAAAAAAAAATCGAACCAGTGCATTTAATTTTTTTGAGAAAATTAACCATTTCTGTCGGAATGTCGAAAAAAGCCCTCAAGCGGCGATATGTGAAACTAACAAAACTTCAAATATTATAATATTTGTAGCCGAAGAATAACTCTTTTTAATTAACCCGAGTTTGTTAAAATCGGCTCAGTCGTTTCGAAGATACAGGGTGTTCTTTACGGAAACCATTGAATACCCCCCACCACTTCATTTTTAGAGATACAGGAAAAATTGTCAAACAAAAAAGGTTCATATTATCGTCGTCTTCAAAGACCGGGTATTTTTTGTTAGGTTAATATAGCGGAATTCACAGGAACATCACTTTTTTTGATTCCAGATTGCAGTTACGCCCCCTAGCGGCCATTTCAGAAACTTAAAAATATTTTCCAAGTTTTCCTCGTGGCCGTTTTAGTAATAATTTTTTTTCCCGCAAGCCTCTACGATGGACAGGTTCCCAGATACAGTATCTCGCATTCTTATTTGGCCACCCTGTACATTCTTCTCCGAAATATTTAGAGCTTGTAAGAAAGATCCTTTTGTCTCCATGAAACACTAACAGCGTCCTTTTACCTGCACGTTTTGAGGAAGAATGGAGCAACCGGGGTCTGGGGGGTATTCCAATACCTCCCAGGAAGATCTTATCCGAATCTCCATACCGCCCAGATCCCCTGGTTGTACGTTCTTCCCCGAATTATTTAGTGCTTTTGGCACTTGTATCATAATTGCTGGAAAGATTGTTTTCTTTATGAAACACTAACAGTACACGCTCTTCAACCGTCGCGAAACCGAGTGCCTCGTTTTTACGTTGATTCCAGTATTTAAAGGACGCCATTACATCATAATCTCCTTTAACAAAATTTCAAAAACCCCTTCAATCAACATTTGCTTAGATAAACGCTAACCACGACGGAACGCGCCAAACTTCCCCACCTCTCCACATGAAACGCGCAACTTCATCATCAGTACCAGATGTGTATTTTTTTTGCCTGATAAACACTCCTTATCGCAGTCGAATAAATAAAAACCTTTTATAAAACACGCAAATTTGATCAGAAGGGTTTTATTTAAAGCAACTTATCGAAATTGAACGAACTAAAAGTGAAAAAAATTAAAACAAGAACTACGCAATTACAAATAATTCTAAAAGGAAAAAACAAACACTGAAATACAAATTCAAGTGACACGAACTAACAAACACAATGTTAATTTCAATTTGAACCCAATGTGATTTTGTTTAAGAATTATTTAATGCTGTTAATTTTGTTTAAATAATCACTGGCATTCGTTTATTTAATTGCATAGAAATTACGCTTATTCTTTTGCAAAAAGTGTTATCTCCGGTCGTTGCGATAAGAAGTTTCGTTATCGCTGCGTGAGCTAATTAAGTTTGCGTATAAGAGGGTTTCGCCGATACGGGGAGGCGGACGTTGCTTCTTTGTGGTGGTGGCTTTTAGCGTATCGCAGTCGGCGGTAGTAGAGCGTACTTTAGTTACAAGACAGTTGAACAGTTGTAAAGGTGAACGTTAATTCGAGTCGAGCTGAAGCGTTTGTTGACCGGGTAGTTAATTACGTTTTCTTTAATTGTTTCAATCGATCGCTTGTCGCGGGGTATGTCTATTCTGGCCTGTTTTTCTTTCAGCTTATTTGATTGATTTTGTCTCAGAAATTTGTCCTATGTTGTAGTTAATCGAGCCCAAATTACAACCTAGATAAGGGTTTCCATTCGAAATTTTTCTGTTGGAACCCGGGCGTTTAATTAGAAAGGTGTTATATAATTCTTTGGAATGAAATGACATTTTGCGCTTCAGTGTCAAAAATGATTTAAACCAGAAAATACACAGCCGTTGACTTTCTCAAAGAATTTGTTTTTTCTGAGATCTTAAATGCGATTTTTGCGCCTTTGAAATGAAATCGCTTCAGTGTCAAAAAAAATTTACAGCAAAAAATACACGGCCATTGATTTTCTCAAACATTTGTTCCTGTCGTAGATCTTAAATGCGATTTATTCGTCATTGAAAACTCCTAGAAAAATATTTTGAGGGTTGGCAATAATTTTTTTACTATTTCCAAACAATGTGTTCTAAAGAGATTTCAGGGTTTCAAATTTTCAATAATTTTTTTCTGGGTGTCAAATTTTTAATAATTTCATAGACGTTTTTAGAGAGATTTTTCAGGTCTTTGAATTGAGGAATGTTCATAAGACAATTTTGGATGTCAGTCAATTCGTGTTAGATTGTTTAAATTTAATGTACAGGGTGAACATTTTGTCTGGAACACTGGATAATATCTTCAAAACAAGATTTTTTAAAGATCCTCCAAAATTGTAAAAAGTTTACTATCAATCAATTGCGTGCTGGTGACCATGATTAAGTACGCCACTGACCACAAAGTGAAAGTACGTAGATCTTGTTCAATTACTCTTCGACGGTGTGGGGAACAGTCTTAAATTGGCACGAGTGACGGTGTACCCCAAAATCTTTTGTGTCACCTCCGAGATTGAACAGTCAGTATTGGTTTTGAAAAAGTGAAGAATTAGAAAGGAACATCGGATGAGAATTGCCGCACCCTGTAACAGTGGTTCATCGGCGATTAACTAAATGATTGATTATTACATATTTAAGAATGTGAGATTCGTAATTATCCAGTGATCTAAAAGTTTCATTACGTAAGTGCAGAATGAGAACGTCGAAAATATCAAAACGCCCTTCTGTACTCGTATTCCGTGAAACCTTCATAATTTCCCCTCTCAAATGTTAGTCGAGATATAAAAAAAAAGGAGAAGCGACACGAATGGAAAATGCGATAATGACCCCCTGAAACGGCTTAATCAAAAAAACCTCCGTTTCGAATACGGTCAGAAATGGAACTTCGAAGTTAATAAGAAAGGTCGGTTTTTGTTGTATTTCGAATACATTGCTTTGTCAATATTTAGTCGTGGCATTAAGTAGCGGACGCTAATTGGGAGCGTACATTTTGGATAAAGCACGAAGACCTTTATCAGGGGTTGTTTGATCAATAATGACATCTAATCCGTAATTTATTCCTAATTTATCGTTCGTGTTTTGTAATGTTTCGTTTTGTTTTGTCATTCTGCTCATTCTTACGGAATTAGCAATGGAAAGAATTCCTCTCTCTTTTTTCAGCGAGAATATTACCCCCTCCCCTAGAGGCAGTCTTGGTTTTTTTTAGTATAAGGCACAAATTGGCCGAAATGAAGCACTAATAGCTTTTTATCATTACATTGGGAGTGTCGGTAAATCAGGCACTCTCCGCTATCTTGGATTTTGGACCAAGGTCTGGCTCTGGAATTTCCCCGGGTTTTGCTCGTGGCTTTGGCGAGGGGGATTCCTCCGATTACATCACTTGGATTTTCCCGGTATGGTGCACGAGATTTTCTTCCAGAATTTTTGTATCAGGAGAAACTGCCAGGGGAGCGTGGTGCATGAGGAGATCTTTATTCGTCGTCAAGAAGAATATCGCACCAATTCCTTCGAGAATTTTTGTATCTGGAGAAACTGCCAGGGGAGCATGGTGCATGAGATCTTTTTTCGTCGTCAAGAAGGATATCGGACAAATTCCTTCCAGAATTGTTGTATCAGGAGAAACTGCCAGGGGAACATGATGCATGAGGTGATCTTTTTTCGTTCTCAAGAAGAATATCGCACCAATTCCTTCCAGAATTTTTGTATCAGGAGAAACTGCCAGTGGAGCATGGTGCATGAGGAGATGTTTTTTCATCGTCAAGAAGAATATCGCACCAATTCCTTCCAGAATTTTTGTATCAGGAGAAACTGCCAGGGGAACACGATGCACGAGATCTTTTTTCGTCGTCAAGAAGAATATCGCATCAATTCCTTCCAGAATTTTTGTATCAGGAGAAACTGCCAGGGGAACATGATGCATGAGGAGATCTTTTTTCGTCGTCAAGAAGAATATCGCACTAATTCCTTCCAGAATTGTTGTATCAGGAGAAACTGCCAGGGGAACATGATTCATGAGATCTTTTTCCGTCATCATTTCATTTCATTTATTCGTTGTTGCTTTACCTTATAGTAGGTGGCAACA
>NW_022170878.1:17021182-17047123 GCF_008802855.1 Photinus pyralis
GAATAATTATATTGCATTCGTTTGCCACAAATTTTTTAATTTTGTCTAATTAAATAACGGTCAACCAACAAACGTGAAAATGTAACTAACAAACGAGAACAAACGACCAACAAACGATTGCAATAAAAATATTCTGAAAATTCAAAAAATGGGGGGCTGACTATACGCCCAAGTTTTGAAATTTGAATAATTAAACAACGGTCAACCAACAAACGTCAAAATATAACTAACAAACACCAATAAACGACCAAAAAACCATTGCAATAAAAATATTCTGAAATTTCAAAAAGTTGAGGGCTAACTATATACGCCCAAACTTTCAAATCTTGAATAATTAAATAACGGTGAACCAACAAACGTAAAAATTTAACTAACAAATAACAACAAACGACCAACAAACGATTGCAATAAAAATATTCTAAAAATTCAAAAAATGGAGTGCTACCTATACGCCCAAATCTTGAAATTTGAATAATTAACTAACGGTCAACCAACAAACGTGAAATAGTAACTAACAAACACCAACAAACGACTAACAAACGACCAACAAACGATTGCAATAAAAA
Organism: Photinus pyralis; assembly: GCF_008802855.1. Lineage (NCBI taxonomy): Eukaryota > Metazoa > Arthropoda > Insecta > Coleoptera > Lampyridae > Photinus > Photinus pyralis. The sequence goes on from NW_022170878.1 coordinate 17,021,749, forward strand.
TATTCTGAAAATTCAAAAGGTGGGGGGATAACTTGATACCGGTGAGTACCTCTGGGCCTCTGAGGCGGGCAAGGCGTAACGAGGCTGATGATGGGTCTAGGCCCTAGGGAGGAAGAAGAGGAAAGAAGGAAAAGAGGAAGAAAGCGTGGAGAAAACATAGGGGAAATAAGGCAAGGGGGGGAGACAAATACGCTAAAAGATAAAATGAAAGAGAAGATGAAGGGGAAAGGAGTAAGGATGGAAAATGGGCAAGAGAGAGAAAGCACGAACGAATGACTAAAAGCAAACCTACAAGTAGAGGCAAGCGTAAAAGGGGCGAAGATAATTTATTGAAGTAGAGGGAAATAAGCGGAACTAACATGGGAAAAGAAGAGGGGTAAGGAAACGTTGAAGGAGAGCAGGATGTACATAGATGATATAATTAGAATAGTTAAGTGGCCAAATTGAAAAACGACTCTGTTTCTTAGTTCTAACGGCATTTTATGAGCCATTTTGGCCACATGGTTTTTTAGATGTAAAAAAAATGTGCTGAATCCGATTCTGGATGTTGCCAGGCCGAATTTTGCACTAGTTCACAAATACAGCACGATGGCGCCACTATCTATTGTATTCTGTACTATTTAATATTAAATTGTTTTCCATAATTTATTACTTACATATACGTAAGAGTTGGTTAATTAACTTCATAGCTAGTTCGGAAAATGTAGGAAAATATATCCTGTGGTGATATATAGGGTGTTCCAAAAAAGCTGTGAATTAATTAAATTAGTGTTTTACATTTTCCTCGGCAAATTTTGTTTGTTCTTAAATTTTGTGCTTTTTAATAACCGTTGGTAAGTATTTAAGGTTTTTTCCAACTGTATATATAAATATACAGTGTATAAAGCGATGGGGTATACAAGAGGGAATTTTTTTAAATATTGATTTATGAAAAAAATTTATTCTTAATGATATGTTTTGCTTGCTTTGAAAGTACCAATAACGTTTCGATAATCTAAAATTTATTTATAGAAATCTGGAAAAATAATAAAATTAATATTTTTTATTGAAAGTTATCATTATACATTATAATTAAGATAGAGTATTGCTATCAAACCACAAATAATCGAAACGTTATTGGTACTTTCAAAGCAAGCAAAAATTTATGAAGAATACATTTTTTGCATAAATCAATATTTAAAAAAAAATTCCCTTTTGTATACCCTACCGCTTTACACATTGTATATAAATAAAAATTGCGTATTTTTTCCAACGAATTCAAATCTGCATTTAAAAAAACAAAACCACATCGCATTTTACAGATGATAACAAAAATGTCACTTTGATATGGAACACCCTGTGTATTATTACATAATATGAGAGGTTATTAAATACTTTATAAAACACTATAGCAAAAATATTTTAAATAACCAACATTTTCAAATTATTGACGATCTCCTAGGACGTAGAGAGTTTATAATTTTGCGGTGCCTGTCCATCTGTCCCGAGATCTGTTCATTTTGCATTTGGATTCTTTATCAGAGTTATAAATCAGAGTTCGTGAATCGGCAATGTACGTAAAAAATAAAGAAGGCCCTTTTGACATCTCCGTTAGTTATAAACCGAATTGCATGAAATTCAATATGGGCATAGTCGAGGGCATAGTTTTAGCCATATAATACGCAATGCAAAAGTTGGGCCTAATCAATTCTACATTCACAGTGCCCTTTTTGAATTGCAAACTTTTTTATTTATGAAAGTATTTAAATAAAATTTGATACATAGGCACTTGGAATAAAAGCAAATCTAACACCGGGTTCAAAATTTGGTTTTTCACATGCTATAGCCACTACCTATAGTAGTATCTCGAGTAGTTTTAAATGGCATTAAATGTAAATTAATTACATTAACTTAGCGTTAACCACATTAAATTACATTAACTGAATTAACTTGAAATTAACTGCATTTACAGAACATATTAACTACATTAAAAGTTAATTTTAATTCATTAACTACTATTTGTACACCGAATTAACTAGGTGGTTTACCCCTTCGTTCCCGCCGATACAGTGCAGCGGCTCCACTTGCTACACTCAAATTGTTTATTTACCGCCCGCCAAGATACAGACTTTATTTACAAAAAATATGATTTCATTTTTTGGGGTAATGTTCAGAAGTAACTTATCTAGAAAACTGTCGGTTTACTTTTTCCATAAATCGTCTTGATCGAGAGTAAAACAATAAAACAGGTTAGCGCAATACCTAATCGCTGCAAAATATCTAATCCTTAAACAGCCGGTATTCAGTTGCTATAAACTTTTTTAAAAAAATATTTCGAACATTTTGTAGATAAAGGTCTAAACTTATAAAATATAAAATTTATATATTAATATAAAATTTTATTTTTCAAAAACAACTTGAGTTTTTTAGGCGGACGCTCTTATGGAAATTTACATTGGGTGCAGTGGGTACAGAACGGCGTAGAGTTGCATCTTCTCATGATGCTGTTGCCGGGGACATTTTGTACCATACATATTGTCTGGCAAATGCGATAAGAGATACTGAAAAATCGAATGGTCAGACTAGTCCTCCTAAAAACTTGGCTTTAAATAAATTATGCTATGAACTAAAAGTGCACAAATATCTACAAGTGTCTTGGCGACTGCTTCAATCGTAAAAAAATGAGCAGAATGATGAAGAAATTTAAGTTCCGTTAAAATTTTTGAACGAAATATAGGTAATACATTTGCCGTCAGAATTATCTCTATATTGTTACCGTGTTGTCTGTATAATGTACCCAATATATAAGTTTTGCAATTTTCTGTGCCTCCTGTATGCTTTTTTAACACCTCAATCCGAAAAACTATGTAAAATGCGTTTGGCATAAAAATTTATATATTTGGCCGCCATATTGGCCGCCATTTTGAAATTAGCCAAAAATCAGCTTGGCAACATCCGAATTCGGGTTCAGCAGACATTTTTACTCTTATAAATTGCCGTTTCCAAAATGGCTCATTAAATGCCGTTAGACTTGCGATTTATTAACTATGGCCACACAACTATTTGGTGGAACAAGTAAAACGGTCGATTATCGGCGAAAAGATCTACAAGTATCGAAATATGTTTTATAACAAAATGTTTGTGAGATTGGTTCAATGTCTACTAGGCAGTAATATTTAAATTTATTACAGTGTTACTCATAAGGCCGCACACCTAAAATTCCATTTTTTTGAATGAATAATGTTTCAAAAATTTTTCTCTAAATTTTAAGCAAAATTTGTAAAAGCATAATGTACTAAACCAATCGTTTTCAAACTCGAAAACCCGAAAAACGATTGCATTTGAGGGGAGGTACATTATGCTTTTTACGAATTATGCTCCAAAATTGACAGAAAAATTGAAATATTAGAATAATATACAGAGTGTGCATTAAAAAAAAATGCAATATTAGTGTGCTACGTCTTTATGACCGATCGGCGATCCTGTATAATTAAAATTACTACTGCCTAGTAGACATTAAAGAACCTCAAATATTTTATATAACTTTTTTAATACCTTGTATATTTTCCCCAATAATCCACCGTTTCCAACTTATCAGTGGCCCTGTATACATAAGTGCTAAGGGTACTAAACGTGTTGGGAAGCGTGTGTAATACACTCCAGTATACGACGGCATTATAATAGTTTCAGGAAAAGATACAATGTTCATTTCCATACAATTAACACTTAATCTGCGTGTACGATACCCCGCCCCTCCCCCCTTCTATATCCTTTTCCAATACGTTTTGTGCACTTAGCACTTACGCCACAATTTTTCACAAGGGACTATCGAACGTAAAACTAGGAGCCTTTCTGGTTCGGAATACTCGTTATGAAAGGAAGATTGGAGAGCTCTAATGCCGCGTTTACACGAGACCCGTAAGTGGGCCAATAGCTGGACTCCAGTGTATATTTGACTTGTTCCAACGCGAATTTAATGCATATGACAGCATAACTCAAAACCTACCACGAGTTGGAACGGCCACCCAATTTTTTTGGAAGTCGTAATGGTCCTCTTCAAGAAAGAAATGGGTGATGCCCTATACACCACACTGCATATAGGGTTCTGGTCAGGACTACATGCGATTTTGACCAAAAGTGTGCCAGAACTCTTGTTGCTCCTCTATACTCATTTCTTTAGTATATCGCGCACAATCCATTTCCACGGGCCCCCGTATAGCTCCGTAGGACAGTTTCGTTCTTATGTTTCTTGATTCACTTTCGGGTTAGTGAATTACATATAGGTACTTATAAGATAATAGACAAGGTAATATCAATTCTAATCAATTTTTGAAACACTATTGACAGTTTACATAACACAAGCAACTAAGTAAACGATGAGTAAAATCGTTTTTGGAATAGCACTCATTATCTTAACCCAGCGCATTTTAGCAACTCCAACATACAAGGAGTATTGGTAGTAGATAGGTTACACATACACTTTCTAAAATTAACCAACTTAGTCGCATTTACACAATTATAATCGAAATAAGCTCCATCTGATACATCGCCGCTAGCTAGACACCTGTTGAAAAGATCACCAGGACAAGTTAGATCGACATTCTGACAGGCACATTTCTGTAGCCAGTACAAACCGTTTGAAGTCGAACAACGTTGCTGAAATCTAGACATAACTTGTGTGGATCTCATAATCTTCGGTCGGATTGGTGGCCTCGAGCATTTTCCGCAAGGATCATCTAGACAGTTGATTTACTTCGCGAAATTACAGTGTCCCCACTTACCTTCTCCCTTACTCCCGGCAAGCAGGAAAGCAAGAAGGAGCAGACAGCATGGAAAACTCTTCATTCTGGTTTGACTGTGTGTATACAGAAGCTGGTTACGTGCGTTCGAGCTTATATCGTCAACAGAATCATCAACGTTCTGTTATTTACTTTTTTCGAGATAGCGTTTTGCGCTGTGAAATGTTTGCTAAAGAAATATTTATGTTTTTATAATAGATCACTTTGACAACTCACAAACGAGCTTTTTACAGAAAAGACAACTTCATCGGTTGCAATATCGCCACTTTTTGTTCGTGCCTATATGAATGTATCTCTGGGGGTAAAACGAGTTCTGTGCAAATGAAGACGTCGAGGAACACGTGCGTAATTGGCGTCTATAACAAGGCGAAATCCACACTATTCCTAGTCTATTAATTGCACCTATTGATTGCGCCACTGCTCATCTGCACATATCCCACTCTCGCCTACTTAGTACTTAGCTGCGTTCTTGTATATGTATCTATAAAATATAATTGGAAAGTTGTTCAGAGACGGCCAAGGATGCTATATAATATAAGGATTGCTCGATCACTGAATTTTTTCGCCGCGTGTAGTGACGTCACTGGCGGACCCAGACGCACCGCATGGTTTGATTTTTCGATTTGTGTACCACTCTTTCATTTGTATTTTATATTATGTAAGATTCTATATGTGGCCTGTAGAATCCATAATTTCAAACAGTTCCAAGATTGGGCTACTAGTTGAAAAGTTACAGCTCTTTGAATTTTCTTTCGAAATTGGTTTCTAGTCCATAACTTTTGATTGAGAAGTCTGATCGAAAAAGTACAAATTGTTTTGGATTCTACGCACCAAAATTAATAAGAAAAAGTGTCTTCCCGAGAAATTTTGGTGCAGTCGATTTTTTTGTAAAAAAGGAAGGTTGTAGGTACACTGCCTTTTTTTGGGCCCCGAAAAAAAAATTGTTGGATGTTATAGGTAGGTATTTAAATTAGAAACACTTGTCATTCCTCGTCTACAAGTCTACAAATTCTCCTTCGGTTTTTCGCATACTCAAATGTCGTGAACCCATTTCATCCTGCGTTTTTGGTTTCTTTGCTCTTCATTATCCATGGAAATTGCAGCTAAATCAGTTCATTTAAACTGTGTCCATCTTAAAATAACGATTTCTCGAAGTTTTTGACACTGACTAAAATGAGCACCAGTTGAGTGTAAAATGTGAATACTACCCCGAATTGATATTACAGTCCAATGCACGTGGGCAAATTGATTGAGCCGCGCGAGAACCCGCGTCGCATCGTGAGAGGAATTCAGATTAAGCCGTTGGACAATTCGCGTTGAGCCCCGAGAACTAAAAAAGAATTCGCGCCGAGAAAATCAGTGTGAAGCAGGAATGATCGTTGAGGTCTGTGCTAAAAATCTTCGCCTTCCCGCCTCGTCATACCCCAACCAATCCCTTTCTACGGACCTCCGGAACTTCACGGTTCTCATATTTCAAGTCAGTTAGCAAACGGTTTTCAATCCCAATCAATTTATTTATACACTGTGCTTTAATTGTATCAATAGAGCACATAATATACAAAGTAACATGGTAGATTACTTAAATTTATAAAAACAAAATTGGTACACCTTCCTGAGCGCATTTTAGGAAATGCGATTGACAACTTTCAGCTGACATGATACATATGCAATACCTGAGATGATGCAACTCAGTGGCATTTAGACAGTTAAAATTAAAGCGAATCAATGAACCAGGAAGAATTGGACCGTCGAGCAGTTGACACTTATTAAAAACGTCACCAATGCAAGTTAGGTCGATGTCTCCGCACAAGCATTCCTTCAATTCCTCCAAACCGTTTGGCTTGAGACAAAGTTCCCGAAAGCTGGACACAATCTTCGCTGATCCTCTCATCGTTAGCAGATTCGGACAACTTCCGCAAGGTGCATCTACAAAACTGATGAGCTTTGCGACGTCGCAGCTGAATACACACCTTCTCCACTACCCCGAGCAAGCAAGAAGGCAAAGAGGAATAGACAGTATGCCAAGTTCTTCATTATCCTGATAAGTACTGAAGCTGTTTCTGTTAGTTCGGTCACTGGCACCTGATATGGTAGTATTCCAAATTTCGTTACCATAGCGTGATCTCGTTTGTTTAGAAAATATTTACATTTTTTAGGTAGGTAGCTCCAAAAATTGACAACTGCAAAGGCAGAGTAATAGAAAGTGAAAAGAACGACACTGACCTAGCAAGTAAAATAATAACAGTAACAGAAGATGACAATTAATTATCTATAGATTCCTATTAAGAAAACGTAATAGTATAATCTTGTTTATCTTTACTAACTGTAATGTTGTTTTATGGTGATATTTTTAAAAAAATCTGTTTGCTTTACTGTATAATCTCCATCATAAACTGCGTTTACCCCAAAATCCCATACTAGAGTTGTACGTAAGTCTCTTACTTAACCCTCATAACTCCTGTCATAATAAGATTCAATCATTTATCCTGCACCAAAACACTAAAACATCGCCTACGGTGCCAGCATTTGCACCATCTCTGATGGCCTTGCAAAAGTTCAAGTACCCTTCACAACAACGTTGGAGAGTAAGCCTTGAACTCGCCCTCTGGTACTACAATTTGCAAGATTCAAATCGGGGACAAGTCATAATCGGCAAAGTCTTGTCAAATCACAAACACCCTTCGTCCCCATTGGTCGCTGTATAATCGCCTTCTACGACACGCAGTGCCCTCTGCAGTAAGGTGATTTATTCCTGTTTTCTAAACAATAAATCCGCAAAATATTGCGTCATTCAAGGACTACCACCCCAAAAACCTATACTAGACGCATGTTTGAATTTATTGACATTGGAACGGTGAACTAAAAAGAACAAGAAGCAAAAATCACAAATAGCTTTAGTCAAGTTTATAGTGTTGGAAATGGGAACTGTGTTATGTGTAATGTCTGGTTTTATATGCGACTAGTGTTCTATCCCAATATAATTTATGTATGCTGTTTTCAAGTATTATCTGTGGAGTGTATTTGTAGTATGGTGGATGGACCTTCGATTGTGATTGAAGTTCGTAAGCTGTTTTATTTCGCTGTACCAGTCGGTAAAGTTACACACCTTCCAATAGTGTACTTAGTACGTGTGTAAGAATTTTAATCACTGACAAGGTTCTGTTAAAGATCAGGATTCTGCACCTGTACCCGATGGAAGAGGTGGAAACAACCGAAGGTATCTGAGTGAGGACCTTTAAAAATACAGATACCAGTAATTTTATCTACTACATCTGCCTAGCTCGACAAACATTCTTAATTGAAGGGATTACTTTTTCCGAGAGGCCGTAGATTACATTCGGTTAATGGATTAATTTCATTTTGTATCTAAATTAGAAGGGGGTACTAACGTAGATCTTCATGTACAGCCAAAGATGATAATTCAGCATCCATTTGCTTTATTCTTCTTATTATTGCTATCGAAAAGTCGTGCTTCTGAAGGAGGTGAGTGTGAAAGATTTAGCCTTGATAAGCTCACCACCTTTGTAGGAACATCGTGCTCTACAGGGTGTACTAAAGGACAGTTGGACCAAACCATCGAATTTATCCCCGACTTTCATCACGTATGCGTTAATCCTCAACGTTTACGTGCCATGAAGACTTGCCTATGTGAAAATGGGACCAGTCAGTGCGTTGGCGATCTCTTTAATGACTGCTCAAGTCAGTCAGAAGTGAATTTCAACTGCTTGAGCGATGCCTATTTGACGCAGTTTAAAAACTGCTTGTGTGACTTGCCTTACGAGAATTGCCCAATGATATTTTTTGATAGATGCGTTCCATTAATTCCCAATGTCGGATAAATGTCCTGGTCGGAGGTATTTCGGCGTTTTATTAGTGTATATTTATTTACCAATATATAGTTCATCGACCATTTACTTACCTCGCCCTGTGCTTTATTTTGCTTTTCTATTTGGCTTGTCTGCCTGTGGATAGTCGTTTCCGAGAAATTTAGTAGCAGAACAAAGTACATCTCAGCTCCAATCCACTTCACAATTGTCGTAGAGAGCGGATCCAGTTTTAAACTAATTCAGTAATTTATATCTGAAAATATTTCGATCGGTTTTAGAAATTCGCGTTGCACTCCCTTCCAGTTTTTCTAAGAAAACAGTATTGGTGTAATACAATTTCTATGCCCATAAATTGTCATAATGTTTATATAGGTCATGCGTGCGCGGAATTCGGTTATGCGATTAAAGCAATAACAGATTTAATTTCGAGCGTGTTTTTAACTTACAAGAAACTTGATTGTAAAGTTAGTAAAAATGTGCAATATTGTTAGGTCGAATCAAGTTCGAATCTCACAATACTGCGAGGTAATATCTTTTCATTTGTCACTCATTAATTGCGTTAAATTTATAAGAATTTGCATGTTACTTGACTTGACTTAATTATAAGTAGGTTACCACGATTATGCGTTACGCTCATGTTCGTTACTTTGTTTTAACAAAAATGTAACAATGTATGTCCGATACGCCACTGGAATAATACATATATGATCATATTATTTATTATTCTGCTGGAAATCTTCAGTCTTACTACTGTCCAAAACGGACCCTGTGCATAATACTCTCTACAACAATCACATCCACTTACATAATTCTGGGTGTCTCCTGTACGTTCTCTTCTTTACGATTTAAATACATAACCTCAATTTTTTAATTCTTTAAAAATGTAACGTGCCCTACGTAATTTCGTCATTTTTAAACACTTCAGACACCCACAATCATGTTTTTCAATAAAACCTCTTCCACAAACATTAAACGCTTAATCACTTTTCACAACTGTCTCTCATATAACATAAATCCTCCCCCAGAAAGTGGTCCACCACCTAGAAATGCTCGTGTTGTTATTGCCGGTGGTGGCGTCATGGGAGCTTCAGTCGCCTATCACATCGCCAAACTGGGCTGGGCAAAGGACACGGTCCTACTGGACCAGAACAAGTAACCCCTCCGGTCGCACGCGAACACCTTGACTTTATTCCGCTTTCAGAATAGGAGGAGGTACCACCTGGAACTCCTCGGGGCTTCTGGGTATCTTCAAACCGAGTTACTCGCAAGTGAAATTGTCGCAGACCAGCAAGAAGCTGTACCAGGAGTTGGAGGCGAGAGGACTGTCGACGGGCTGGAAAGAGTGCGGAAGTTTGAATTTGGCCAAAACTAAGGATCGTATGATAGTTTTTCGTCGTATGATCGCGCAATCGGTGTACGTATTCTTTCGATTCTCGGTGGGTCTTAATTTTGGCAATTTCAGACTGTGGGATATTAAGTGCGAGCTGCTAACTCCGATACAATGCAAGGAGAAGTGTCCGCTCTTGAATGTGGACGATCTGGAAGGCGGATTGTGGATACCGGGAGATGGGGTCGGCGATCCTTATCAGATTTGTAATGCGCTTACGGAGGAAGCGAGACGGATGGGTGAGATTTCTTACTTGTTTGACGATTGTAGCTAAATGTTTGAGTAGGTGTAACTGTAATTGAGCATTGCGCACTGAGAAAAGTTAACCAGACGAATGGGAAGGTGTGCGGTGTGGAAACGGAATTGGGGCCTATTGACTGTGATTTTTTTGTTAATTGTGCCGGGTTTTGGGCTAGGGGTGTAGGTCGCCTATCCGAACCCTGTGTTAAGGTGCCCATCCATGCTTGTGAACATTACTATTTACATACAAAACCAATGTCCCAACTGCAGCAACTACAAACTATGTTTCCAGGTGAGTAATTTCCTTGGTCCTTTTTCACCAAGGTGGTTTGTTGGTGCCAAAACTAAAGTATTGGATTGAAATTCAGCCCACTTCCACTTGTATTATGGTGTAACTAGTGCTTTACAGGAACACATAGGCAACCAACACGACAATGAGCATTTGACTTTTATACAGGATGTTGAAAAAATTCTATTGCTGACGGACTTCAACTTTTCTTAATGACTTGACTTTTTTTAAATTAGGCATTTCAAAAAAGTCAACCTTTTATCAATGAAATCCGGTAAATCCAGAAAAAATAGTCCAATTTAGGTTCTAAGGGCGGTGGAAATAAATAATACATCTTTTTGAAAATATATCAACTTTTACTGATGAAATCTGATGAATCCAGTTAAATTAGCTGAAGATCACAGTTGCAATTAGTTATATTTGTACATCAACCTTTGCTAATGACTTTTGTAAAATAATGTATTTCAAAAAAGTCAAATTTTACCGATGAATCTAATATAAATCCAGTCAAATTAGTCGAAAGATAACAAAATGTGGTTTTTTTGTTAAATTTTTTAGATTAGGGTTCTATTGTTGACGTACCAACTTTTCTTAATGACTTTTTTTGAAAAATTGCATTTCAAAAAAGTCAACCTTTGACCATGAAGTCGATAAATCTAATTCTGTTGGATTTTTATTGCAATTTTTTAAAGATCTATTTTTCTCAATAACTTTTTGAAACACGTATTTCAAAAAAATTAACTTTTACCCAATAAATCTAGTAAAATTAGTCGAAGGTAAAATTTTTGTTACTTCGATTGGGGTTCTATTGCCTTTTCGTAATGATTTTTGAAATTCTGCAATATAAAAAGTGAACTTTTACCGATGATATTTAAAAAATCCAGTGAAATTAGTCGAATATACTGAAATGTCACTTTTGGTTGCATTTTTTTTAAAATTGAGGTTCTACTGTTTATGGGCATGAACTTTTCTAAGAGATTTTTGAAATACTGCAATTAAAAAAAGTCAATTTTTACCATTGAAATCTAACTAAATTAGTTGAAGATCATTTCTGGTTACATTTTTTAATATTCGGATTCTACTGTTAATAATAATAGTCCAAGGTTTTATGATGGAAATAAAATTTTCTTAATGGTTTTTTTAAATAATACATCTTTTTGAAAATAAAAGATAACAAAACGTGGTTTTTTGTTATATTTTTTAGATCAGGTTTCTGTTAACTTTTCTTAATGACTTTTTTTTTAAAAATTGTATTTCAAAAAAGTCAACCTTTGACCATGAGATCGATAAATCTAATTCAGTCGAATTTTTATTGCAATTTTTTAAAGATCTACTTTTCTTAATAACTTTTTTGAAACAGTGTATTTCAAAAAAAGTCAACTTTAACCAAAGGAATCTAATAAATCTAGTTAAATTAGTTAATGGTAAAATGTCAATTTTTGTTACTTCGATTGCCTTTTGGTAATGACTTTTTTGAAATTCTGCAATACAAAAAGTGAACTTTTACCGATGAAATTTAAAAAATCCAGTGAAATTAGTCGAATATACTGAAATGTCACTTTTGGTTTTTTTTTTAAATTGAGGTTCTACTGTTTATGGGCATGAACTTTTCTAAGAGATTTTTGAAATACTGCAATTCAAAAAAGTCAATTTTTACCATTGAAATCTAACTAAATTAGTTGAAGATCATTTCTGGTTGCATTTTTTATGAATTAAAAAAAATCTGCTATTGTTTGCGCTTTGTCCGTCCGTCCGGACCCACTTCTACCGTTTTGAACTACTTCTAGGGGAATGGTCCTGGAATTTTTTGCAGTAGGTAGCCTATACCTTAAAGGTGTGCCAGCCGGCCATCAAATTTCGCTGTCTAAAAGGGGAACCCCCCCCCCCCCACGAATTATTTTCTGAGATGCCGTTTTTGAAAGTAAAACGTGCATAACTTTTACATACGACAACAACACGGCTACATACGCGGCTGTCTATTGCGCAAAAACCTAAAGGGAACTGATTCCATTTTATCAAGAGTACAAGAAGTAAGTCAACTCAAAGGTAATGCGATCGTTGTCATCGTTTCTCGGTGGTACGGAGAAAGCGTGGGGTAGTTCCGGATAATAATCTTTATCTTCTAACTTCCTCGTCAACTGGAAATACTTTCTGTAGGTGGTCTGGTACTGACGTTTGTTTCGCAAGCGTTTAGCTTCTAATTTTGGTGTAAGAAAGCCTTCTTTAAATATGTAAATTACTGCTTTCACCTACAAACCACCTAGAACATAACCGCAGGGGTATATTCAGCGTTGTTCGTACTAATAACCACAATTTGCAGTTGTCCGCGACTTAGACGGCCACATCTATTTTAGAGAATATAAGGGCAGACTGCTGGCCGGAGGATTCGAACCTGTAGCAAAACCGGCGTTCGAGGATGGAAAAATTCCAGGCAACTTATAAGAACGTATTAACGCGCGACGTTACTGTGGCGAATTTTAGGTAGCGGCGAGGAGCGTGTCCTGCCCGAGGATTGGGATCACTTCAACGTACTGCTAGAGCAGCTACTGCATCGAATACCGATGTTAAATGATACGGTATTGGATAAATTGTGTAACGGTCCCGAAGCGTTTAGTCCCGATTGCAAGTGGATCATTGGGCAGGCCCCTGAGGTAGGTGCGTGCGAGACCGGAGCGCGTGTGTTTCTATCGTATCCGATTGCAGATTATGAACTATTACATCGCTGCCGGTTTAAAAACGGTAGGGATTGCCGCGGCGGGAGGGGTCGGACAGGCAACCGCCGAGATGATTGTGAATGAAAACACGAGCTTTGATATGTACGAATTAGACATTTCACGATTTTTAAGTGTGCATAATAATAGGAAGTATTTGCGAGACCGCGTTAAGGAGGTACCAGGTTTGCACTATGCCTTACAGTATCCATTTTCAGAATTTAAGACGAGCCGGAATTTACGAATGTCCCCCATTTATCCTAAGCTAATGGAGGCAGGGGCCGTTTTCGGTCAGCTCATGGGCTACGAACGTCCGTCGTGGTTCGACCGCAATTACGTCCAAGGTATTAGCGTGATTCCCCACTCTGTTCTCTCATTTTATACCTTTTTGTAATTAGAGCAAGTGTCCTCGGACTGGTCGGTTCCCTATCGCATAGCGTCGACCGATACCTTCGGAATACCGCCCTGGTTCGATTACGTTGCGTCGGAGTATGACGCGTGCCGCGAAGGCGCAGGAATTAGCGATTATTCTTCGTTTGCTAAGCTAGACATATGGGTATGCGCTATAGACTAAGAGCTAGCTGACGATCTGAGTAACATGTTTGATACAAGGATTGCGGCTGTTTACCGTTGAGTTTCTCACCAAAAATTACAGCCACAGTTAAATGCAACTTTTCGAAATGCTTTTTTGGTAATCTTCATTTGAAAGGGATAATTTTCCGTTTAAAAAACTATTACGATAATTACGAACAATAGTGGAAGTTTAACCCACAAAGAATTAAAATCGCGTGACCTTAAGTGAAGTTAGATTTCGAAATCTGGGATACTATTGCGACTACGGATAATGGAATCCCCCTCCCCCTCTCCCTCTCAGTAAAAGGAAAATTCAATTTCCCTACAATCATCTTATCACAATACCCCAGAGTTGGATTCTCCCCCAAAACCTTTTGCCTGACCGCTCTTATTCGAGTTTTCAGTAAAACCCCATCGAACATAGCACCGGGGGGGGGGGTCTGCGGGGTATGGAATCAGGTTAAAGGAAAATTCAATTTCCCTAAAATCATTTTATTACCTACCACTATTTCATTTTATTACCTGTCGAAAGGTGTACAAACGTGTAAAAATGCTTTTTTGGTAACCTTCATTTGAAAGGAGTAATTTCTCGTTTAAAAAACTATTACGATAATTACGAACAATAGTGGAAGTTTAACCCACAAAGAATTAAAATCGCGTGTCACAAGTTACTAATAAGAACTACATTGCAGTATGGCGTAACGAAAACCCGTTAAAGGATTTTATTTTATTCCACTTTTACTTGAATTTATCGATTTTACGTGGTCCTGAAAGACGATCCTAATTTTTGCTGACAGCGGGAATTGGGTGTGAATTATAAAAGTAGTGGGAAATTTAAGTTATTGGCAGAGAGTCGTGGGGCAATGCGCGCTAAGTCACGATAGCGATTACAAACACTGCTGTTCAAATCGTCTGGCAGCTCTCCTTCCTTAACCATTCCTGACTAGTAATTAGACATTTTTAGTCCAAGGGCAATGAGGTTGTGAAAGCACTCGAATACATCTGTTCGAATGGTGTCGATATTCCAATTGGGGGGATCATTCACACGGGGATGCAGAACAAGTACGGCGGCTACGAAAACGATTGCTCGCTGGCGCGCCTCGCGGAAAACCAGTAATAACCCAATTTCCTATTTGAAATTCGTAACGTTCACGTTGCAGCTACATGATGATAGCGCCGACCATTCAGCAAACTCGCTGCCAAGTCTGGCTGCGGCGACATCTACCTCCTTCGGTCGAACTATCCGACGTCACCTCCATGTACACGGCCTTAGCCATCATGGGTCCGCTAACGAGAAGCCTTTTATCTGAACTGACCGATACCGACTTAAGCCCACGAAACTTTCCGTTCTTCACCATTAAGTTGCTAGACGTGGGGCATGTGAGCGGTATCCGCACTATGAATCTCACACATACAGGGGAGCTCGGTTACGTGCTCTACATACCCAACGAGGTTATTTCTCACGTTTTACTTCCGAAGCAGCTCACCGGTAATTTTCAGTTCGCCCTCCACGTTTACTCGCGATTAATGAAGGCCGGTGAGAAATACGGAATGAGGCACGTCGGCTATTACGCGACCAGAGCGTTGCGAATCGAGAAGTTCTACGCGTTTTGGGGACAAGATCTTGATACTCGAACGACACCTTTGGAGTGCGGGCGTACGTGGCGCGTTAAATTTGAGGTGAGCTGCCGAAGGCAAGTGCTAGTCTCTCACGCTTTGATTGTAGAAAGACTTTATAGGAAAGGAACCTCTATTGAAGCAAAGAGAGGAGGGCGTTAAACGAATGTACATTCAGCTCATATTAGATGACCACGATCACGAACTCGATCTATGGCCTTGGGGTGGCGAGCCAATATACCGTAACAACAAGCATGTCGGTATATGCACGACGACCGGATATGGATTCACATTTAAGAAACAGGTTTGGTGTTGCCTTCGGGAAACTTAACCTAAAAACTCAATTTCAGGTGTGCCTGGGTTTTGTTCAAAACATTATCGACGGTGTGCGACACATAGTTACGACAGACTTTGTTCAGTCGGGTCATTACGAAGTGGACATAGCCGGCGTGCGGTTAGTACTCCTGCCACTGATCTCCCCACGATTGTCATTTCCCTTTTAGGTACCCCGCGAAAGTAAACCTGCATTCCCCCACTTTACCTACTAAATATCCGGACCAGGAGAGGGAGGCTTACCAGGCGACGAGAGATAAAGGACGGAATTCGGTTGTCGAGGCCGTTGTGTAGTGCTTTGTAAATATTGTACGTTTTTCCGTTCTGCTACAGAATGTGCCTTGTTTTGTGTTACTTGTCAATTAGAAGAAATACAAATTTCCTAGTCCAGAAATACCAACTTTATTAATCAATGTAACCACAAACAAACAAATGATACAAGTTGGTTTTAATTATGAGCGCCAGTCATGAATTCTTTCCGCCTCTGATTCCAGAACGTTCGGAAGAAAATTAGTAGGTACACGTGATCACTGGATGAACGTTTTGTTTATTTCCGTTGTGGCGTATTTTCAAATTTAAGTGGTACAAAAAAAATTACGATTACTGCAGTAGACACCCTAAATCAAAGAGAATATTGGTTGCAATGGGCCTAATAAAAACGGTACATACATTTTTACCGCAATTGGGAAAAGAAAACTTACGTTTTACTCTGAGGGCTCGATGCGCATCGCTGCTGAGAGTAATTAGCAAAACAAACACATGTATATGACTTCAGGGGCAATCTGTATTTGGTTTTTTTTCCTCTTGGTTCCTTTTTTCCTGGCTTTTCGGTTTGGATTTGCTCCGCGGAACCAATAAGTCGCGTGCGTAATACATTTGAACGCACAAAAATTCTGAGTTGTGTTCCAATTCCCTTCCCGATTTTGTCTCATGTTTATTGTGGACATAAAAGCCCAAAGCATAGAGTAAATAATATAAAGAGGTGTCATGGGATAGGATATTGTTGCAGTATAGAAAATCTTGTAAGGAAGTGTTGCTATCTTGTGCTGTTGTTTCGCTGAGCAGCATGTAACCTGTATTACCTATTTAAATACACTGACAAACAAAGTTGAGATTTGAATTACGTCATTACTTTGCACCAGACAGAGACCATGATGCTGTCAGCATTATATTTAATCACGGGAATGTGATATATGCTTCCTATGCAAGGAGTCTTTTAATTCTTTCAGGCCATAGACCTATTTATTTTATTATTTTAACGCCTTACCTTTACCCAATTACAAACTTTATTTGAATTTAGCTAGCCATGAAAATTAAATAGGTACAGTGAGAAAATATAACTGATTATGCGTATAATTTCTAACGTTTTTGTTGGATTAGCGGTACACGTAGACCGTTTTAACACTGCTTTAGCAATTTTGTGTGGAATTTACGCAAACAAGGTCCTTTTGCGCAATTCACAAATGTGGGAGTGCTGTAAGGATAGTTTATTTGTGAGAGAAAAGATCAATTCCATCCATACTACCATTGTATATAAAGATGTATAAATATTTCCTTTTTTGCCAAAAATCGACAGCACCAAAATTTCCCGGGAAAACACTTTTTCTTATTAATTTTGGTGCGTAGAATCCAAAACAATTCGTACTTTTTCGATTAGACTTCTCAATCAAAAGTTATAGACTAGAAACCAATTTCCAAAGAAAATTCAAAGGGCTGTAACTTTTGAACTAGTAGCCCAATCTTGGAACTGTTTGAAATTATGGATTCTACAGGCCACATTCTATAAGAAAAATTTTTTTCCGGGCGATCTGAGACAATTTTTTTTTCGCGCCTCAAAAAAAGGCAGTGTATTACCTTCCTTTTTGCCAAAAATCGACTGCACCAAAATGTCTCGGGAAAACACTTTTTCTTATTAATTTTGGTGCGTAGAATCCAAAACAATTCGTACTTTTTCGATCAGACTTCTCAATCAAAAATTCTAGACTAGAAACCAATTTCGAAAAAAAATTCAAAGGGCTGTAACTTTTGAACTAGTAGCCCAATCTTGGAACTGTTTGAAATTATGGATTCTACAGGCCACATTCTATAAGAGAATTTTTTTCCGGGTCGATCTGAGACAATTTTTTTTGGGGGCCTCAAAAAAAGGCAGTGTATAACCTTCCTTTTTTGCCAAAAATCGACTGCACCAAAATTTCTCGAGAAAACACTTTTTCTTATTAATTTTGGGGCGTAGAATCCAAAACAATTCGTACTTTTTCGATCAGACTTTTCAATCAAAAGTTATAGACTAGAAACGCATTCAAAAAATACTACATTGGAACTGATTCGGCACTGGGCAGTTCCGCACAGAAAAATCAGGAAAATTCTCTCTTCGCTGACCTACTTCCTGCTTTACGAAGATTGAATTACTTTTATGACTTGAAGATAAAGCAAAAATCTACGTAGGCGTAGATGACGATCACATTACAAGGCCATTTTCACTTTTATCTTAATAGAATTTGAAGTCGGACGTTTATGATTATGTAGATTACTTCTTATGACGTATGTGATGAAATTTTTCTGAAATACTTCTCGTCAATTTTCTTAGTGTAATTTAGTCCATGGTGCTCTACACACTCTGGATTTTGTTACATGGCAAATTTACCGACTCTATGGTGTTTCTAAGCACATAGGTGACGAAAACCTCAAAATTAAACCGAATTCTATACCAAGGCGCCACAGCATTGAAATTTCTTTTTTTTTGTAATGATAATTAAGCTACAGAACAAAGCGATACAAGCTTTATAAAGGAGGTCGATGGTGTCCGTCCGTGAACACGATAGGTAACTGCCAAACGCTTGGGCAGATTTGGTTCAAACTGTGCACAGAGTTGGCCTATACTTAATACTATATATCATGTGTAATAAACTTATTAAAAACGGGCCAAATCCAAGCACCCCGTACATGCATGTATTTCTCATGTTCAAAAACATGCACACAATAAATATGAAATTTTTTTGCCTATTGTACACAATATACGAATTTGAGTTTTCATAAAATAATTGTTACGTAAATCAGTGATGTCATTTAAAACGCTATGCCGTCTTGCGATGCAAATATAGCTAAGATAATGTTCTATAATGGGCATCATCAAACGATATGCAAAACTTTATTATTAAATGACAAATTGTGGTAGGTCAAGGTAAAGACCATCTTTCGTCAATGGCAGAATAAGCAGCACATTCATTATGCAAAATGTTGCTGATAAATAAAAGTATACATTTCAGGGTCGCGTGTCGCCCACTCCATTCTCCACTTATTAACGCACAGCGAGCTGAGATAACAACATTAACAAGCAGTGTTAGTATAATAATTTAGTTCACTATTCTTGAATTCAGAGGGAGCGTCGGCATTTGTTTTTCGCCATCTATGTTCAGAGATAGTCTCTCACTGCCACAAATTTATACAGCATGGAACCTCCTTATATTATTTACTCTATGCCCAAAGGTAGGAAAAAGAAGATTGAACAGTGTTGTCAATGAAGTTCTTTACGTCCGAGGACTAAGGTACAATTTGTTTTCGATCCAATATGTCGAACTATTGGGGATGCAGTGGTGTTCCAGAAGAACAGCGCCAAAATGGCGAAGTTGTTTGCATCCGAAAACGAAAAGATAAACTAATCAATTTTTGATTTCGAGATAAGTTCCTCGTTCCAATTTTAAATTACAGATTTAGATTTGAATCAGTTCAGGGGACAGGGATTATGCATATTGGAGGTACACAGTTATTATTATTATCATTTCATCCAATAACGATATGTAAATTGATCCACAAAATTTGGCTCGTCAAAATCTGCAGAACAATACGGTGAAGGATAAGCATCTTTTTCACTTCCCCGTAAAAAGAAAAGAAATAACAAAAAATGTCAGTCTATTATCTTTACATTTTCATCATTTACAAAAAAAAACACATTTTATGTGTTAACGCTTATAAGATAATCTTCGTAATTAAACCGGCCGCAATGGTAACACCGCCAACTCGTAACATAATCCTACCTAACTCTTTGCACTCGCTATACAGCTCAATCGCCAAAGGTCTGGACGACTTTATTTCTACGGTAGCGCTCGAATTGTTGCTCAAACAGCGCGGATGTTTGTTCATAATTTCTCCGGTGCTTTTGTGCAATTGGTTGATTAATTTACAAACAATAACCGGTTCGACTAGGCTTTGATGGTGCATGACAACCGAGTATCCTTTGGTGATGGGAACAGTAACGTTAAAGACCACAATACGAGCTTGAAAGTTAGAGGCAATCTGCACCGGATTCTGAGGAAGGCAAAGTATGTACCCTATACTGACATTTTGAATATCAATTCCGGACAAGGTCACCGACACCTGATCACCGGCAAACACGGTCTGTTGGCTGACTTCTTCGATCGATAATCCTTTAACCGTTGCCAGCTCCCTGCTCGGACATACCAGCACGCGTTCGCCCAAGCACAAGGTGCCAGTTTCGACGCGTCCGGATACGCAAAAGTTCGATCCAGTACTCTGGTGAAAAACACAAGGTTCAGGTTCACAACGAATCCTTTACAGAAATTTACCTTAAAAACGTCATTGATCGAAAATCGAAACGGTTTCGCCACTGGCCGCTCTGGCGTTCTAAAGTTATCTACAAAAACCGCGTGAGTGTTCAACTAACAACGGAAGTCTCTTACCTATCACGTCGAGTAAGCACGGGCCGGAGTACCACTGCAACAGCTCGCTTTCCGTAGGCTTCCTGATCAAGTTTTGACCAGTGAGACCGCTGCACGGTACAAACGCAACGTCGCTCTCCTTGAAACCGGCGTGTTTGAGAAACACTTTAAGTTTTTGGACAATTTCGTTAAACCGCTCCTGCGACCACATGACCGTATCCAACTTGTTTATGGCGACGGCCAACTGCCCCACACCTAGGGAACGTACAAGTAGAGCGTGCTCGCGCGTCTGACCGCCGAAATCGAAACCGGTCTCGAACTCGCCTCGAGTTGCGTCGACGACTAGTAGGGCGACGTCCGCCTGACCTGCTCCCGAAATCATGTTCGGTATGAAATCCTTGTGACCGGGTGCATCTAATAAAGTTACCTGCGAAATAAATCTGCATTATCTGTTCAGTTGTGCTAACGTGTAGCTTTTTTCTATTGCTCTTCTAGTATAAAAACAGTCACGTCAATCATCGCAGTGGGCGGCTACCTGCGACTGTTTTTATACTAGACGACGTGTAGTGATTAGGAAGCACAATGAACTAAACCATGTGACCAATGACATTCTTGTTTCCGTACGTTTTTGCGCTTACCAATTTTGTCTCGGTTTCGAACTGCGAACGCCCCACGTCCATAGTAATACCACGATTCCTCTCCTCGCCAGTTTCGTCCAAAACCCACGCGTACATGAAACTCTGCTTTCCGACCTTTCGACTCTCTTGCTCGTACTTGTGCATAGTTTTTTGGTTTACCTGAAAATTTCGGCTTGACTCTCGAAATTCGCGACAAGTCGAGCGCTTACCTGGCCTAAAGCGCACAGCAGGTGTCCCATTAGCGTCGATTTGCCCGCATCGACGTGTCCTATTACTACCATGTACAGGTTTTCCTTGGCGCCTCCCCGTTCCTTTTTGTACTGCTCGTTCGCGTCCAACTTGCTGTCCTTCTGCTTCGCGCCTTTGGTTTCGTCATTTTGGTCCGGCGCGTTCACCGGCGTCACTCTTCCCGAAGCGGGCGATTGCGACCTGGGAGTTACGTTTAATCGTGTCACCTCTTTTTGGACCAAGTCAAAACCTTTCGTTACGTTCGTGGTTTTGGGTCCCGGCGTGACCACTTTAATATTGGACGAATCTACATCTTTTGGTATGGCTGCTGCTATTCAAAAACAAGGGAATTTCATTTTAACCAGAAACGTTTAAATAAATTAAGGGGCGGGGAATAGGTAACATTTTCGTGTGAAAAAATGGATTATTATGAAAACCTTGCCAAGATGAAGTGCCTAATAGACCCTTTTACTTAACCTCTCGATATTATCATAGTTGGTACCATTTGTACCTCTCGTTTCAGGGACCTCGCTGCACTCGGAAGAATGGTGACGGTCATTCTAGGAACCACAATGTAAGAGCTTTTTACAGAAAGGTGGTGGAACAGTGAGTTCAACGTTCCTTTACCCACCAACTTTCTGCGTCAATCTTTGAAGAGTTTGTGGATCAAATGTGACAAACCAATATACAGGGTGTCAAAAAAATTGCGTTTTTTTATTTTTTTCACCATAACCATAACGACACCATAACAAATATCATCAAGAAGGTCATTTAGGCCAATCATAGCGCGTAAAATTTCACTTTCACTTTCTTAGTTAAAAGCGAAGGAAATTTTTTTATACAAGTTTCTTTCAAGTTGTTTTCAACGGGCTCAAGTAATAAAGTTATCTGACCTAAGCTCATTTTTTAATGGAACACCCTGTATATTTTATTTTGAAAAGATAGCATTTAAAAATATAACACTATTCAATATTAATGGCATTAGTGCAGAAAGATTCAACAAATTATTAAAATTATCGATGAATTGCTCCATTATTATTAAAAATTCAAAAACCTTTTTGGTAATGTTTTGTATTTTCTTTAAATAATTTAAACCTTTTTTTAAAATTCCAACCCGTTTTTAACCTTGAATTTTTTGAATCGCAAATCATTTTGCATATATTTCTGGTGCGTTATATTTTTGAAACGTCAATGACAAACACACAGACTTTTTTTGGACGGAAAATGGAGTCGGGCAAGGATGTCTGCCAAGTGCAACCCTTTTCAACATTTATGTGGCCGACCTGGAAGAAGCATTAAGAAAATGGCAAGCAGGAGGAATAAAAATTGGAGAACAAAAGATATGGTCATTAACATACGCGGATGACATGGTGCTCCTTGCAACAAAGCAATCAGAAATGAAGGAAATGATCACACAGGTAGAAAGGTACGCAAGAAGAAAGAAATTCAAATAAACACAGAAAAATCAAAAATAATGGTTTTTACAAAAGGAAGAAAGAAGGATAAGGGCGAGACATCGTGGAAAATCGAAGGAAGAGAAATAGAAGAAATTTCGGAATTTAAATACCTTGGATCGAGGGGTGGCTCACTAAGGTATTATGGTGTACACTTGGCTGGTATTATAATACGTAGTACAGTACTCAATACTGTTTTTTAGTATTATTAGTAATACCGTTTATATTCTGTAATACAAGTACTATTGGTATTATGAAGGTATTATTATTATGTTGGTATTATTGGTATTATGTGGGTAATATTAATATTCATCCAAGTATTACGGGTATTTTTCTTATTAATTCCAATATTAAGTAGTGCTTCGAGATCGTACGTGTCTAATGCGCACATGCGTGTATAGCTTAGCAATCTCCGCAATTGCCCTCTGACGGCTGAGTTTCAACGTTCATGTCGCTGCGGAAGTCCCCCCAGTCCCCCCTCTTCAAAAATTCTAAATGGCAACCCCATACTTGTGACACATCGTTGGAAAGCTACTGAAAAATGCTTTCCAGTGATAATAATAATATTTAATAATAATATCTATTAGTATTTTAGTGCGGTTCTTGCGAAAGCACTAAAATAAACGTGAAAAGATTTACAATAAGCCAAATACGTTTTAAGCTAAGGTTTTACAAATTGATAGAATTCGTCCATATTATAAAACAATTTGATACCAATAATTCCTTTAAATTTTGTTTATAGTTTATTTTTTTCGAGGATGTATTAATAAAACGTGATAGCGAGTTAAAAATTTTAGTTGCATTGTAACAAAAGTTGTGGTACCAATAAAGTCAATATTCATTAAGACAAGTTAACAAAAATGTAATAATTAAGTAACAAATAAAAATAAAAATTAACCCATGCCTATGTTCAAGATTTGGTTGCTAAATTGGAAGAAACTGGATTTGTTTTCACTAAAAAAAGAAAGCAACCAAGATTGCTTAATGAAGACATCGACTGATGTTAGTGAAAACCGTGAAAACATTAAGTATAATAATTTATAATAATATTTACTATAATAATAATTATAGAAAAACAGTGAAAATGATAATGTGTTCTACACAAATTATTACCCAACATAGTAGGTATTATTCGGTATTAATGGTATTACTGACAGTATCTTCGATATTATCCAGTATTATTGATATTATCTGGTATTAAACCAAGTATTATTAGTATTATTTGGAGTTATTTTATATTATCAGGTAGGTATTATTGGTATTATCTGGTATTCTTGAGTAATCTTTAGTATTATGGTATTATAGACAAAATAATACCGTTTTTGTATTATGGTGTACACAATTTGAGCTTGTGAGCCACCCCTCGCCTTGGATACACACTAATGAAAAACGGAGGACCAAGTGCTCACACAAGACAAATGAAGAAAAAAGCAAATGGATTAATACCGCAGATATGGAGCATAGCAGAAAGAGAATTCAAAAACAACTATAGAATCAAGAAAATGATGTTCGACTACCTGATCAAAAGCACAGTGGGACAGAAATATGGGGGTGGAAGGAGATAGAGGACATTGAGAGAGGAAGTAAATATACCAATGAATAAGAAGGAGAGAGACAAAGATAACCAATTACAATACCAAATCAATGAAATAGAAAATAGCACCTACAATTATACCACGTACAAAGAAATAAAAACATTACACTTGCCAAAATATCTACAGAAGAACAAAAATATAAAAACTATTGCAAGATTTAGATGCGGAAATGAAAACAGGACCGGGAAAAGGTGGAAGGAAGAAAAGTGCAGACTATGTAAGGAAGAAACGGAGACGATAGAACACGTGATATACCTACAGATGCAGCAAAGCCAGGACAAGCAAAACAGTAAAGGAAATATTATAGGAAGATGGAAGAGGAATCGACTGGATCGGAAGGACGTTGTAGAGCAGAGAGGAAGCGAAAAGAGAGGAAGCGAAAAGAGAGGAATAAGAATAAACATTATGTAGCTATTTCGGATGTTGTACTACTTAGTATCATATATATGCTATTGTAACTAGGGTTAATAAATAAATTGAAAAAATTGTAATTGTGAATTGTAATCTGATGAATTAGGATTTAATTTGTGAATTAATTCCTTATTAATATTGTGTCACTTTTTTCAAAACCTCTACAACTGTAAATCTATTATGCATGCAAATAGAACTACGAAATTTCACCATTTTCTATAACGATGTGCTAACTACACCGCTTCCGAAAAGTCTTGAACTTACACTAGTCCGGGAAATAGAGACTGAAAATGGACCATGTCCTGCACAACGAGAAGTAGTTCCAATTTTTTTTGCATGTCATGGAAGAATATCTGGGGGTTAAGAATCCAAGTTTTCGACCTTCCACCCCTTGTGCTTCCCCCGTACCACCCTTAAAACCAAAGAAATTTGGTTGGTTTTTTAGTTTTTCAATCATATCTTTGTATAACTTCACTTTACAAGAAAATATTGTTATCAGAAATTGTAGATAGTAGTTAAACAAGGAGAGTTCTGGCACAATGTAAATCTCCATAAGCGCAATGCTAAAGTATGGGTTCATTTCAGTGACAAAAACTCACTTTTTGGATCGGTCTTGAT
>NW_022170878.1:17047223-17136751 GCF_008802855.1 Photinus pyralis
AATTAATTCAAACATGCTACCAACTGCGCCAATATAAAGAAAATGCTAAACACGATCCCGTGGGAATAATAGGTTCCTCGTTATTCAACAAATTTACTTTCGGCAACAAAAAATGGGAAGCATTCACAACTGCATCTGATTAACACTAAAATAATGTCTTTCAAAACTTATTGAGCAATGTAGAACTATGGGGTTTTATGCGTTACAGTTATAACCAATTCTGTACGTTGTACTTAACACTTGATGTAATGTCCGTTTTGTTTAGGTATTAGAACAGATTGTAGTTAATCTGTGATATTAGTAACTCTCATTAACGAAAATCCATCATTTTGTAACATACACATCCACAAACATACTCTACGAAAAATATTATTGTAGCTTTGGGCAATTTCTGTATTGTGTTCCTAATTTACTTCAGCGGCAATTCATGTAAAAATTTTAATTTTTCGAGGGCCACTAGTCGACTTGTAGAATAGAACGTCGATTTAATACCCTACAGCAATGAAAGTTCGATATACATTATATATGTACATCAAGATAAATAAACTGTTTTCCTGAATTAACATCAACTTTTTTGTGTAATGTGAAATTTAAAATAAGTTTTTAGACAAGGCAGGGGTTTCCTTGTTATTATGCACAAAATTGTAGTGAAAATGGACTGTAATGCAGTTTCAAACCTTTTAATTAGGTCCTAGGTAAAAATGTAACTATTGGGCACTGGTCACAAACAAAATTTTTACTGTACCGAGAGCTCATTTTTGCACCTCATCACTGGGATCTCGGTTACGTTAAAAGGTTAGATTTGCACACTATGTACTTTTCAAATTGACAGCAGCATGGTGGCAGACAGCTTATTTTTTCTTATGGGTGTGTATTTTGGTTCTATGCATTTTGACAATATTATACAGGGTGTAAACAAAAGTTGGGTGGTAGATGGGATCAAAACAAGCATTCTATCCAAATAAACCGAGGGTCCAAAGCTGCAAAGCTTTTGGGTAATATCGCGAAGTCGCAACGTTACGTTACGAGTAGTTAGTTACTCTTACATGGTACCTACATTCGTATTTCTGTACTAAATTCATCACAACAGCACAGATATACATTCGTTTGGTCCTATTCATTATGAAATACGCTGTACAATGGCCACCGTTTTATTATCGCATCTGATAAAAATTAAAAATGAGAATCTACAGCGTGGGCAATTAGTGAGCTGATGGAAGATTGTGGGTTTATTAACATACATATCTAAAATTCATTATAATTCACAGTGTTTTTCGATTTTCAAAGGCTCTCAGTAATTAGTAGGCCGTTAAAACCGTACACAATTACAAATTATAAAACATTTCCCCAATCAAAACAAAAAAAAAACTCTTTCATGTCTTTCATAGCTCATTTTAAAAGAGAAAATAAGACATTTTGCATTTAAACCAATGCGTGAGCTTAAATAAATCAATTTGAATAATAAGCCATGAAAAGTCATAGTGGGAAATCACGGGCGACCAAAAATTGTATTGACGTCCAGTCGCTTTTGGAGAAGAAATTGTATACAAAGAAGTCCCGACAACAAAAGAGAATATGTAAACTCGCATTCTTAGTGCTTTCAATCCATAACGCGTAGTAATAGTAGTAGCAATTCGTAAAACAACAAAAGTTAGGGCTATTGCTACTAATAACAGAAATGTTGAAATTTATTTTTAAATTTGCGGGTATACCAAAAGCTTAATAAAACATGTAAAAACAGTTTTGTATGCACCTTTTAATTCTGAACAATTTTAAACTACAGTTTTTATCTGTAAAATGTACAGGAGGGCAGGATATCGCACAAAAACTAATTTCCCATGTTAAATCCCTATGTTCCTGCTTACCGTGCACCACCCGGTATATATGGTTGTAATTTGGGGTTGTTGTTTCTATTTTTAGAAATGTTATGGGCGATATTACTTTTATTCCTATTTTTTGAATTACTCTTGCAATAACCTTGTATGGAATAGTGAGGCTTACGTTGGACAGAATTAGCCGCCCGGCTGGTGTTATTAGTTTGGGTACGGACTGTCCTTTTATTTCGATTGATCCGTGATCCCGAGGAAAGCTGTAAACTGTTTCTTTGCTGTTTAAATTATGCATATTCTTTCATTAGAGATTCTCGACGAGAATATTAATTATGCTTTTGGCTATGATTTCTCCTAAGGACTCCAAGTAATCTTGGAGTTTGAGTCCTTCAATTAAATCAATTCGAATAGCGTGTTCTTTGGTGGAAAAAATTGTGGAAGAGGATTGATTTAGTGCAGATGAATACGGTTTTGAATATGGTTGGTTAATTTGTTGTTTTCCTCTGTAGTCAGAAGTTTCCATGTTTCTTTAAAATGGTAATTCATCAGATGTCTCGAACTACAGGGTTATATCACTACTGAGTACTTTGTCAAAAATTTTCGAAAAATGTATTTACAACAGACTGATACACTTTTTTGATAAATTTAACGTCCTCTCCGACAGACAATTTGGTTTCCGACCACGCCTGTCAACCGAGGATGCCGCAATTCAATTAGTACAACAGATGACCAATGAAATGGACTCAAACAATACTTGCTTTGCTATATACTTCGACATAGCAAAAGCTTTTGACAGCATTGACATTAATAAGATGTCAGAAAAGTTGGACGCTGCAGGGATCAGAAATGAAACACGCGATTTCCTTATTTCATTTTTATCGAATCGGAAATATACCGTAAAGTACAACAATAAACTGTCAACGGAATATAAAGTGGACCTCGGTACGCCACAGGGTAGCATCGTCGGGCCTATCACGTTTCTGATTTATATTAATGACCTACCCCAAGGAATCCTAAATGGAATGATTTATTTACGCAGACGACACTGCAGTAGTAGTAAGTGCTAACGATGATGATGCTGCCACACACAAACTAAAATGTGTCATAAACGAATTTGTTTCTTGGTGCCAGGAAAATAAACTGTCCATTAGCTCTCGGAAAACCGTGATTATGAAAATGACCAAAAATAAAACACACGAAAATGCTGCTGTCGAATTTGACGTAGAGAACTCTGTGATCTCCTGTAGCTCGTCCACCATGTATCTAGGCATCAAAATTGATAATTGTTTATCGTGGTCAAATCATATAGAATATCTAATTGCTAAAATCAACAAATCATATTATTTGTTATCACGTTTGAAACAACAGTTTCACCAAGATTTGTTAATAAAGGTTTATTATGCCACAGTTTACTCGCATATAAATTATAACATTGTCTGCTGGGGGAGCAGTACGTACCTGCACAGACTATTTGTTGCGCAGAAACGAATAATTCGGTTAATATTTAATCTAAGTTCTCTCCAATCATGCAGAGGGTTTTTTAAAATCTTACCCCTCCCCAGTATTTACATATTCAAATTGCTCTGTTACATACACAAAAATATAAACAGTTTTGGGAAAGTGGGAGATACCCACACCTACAATACGAGGGGTATGGACAAAATTTCCACAAGGAAGCACCACCACTCTTTCTATAATAAATCCCCCTATATGATGGGTTCACAATTGTTTAACTTGTTGCCGTTAGAGTTCACCATCTGCAACCAACAATCATTTAAAAATAAAATTAAAAATTTCCTACAGGATAACACGTTTTATTCTGTCAAGGAATTCACAGAGTTCATGACGGCTAGATTCACTTAAGCAATCCACTTGCTAATTTATTTATTATGTGTTCACTCAATGTTGTTGTTTTTTTTTTTTTTTTTTTTTTTTTTTTTGTATAGGTGGGGAAATGCTCCTTATGCACACTCTAGAAGGAAGTTCCAGAGTAGTGTGGGGCTCTCCCATTGCGAATACCCACTAAAACCCCACCTAAGGCTTCGGCTGCTGAGGCCATTTGCCTATCGCCCATTTTTATTACTTTTTACACAGATATAGACAAGTACAACGAACAAGAACTAAGCAACATACATACATACTAATATCACAGAATATCACATTTCATTCAAGATTCCAATGCCTCGCATAATATCACAGATTATCACAGATCATTTAAAATTCCAATGCTTCGCATGAATCCCAACACACCTCTACAGCGATCCTGACTAGCAAAATTTGTTTCCCATATCACACTAATTTTAAATAGGTCACGCTCATTTTGGTATCTTACACAAACACAAAGTATGTGCTCTGGTGTTAAATTGATACCACATCTATTACACAAAGATGGTGCCTCACCCTTCAGCAAATAACTATGCGTGAGAGCAGTGTGTCCCAAACGGAGCCGATACAGCTTTGTCGAGTGCAGACGTTCCACGTCAAGTAAAAAAAGTGGTCCTAGGTTTGGTTTAATTCTTCTCAAAGATGTATCGGCCCGCGCCCATTGCTCCTGCCAGCGCTCATTTACACAGTGCTTGACAGCCACCTTTGTGAAATCTACAATGTTATCCTCTTGTAACTGTAGCTCCTCCATGAATTGTCTTGCTCTTTCACCTTGCGATTTATATAACCGTGTAGGTCTAGTTGTATCGGTAAGTAATCTATAATTTGGGTGTTTATCATTTTGATGTACTTTCAGGTAATAGTTAACTATTAACTGCTTTCGGCGAAGAGCAAGCGGAAGAATATTCGCTTCCACGTTGAGAGCACTGACGGGACTCGTTGGAAATGCTCCAAGGGAATATCTAATTGCTAGATTTTGAATTCTATCCAGCTTACTTAGCAACGTGGAATTACAGGAGGAATAACTATAGCACCCGTAGTCAATACGTGACAGAATCAACGCCTTATAAACATCAAGAAGGGATTTAGGATGAGCCCCCCATTTCAGGTGTGACAGTACTCTTAACACATTTAACGATTTCCTACTTGATGTTAGTAGGTTCTCCAAATGTTTGGTCCATCTTAATTCTCTATTAAATGTGAGTCCTAAAAATTTAATTTCATTCGGTACACTTATTACTTGATCATTTAAGAACATAACAGGATCATAATGAGGTCTACGAAGCCTACAAAAATGTATTGCTTTGGTTTTTTCCTCAGAAAGCACATACCCTACTGAATTTGCATTTGTAGCAATTTGGTTGATGGAACCTTGCAAATTACGCACTACACTACCTACAGTTTTTCCGGCGAGGCAAATCATGAGGTCGTCGACATACAGACATCTGTCAACTGTCTCCGTAACTCCTGAGGCTATTTCATTTATTGCAATTGCAAAGAGAGAACAGCTTAAAGTTGACCCTTGCGGCATCCCATTCTCTAAAACGTGTTCCTGTGAATAGGTGTCTCCGATTTTAACGGCGAATCGCCTATCTTCTAAAAAGGAACGCACAAAGTTAGGTAAATTACCGCGTAGGTTATATTTTGACATATTCTCTAGAATTCCATGCCTCCATGTCATATCGTACGCCCCTTTAATGTCAAAGAACACCGCAACCAGATGTTCTCTATTATCGAAAGCCCTTAGGACTTTGTCGCTCAGCTTTACCAAGTGATCGATTGTTGACCTGCCTCGCCAAAAGCCTGTTTGGTATACCAATATGTCGTTGGTTTCCAAAAATAATTGCAGACGACGATTCACCAATTTTTCTAATAGTTTACCCGAACAAGACGTTAGACTAATTGGCCGGTAGTGTTTTGCCAATAATGGATCTTTCCCTGGTTTGAGTCTGGGAACTACAACTGCTTTTTTCCATTCTGATGGGTAAGTACAATTTTCCCAGCATTTGTTAAAAAATATTAAAATCTTTTGTTTCATTTCCAGACTACAATGACGAATCATTTGATTATGAATGCCATCATATCCCGGTGAGCAAGATTTGGTGCTCCGGATTGCTGTCTCCAGTTCTTCAAACGTAAACGGAGAGTTATAATCTAAGATTTCTTGTGTATTAAATTCAATAAAATTTGCTTCCTTATCGGCTTTCGTTGCAAGAAAAGTTTCCGAGTAGTTCAATGAGCTGCTAACTTGATAAAATTGGTGCGCAAGAATATTTGATATTTCCTGCAGATTGTTCGTCATTACCCCCTCTGAATTACGGATAAATATCGGATAATTACATCCTGTTTTACCAGATATCGCTCCAACCTTTTTCCATATTTCATTGGTGGTAGCGGCAGGTGTAATGGTGGACACATATTGTTGCCATGATCTCCTTTGCGCTTCCAGGATTTTTCTACGACACTCCGCTGTTCTTTTTTTAAATTCAATAAGGTTCTCCAATGTTGGATGATGGCGGAATCTTTGTAAGGCTCGTTTCTTTAACGAGATTTTTTCTCCTACTTCTGGAGACCACCATGGAACCATTTTAGTCCTTTTGCGATCTTTGGATTTTGGTATACTAGCCTCCGCTGCATCCAAAATAGCAGATGTAAGACTTTTAAGACAAACTTGCTCCTCATTCGGGACTACAAGGTGGGTAACAAATTTTTCCCAGTTAGCTTTTTGAATTTTAAATTTAACCGCAGACTTAATCGCAGGATTATTACCTCGTACGGTAATAATTATTGGGAAATGGTCACTATTGTACAAATCACTTTCCACTTCCCATTTTAGACTAGTGTGGAATGAGGGCGAACATATAGACAAATCTATAGCATCAAAAGTACCTGACCTTATGTTAAAGTAAGTCGGTACATTGTTATTTAAAATGCTGAGGCTTTTATCTTCAATAAGGTCTAGTAATTCTTTACCACGGGCATCTCTTGAAATTGATCCCCAAACAGTGTGGTGGGAGTTAAAATCACCAACAAGGATAAACGGTTTGGGTAGTTGGTTAGTAATTCTTCCAATTTCTCCTACATCATAGTGTGTATTGGGTAGATAAATGTTACACAGCGCAAAGTTTCTGCTCATTTCAAGTTGTATGGCTACAACCTGATATTGTGTATTTATCTGTAACCTTTTATACGGTATGCCTGTGCGAATTGCAAATGCTACTCCGCCACATGCCCTTTCAGGTGAATAGAAATCCTTCCTTACTAGAGTAAAACCTTTCATATTAAATTTGTGTCTTACTTTTAGGTGTGTTTCCTGGAGAGCTATACAAACTGGGTCATGCTTTTGGATGATCAGCTTTAGTTCATTCAAATTATGAGCTAGTCCTCGACAATTCCACTGGATAATATTTGTTTTATCCATTGTAATTTCAAGATAGGGACAATCACAGTTGAACAAATAACATGTAAGTAAAGAGCAAATAACAGTGTATATAGGACTATTACAAATAAATAATTAACAGATAACAGTTACGTATCACAGAGATTATCACAGATCAGTTGGTGCAAGCCCCTTTCGAACTGTCCGCCGATGAACGGGGCAGTCTCGGCTTGCCTTTGGGCCATCCCTTCTTTTTCTTTCCCTGCTTAGCTTCTGCCACCGTCTCCTCATCTAGAGATGTAATACTCGACTCTCTGGACCGAACTCGAGGCAGCGATGTTTTCCGCTTTGCTCCTCGTGTTTCGGTCTCCATATCTGCTTCGGAAGTACAAGTTGATTCAATCACCAGATTGGAATTTCTCGTCACCGGCTTAGTTGCAGGCTTTCCGAAGACAGCTCGAGGATATTGTTCAATTTTAGCGGTAAGAATTTGCATGAGCGATCCCATTTCTTCTTTAATAATTGCTCTTATTTCAGGGCCAATATTTTTAACAGGTTCGGGAGCCGTAACCGGTCTGGACGCCACCTGTGCATAGGAGGAAGTGGGAGCTGTTGGAGTGCCCACTTTCTTTTTAGCTTCTGGGTAAGACAGTCTCTGCACTACTTTGACTTCTTGGATTTTCATTTCTAATTTGAAAACCGGACATGTTTTAGTGACCGCCTTATGCGGCCCTTTGCAATTCGGGCATTCAATTGGTTCTTCACAAGCAGTGCCCTCATGTGCAGGTTTCCCACATACACACCTCCTTTCGTATTTACAGTTTACTGCAGAATGTCCAAATCTTTGGCAGTTAAAACATCTAAGGGGGTTTGGAATATATGGACGCACCTGTAGGGGGTAAAACGCTGCTTGGATTGTCCGTGGTAACCTCGGGGTGTTAAAGGTAAGTACATGGTTGGCAGTGTCTACAAATATTCCCTCCCTCCGTGTCCTAATTCGCCTTACTTCTACCACACCTTGACTTTTTAAATTGTCCTTTATCTCCTCAATGGAGCAATTCAACAAATCGCGACAAAATACTACTCCTTTTGACGTATTAAGGATTCCATGAGGTTTACCTCAACCTCGAATTCACTGAAACGCGTACATTTAATCAGTTGTCGCGACTGTTTATTTGAGACCGTCTCGACCAAAAGCTCTCCCTTCACCTTTTTAACATCTTTGACATTTCCTACTATTCCGTATAATACTTTACTTATGAGGAAGGGACTTACAGTTGTAAAGTCACCTTCCTTCCTTCTAACTACCAAGAACCGGGGCGTATCCTCCTCCTTCTTATTGGTAGCATTATCTGGTCGCTGTCGCCGGTCCACAGCAGGCGCAACGCCGCCACCTGCTGAAAGGGCTGTTTCACCACGACTGCCCAACGTGGTCAAAATTGGCGATGTCTGGATGCCCCTCCCAGAATCCTCGGGGCTGACCAGCGAACTGGTGTGGGATTGTGAGACTGCGTCTCTACCCACCTGGGATACAGTGTCCAAATAGAGTTGTACCGACATCGCCATTTATGTCCCTTTGTCGCAGGGACCACACGCCTTTTAGGTGAGGGAACCAGCTAGAGTCCGCATGCTCGCCAAGCACGTAAGTTTCGGAAAACTCCCCTTGCGTGAGTGCTAGCGACTCACTAACGCAGAGCCATTCATCCTCTCGGCACACTCCACCTTAGGATTTCGGGATTAATAGACAGGATAATCAAGGTAGGTTTATAGGATGGAGTTATAGGAATTGGAACAGATTAAGGGTATTTCAGGACACGGTTGGACTAGCCGCCTCCTGTCCCATTGGTCGCCTTCTACGACCTCCAGGGCGGGAGTGGGTCAATTCTACCCCCGAGCCCACAGGGGGTACTCAATGTTGTTTGTACCTGCACGTAAAGTTTGTTATTTTTTCACTCTGTATGACGTTTCAATGGCTGTGATGCACAGTTTCAAGAATAAAGATCTTATTATTATTATTATTATTATTGTCGGTGTTTCTTGTGAGAACTCAGGTCTAGCCTGGTTAACTAATCGCACGGATTAAAATCAAGTAACGATTAGTGTCTGTGTCTGTGTATGGTGAAGTTATGTAGGGTCCTAAAAAAAATAAAAGAAATAAGTAAATAAAATAAAAATTCACACCCTCACATTGGAAATCTAGAGATAGTATGTATTTCATACTTACCAACATACCTATTGATGGGCACAATAGCCAACGCTATCAGGAAAGAGGAAAACAAAACAAACAAACAAAAAACAAAAAAAACAAAAAAAAACATTATTATTATTATGGTCGGTGCTTCCCGCGAGAACCCAGGCCCAGCCCGTTCAACCAATCGCACGGACCAAAACCAAGCAACGACCAGTGTCCGCGCCCGCGCCCGGCGAAGTCATGCAGGGTCCTTAAAAAAAAATTATTATTATTATTATGGTCGGNTAATGTGGTGTGTTTCTGTGAAGAAGGAGTTTTGTGTTTTTTAACTGTTCTAGGACGTGTAACTTTATTGGGTGGTCCTGTCTTTGTAGTGCAAATTGCGTTACTTGTATTTATGGTGTTTCTTTGTTCTAGAGGTTGTATTTGTGTTGTTGCTTGGATTATTGGTGGAGACATTACGGTATTTTGTGAGCCTCTAGTGGCTCTAGTGCTGTTAAGGTTGCTGCGTTCGGGTTGTGATAACGTGGTGTGTTTCTGAGAAGAAAGAGTATTGTGTTTTTTAGCTGTGCTAGGACCGTGTAACTTTATTGGGTGAGGGCGTCTTTGTGTGTTTCTGAGAAGAAAGAGTATTGTGTTTTTTAGCTGTGCTAGGCCAGTGTAACTTTATTGGCGTGAGGGCCGTCTTTGTAGTGCATTGTTGCGTTACTTGTTATTTATTGCGTTTGTTTGCTTCAGGAAGTGCTGTGTTGTGGTTGTTGGTTGAGTTAAGGGTGAATATTACAAGTATGTTGTGCTGTCATGTTGTGGAGTCTAAAGTGCTGTTTAGCGCTTTGCGTTTGGGTTGAATTACTAATGGGTTGTATAATGTGCGTTTGCTTCAGAGCGTGAAATCTCTGAATTAAGTATATGTTGTATCATTTTGTTGTACTTGTTTGTCGGTAAGCTTGTAATTTGTGTGTTGGTTTGGGTTAGAGGTGGAATATTACAGTATGTTGTGTACCGTGTTGTTGCAGGAGTGCTGTGTTACATGTTATAACGTGATGTGGATTCATTTCATGTATGTAGTACTTGTGTTATGTTTAGAAAAATTTACGAACAATATGGCATGTGTGGATTAATGCACTACTTTTGTAAATGTTTGCTAGTGTTTTTAGTCCAAACCTAATAGTTGAAATTGTGTTGTATTGTCTTTGGTATAAACTCCGTAAGCACTAAGAATAAATGGGAACCTATAACAGTAGATTTCATTCTCCATGCGTCTTAAGCCTCGATAGGCCTATAATCGGTGTATTTGCGGGTGTTTTTCTCGCATGTGTTTTAGTTAAGTTGTTATGTTGCGGTATGGCAAATGTCGTATAATACAAAGCGATTTTTTGTGTTTTATCTAAAGTTTTTTTTTTTTAAAATATCTGGATCATATTATTGTGGATGAGTTTTGTCTGGTGAGTAGTAGTCCTGCCCCAATATAATTTGTGTGTGTTGTTTTCAAAGTATGATCTGGAGGCGTGTATTTGTAGTATGCGTGTCTCGATCTGTTATGAGATTTGTTTAAGTGCTAATTTTTGATGCTATGATTTTAGCTACCTGGATACGTGTCGATGTTTGTATTCAAGTTTGTTGCGAAGTTCGTGTGCATTCCGATATTATTTATTGTTGGATTGTTCTGCATGTTTGGTGAACAGAGTCGACAAGAATCGTATTGTCACTGGTTTTGGCTTTATGTATGTGTTTTTTATAGTTGCGTGTAAATTGACCTGGTCTTGTATGCTAACATTGAAACCCTCATTTTATATTATTTATTATTATTATTATTATTTTCCCTTATGGGTAATGTGATAATTTCGATGATTCTGAGAGACAGAGATTCTTCAGGGTTCGTTCTAAGAAGATTTCAAAAACATTTTCATGATTTGGGAAGCGGAAAATTCTTAAAAGGATGCCTAGATAGATTCATGATAAATAGGTTTTCATAAAGATCTAACGTAATATAGACTAGAAACCAATTTCGAAAGAAAATTCAAAGGGCTGTAACTTTTGAACTAGTAGCCCAATCTTCGAACTGTTTGAAATGATGGATTCTACAGGGCACATTCTATAAGAAAAATTTTTTTCCCGGTCGATCTGGGGCAATTTTTTTCTCGGGGTTCAAAAAAAGGCAGTATACAACCTTCCTTATTTCCAAAAAACGACTACACCAAAATTTCTCGAGAAAACACTTTTTCTTATTAATTTTGGGGCGTAGAATCCAAAACAATTCGTACTTTTTCGATCAGACTTCTCAATCAAAGGTTATAGACTAGAAACCAATTTCGAAAAAAATTCAAAGGGCTGTAACTTTTGAACTAGTAGCCCAATCTTGGAACTTGTTTGAAATTATGGATTCTACAGGCCACATTCTATAAGAAAATTTTTTTTCCGGGTCGATCTGAGACAATTTTTTTTTCGGGGCTCAAAAAAAGGCATGTATAACCTTCCTTTTTTACCAAAAATCGACTGCACCAAAATTTCTCGGGAAAACACTTTTTCTTATTAATTTTGGTGCGTAGAATCCAAAACAATTCGTACTTTTTCGATCAGACTTCTCAATCAAAAGTTATAGACTAGAAACCAATTTCGAAAGAAAATTCAAAGGGCTGTAACTTTTGAACTAGTAGCCCAATCTTGGAACTGTTTGAAATTATGGATTCTACAGGCCACATTCTATAAGAAAAATTTTTTCCGGGTCGATCTGAGACAATTTTTTTTTCGGGGCTCAAAAAAAGGCAGTGTATAACCTTCCTTTTTTACCAAAAATCGACTACACCAAAATTTCTCGGAAAACACTTTTTCTTATTAATTTTGGTGCGTAGAATCCAAAACAATTCGTACTTTTTCGATCAGACTTCTCAATCAAAAGTTATAGACTAGAAACCAATTTCGAAAGAAAATTCAAAGGGCTGTAACTTTTGAACTAGTAGCCCAATCTTGGAACTGTTTGAAATTATGGATTCTACAGGGTACATTCTATAAGAAAATGTCGATCTGAAACAATTTTTTTTCGGGGCTCAAGAAAAGGCAGTGTATAACCTTCCTTTTTTACCAAAAATCGACTACACTAAAATTTCTCGAGAAAACACTTTTTCTTATTAATTTTGGGGCGTAGAGTCCAAAACAATTCGTACTTTTTCCATTACACTTCTCAATCAAAAGTTATAGACTAGAACCCAATTTCGAAAAAAAAAATTCAAAGGGCTGTAACTTTTGAACTACTAGCCCAATCTTCGAACTGTTTGAAATTATGGATTCTACAGGGCACATTCTATAAGAAAAATTTTTTTCCCGGTCGATCTGGGGCAATTTTTTTCTCGGGGTTCAAAAAAAGGCATATACAACCTTCCTTATTTCCAAAAAACGACTACACCAAAATTTCTCGAGAAAACACTTTTTCTTATTAATTTTGGGGCGTAGAATCCAAAACAATTCGTACTTTTTCGATTAGACTTCTCAATCAAAAGTTATAGACTAGAAACAAATTTCGAAAGAAAATTCAAAGGGCTGTAACTTTTGAACTAGTAGCCCAATCTTGGAACTGTTTGAAATTATGGATTCTACAGGGTACATTCTATAAGAAAATGTCGATCTGAAACAATTTTTTTTCGGGGCTCAAGAAAAGGCAGTGTATAACCTTCCTTTTTTACCAAAAATCGACTACACTAAAATTTCTCGAGAAAACACTTTTTCTTATTAATTTTGGGGCGTAGAGTCCAAAACAATTCGTACTTTTTCCATTACACTTCTCAATCAAAAGTTATAGACTAGAACCCAATTTCGAAAAAAAAAATTCAAAGGGCTGTAACTTTTGAACTACTAGCCCAATCTTCGAACTGTTTGAAATTATGGATTCTACAGGGCACATTCTATAAGAAAAATTTTTTTCCCGGTCGATCTGGGGCAATTTTTTTCTCGGGGTTCAAAAAAAGGCAGTATACAACCTTCCTTATTTCCAAAAAACGACTACACCAAAATTTCTCGAGAAAACACTTTTTCTTATTAATTTTGGGGCGTAGAATCCAAAACAATTCGTACTTTTTCGATCAGACTTCTCAATCAAAAGTTATAATATCTTTTTTTGAAATTTATGTCCAAATAATATTAGATAATGATCTTTGGAAGAGCATGGCAAAATTTCATTTTTAGCATTCCTTTTTAAAATATTTCCATTTTTTATTTCTACTTAATGATGCTATCAAATGTATAAGTTCAACTGTACTTTTTGTCTGTTTTAAAATCTAGTACATAGTAGTAAAATATATTTAAAATATAAATGAAGGCGTTAATTATATTATCATTAAACAAAATTAGGCGTATTTCAGTCAAATGATATTCAATATTGTTATAGGTTTAATGGCCGTTTGCACCGACAAATTTAAGCGGGGCTTAGCTTAAGTGTAGCTTAAAATCCATGACAACCATTGTCTCAATAATCGTTGCCATGGATTTTAAGCTACGCTTAAAGTTGTCGGTGCAAACGGGTATTAGTGTAGAAACATCGCTGTATAATAAATTTTCAGAACGAAAAACCCCAGACCTAGCTGCAAATCCTCATCCTTCTTATGGAGTCCTTTGAAGCTTATCCCGTGCAAAGGTTCTTTAATAAACAGCAAGTTATCCGCACCATTTTCCGAATGTCATCATTTAGTGGTAAACTAACTATATCAAATAATTCAATTAACTATATTCTAACGCGATACGTATGGACGCAATTTATTGATTAGGCACTAATTTGTAGTTTCAGGCCTCTTTCTTTTTTAACGGTCTCATTATCCCAGTACTATAAAATAGATATTACGATGTTTGGTATTTAACAAGCATTTCCATTTTTGTCATTTCAATAATTGTGCTTTCACCCTATTAACGTTTAATTGCCTTATTGTGTAATGTTTAATTCGTTTCCATGTGATGATCGATAAGTAACGTATATACCTAATTAATAACACGAAATTTCACCGACGCATTTCTATGTGAAAAATCGCATTGTGTCGGCGCATTAGTCTGGAAGGCATCATTAGCCAAATAACAATTACCGGCACGGTACAATTTTTTCAATGCGCATTTTTTCCTACGAACAAATCAGACTGAATTCCAGAGAAAGGGAAAAGTGCACGACCTCCCGCATCGGACGGTTTCAATTTCACCATAAAATATTATTGTTGTTACTTTCGACTAAACGCGTAACAAGTAATTGTACTACAAAAACACTCGCAAACCGCGCTCGTTGGTCTTTTTTCTTTGTAATATGCGCTATGAACCGGTTGAATACACTTAGGCAATGCCATAATGTAATTCTTTTGATGGAACTTTAGTTGTTGACCATCACCTTAAATATTACTTAACTCTTTTGGACCAATAGTATCTAATTAACTCAAATGATAGTGCAGTTGAGCAAATGCAGTGGCGACGATGACTGCTTTGCGTTTAGCTTTTATGATACCAAACTAGTGAGAGTGAAAAATTAAATCGATTCATTCAATATGAGATTGTTTTACATATTTCTGGTGTATTCAGTAGGTGAGTACTAGGAGTAATTACTTATAAGTTAGGGGTGCTTAGCTTGATTTATTAGTTAGATTTCAGATTCACGATAGTAATAATTACAATAAACTACCTAAACCCTCAAGGCACCAAATATTGGGTGGATGATACCTATAAAATCGAAAAGAACATCCCCAAACAGTAACTTCTATCCTGTAAAAGAAGAAAAACACGCAAATTGTTAGAGAGCCCTTAGATTATTCCGAAAAGATATTCTCTACTAACCATCTTTTTACATACTTAATAAGTATATAGTAAATAAGCGTATTTCTAATCGGTCCATAATGATGCTTAAATTTATGATACTATGTTAATGTATACAGATTCGTCACTTTAATTCCTTCACCAAACACCTTGGCACACACTTTTTAAAAATGTCGAAATTGTTCGGTTTATGGCATAATGCATTTGGTTGATTAAAAAAAAATCAATAACGAATTTTCGTAAATCTATTCCCATTAGTTTGTCATATAATCATTATTAAAGCACGTAAACTGGATTTAGCTTAGAATAATAGAGAATAATCTTGAATTTTGAGTTGCAATAAGTCGGACCGGGTCATGTTCATGCCATAATTAAAGTTTGGTATTAAAATGAGGTTCTCCTTGACTTAGATTATGGATATTGATGAAATTATTTTCCTTGCGTACATTAGTCTTGAACTTTATTTGATCTACAAAAAATTGCATTTCATCCGAATTTAAAATTGTGGAATTGATATCGCGTATGCTTCCTGTTACGTTATTTTCGCATTTAATCAAACTTATATGGTAAATGAATGCCAAGAAATTGCAATTTCACATGTTAGTTATTCCACTTTCTTCTTATTCATCACGATATGTGCGTGCAGCTGCGGAAGTACGTTTAATACAAGAAATTTTACTTGAAATAAACAAACTGCTTGCTTTTGTTTAAGAAAAATGAATAAACCATTCACTCAAACGTTACCGAAAAGGTTGAGAGATTCTCATTAACCATGTTTGAAGTAGCACAAAGGCATGGTCAATTATTTATTATAGGCCTCGTTGGTAATTGAGATTAATGTCGATCTTGAGTATGACAAGCAAATTACTGTTGTCATTGTCGACAACAACAGAACAATCCAGATTCGAGTACGTAAAATCAAAATCTGAAACAATCTAAAAATCCGATTTCCTTACGATCGATGGTGTCCGTCTGTCCGTGAACACGATAATTTCCAAACGCGTGGGGCGATTTGGTTCAAACCGCATACAACACGCCTATTGAAAATGGATCAAATCCAATAATCCCTCTGGCGCTTTTTTAGATTTACTTTAGGGTTTTTTTAATGTTGCATTATAAGTATGCCATGTGTCAAATGTATTTGTTTTTTTTGTGAAGATAGCGTTTGTTTGTTAATGATTCCGTTAAATCAAAGCTTACACTGATCATTAAAAATATCAAATTTTAGCTTCGTTTAATTTTGCGCAAATATATCATTTTGATATAGGGCATCTCCTATACAAAGGGTCCATATTTTTCGGTTGATAAGGAAAATGAAGGGTATTATAATGTCTGTCTTACTTACATGTAACGGGCGGTTACAAATTATCGATGATTCGCCGTGTATATTCTTCTTATCCTTCGTTTCTCGATGTCGGTGTAAAGTATGGGTAAATAATGGGTATGTAATAAGGAATAATTAAGTCAGTTTTGATCTTCACAGATCCTTGGTTAATTTCAACAAATAATAATCAAAAGTTGGGCAAGATATTACTACAGAAATTGATACTCTAATATGCCTGGAGGAATTACACAATTTTCATAATTCGGTGTACGTTTGAATTTCAGAACCTTTTTGTTCCATGTGAGTAAGGATTAGTGTTTGTAATAATTACGATTGCAAAAGATCTGAATTTTAACTAAACACACAAATAAAGCAAATAATTACAGTTACGATGAACCTAAAAAGAAACCTAAACCTAAACTATCTAAACAATTCTAAATTTTTGAAAATACTTTAGCACTTCAGTCACCGGGTTAAATTCGTACTTCATAAATAACTCAGATCGACCCGGGAAAAAAAATTTCTTATAGAATGTGGCCTGTAGAATCCATAATTTCAAACAGTTCCAAGATTGGGCTACCAGTTCAAAAGTTACAGCCCTTTGAATTTTCTTTCGAAATTGGTTTCTAGTCTATAACTTTTGATTGAGAAGTCTGATCGAAAAAGCACGAATTGTTTTGGATTCTACGCACCAAAATTAATAAGAAAAAGTGTTTTCCCGAGAAAT
Source organism: Photinus pyralis (assembly GCF_008802855.1). Lineage (NCBI taxonomy): Eukaryota > Metazoa > Arthropoda > Insecta > Coleoptera > Lampyridae > Photinus > Photinus pyralis. The sequence goes on from NW_022170878.1 coordinate 17,064,336, forward strand.
TTTGGTGTAGTCGATTTTTGGTAAAAAAGGAAGGTTATACACTGCCCTTTTTTGAGGCCCGAAAAAAAATTGTCTCAGATCGACCCGGAAAAAAATTTTCTTATAGAATGTGGCCTGTAGAATCCATAATTTCAAACAGTTCCAAGATTGGGCTACTAGTTCAAAAGTTACAGCCCTTTGAATTTTCTTTCGAAATTGGTTTCTAGTCTATAACTTTTGATTGAGAAGTCTGATCGAAAAAGTACGAATTGTTTTTGGATTCTACGCACCAAAATTAATAAGAAAAAGTGTTTTCCCGAGAAATTTTGGTGTAGTCGATTTTTGGTAAAAAAGGAAGGTTATACACTGCCTTTTTTTTGAGCCCCGAAAAAAAATTGTCTCAGATCGACCCGGAAAAATTTTTTTTTATAGAATGTGGCCTGTAGAATCCATAATTTCAAACAGTTCCAAGATTGGGCTACTAGTTCAAAAGTTACAGCCCTTTGAATTTTTTTTCGAAATTGGTTTCTAGTCTATAACTTTTGATTGAGAAGTCTAATCGAAAAAGTACGAATTGTTTTGGATTCTACGCACCAAAATTAATAAGAAAAAGTGTTTTCCCGAGAAATTTTGGTGTAGTCGATTTTTGTAAAAAAGGAAGGTTATACACTGCCTTTTTTTGAGGCCCGAAAAAAAATTGTCTCAGATCGACCCGGAAAAAAATTTTCTTATAGAATGTGGCCTGTAGAATCCATATTTCAAACAGTTCCAAGATTGGGCTACTAGTTCAAAAGTTACAGCCCTTTGAATTTTTTTTCGAAATTGGTTTCTAGTCTATAACTTTTGATTGAGAAGTCTGATCGAAAAAGTACAAATTGTTTTGGATTCTACGCACCAAAATTAATAAGAAAAAGTGTCTTCCCGAGAAATTTTGGTGCAGTCGATTTTTTTGTAAAAAAGGAAGGTTGTAGGTACACTGCCTTTTTTTGGGCCCCGAAAAAAAAATTGTTGGATGTTATAGGTAGGTATTTAAATTAGAAACACTTGTCATTCCTCGTCTACAAGTCTACAAATTCTCCTTCGGTTTTTCGCATACTCAAATGTCGTGAACCCATTTCATCCTGCGTTTTTGGTTTCTTTGCTCTTCATTATCCATGGAAATTGCAGCTAAATCAGTTCATTTAAACTGTGTCCATCTTAAAATAACGATTTCTCGAAGTTTTTTGACACTGACTAAAATGAGCACCAGTTGAGTGTAAAATGTGAATACTACCCCGAATTGATATTACAGTCCAATGCACGTGGGCAAATTGATTGAGCCGCGCGAGAACCCGCGTCGCATCGTGAGAGGAATTCAGATTAAGCCGTTGGACAATTCGCGTTGAGCCCCGAGAACTAAAAAAGAATTCGCGCCGAGAAAATCAGTGTGAAGCAGGAATGATCGTTGAGGTCTGTGCTAAAAATCTTCGCCTTCCCGCCTCGTCATACCCCAACCAATCCCTTTCTACGGACCTCCGGAACTTCACGGTTCTCATATTTCAAGTCAGTTAGCAAACGGTTTTCAATCCCAATCAATTTATTTATACACTGTGCTTTAATTGTATCAATAGAGCACATAATATACAAAGTAACATGGTAGATTACTTAAATTTATAAAAACAAAATTGGTACACCTTCCTGAGCGCATTTTAGGAAATGCGATTGACAACTTTCAGCTGACATGATACATATGCAATACCTGAGATGATGCAACTCAGTGGCATTTAGACAGTTAAAATTAAAGCGAATCAATGAACCAGGAAGAATTGGACCGTCGAGCAGTTGACACTTATTAAAAACGTCACCAATGCAAGTTAGGTCGATGTCTCCGCACAAGCATTCCTTCAATTCCTCCAAACCGTTTGGCTTGAGACAAAGTTCCCGAAAGCTGGACACAATCTTCGCTGATCCTCTCATCGTTAGCAGATTCGGACAACTTCCGCAAGGTGCATCTACAAAACTGATGAGCTTTGCGACGTCGCAGCTGAATACACACCTTCTCCACTACCCCGAGCAAGCAAGAAGGCAAAGAGGAATAGACAGTATGCCAAGTTCTTCATTATCCTGATAAGTACTGAAGCTGTTTCTGTTAGTTCGGTCACTGGCACCTGATATGGTAGTATTCCAAATTTCGTTACCATAGCGTGATCTCGTTTGTTTAGAAAATATTTACATTTTTTAGGTAGGTAGCTCCAAAAATTGACAACTGCAAAGGCAGAGTAATAGAAAGTGAAAAGAACGACACTGACCTAGCAAGTAAAATAATAACAGTAACAGAAGATGACAATTAATTATCTATAGATTCCTATTAAGAAAACGTAATAGTATAATCTTGTTTATCTTTACTAACTGTAATGTTGTTTTATGGTGATATTTTTAAAAAAATCTGTTTGCTTTACTGTATAATCTCCATCATAAACTGCGTTTACCCCAAAATCCCATACTAGAGTTGTACGTAAGTCTCTTACTTAACCCTCATAACTCCTGTCATAATAAGATTCAATCATTTATCCTGCACCAAAACACTAAAACATCGCCTACGGTGCCAGCATTTGCACCATCTCTGATGGCCTTGCAAAAGTTCAAGTACCCTTCACAACAACGTTGGAGAGTAAGCCTTGAACTCGCCCTCTGGTACTACAATTTGCAAGATTCAAATCGGGGACAAGTCATAATCGGCAAAGTCTTGTCAAATCACAAACACCCTTCGTCCCCATTGGTCGCTGTATAATCGCCTTCTACGACACGCAGTGCCCTCTGCAGTAAGGTGATTTATTCCTGTTTTCTAAACAATAAATCCGCAAAATATTGCGTCATTCAAGGACTACCACCCCAAAAACCTATACTAGACGCATGTTTGAATTTATTGACATTGGAACGGTGAACTAAAAAGAACAAGAAGCAAAAATCACAAATAGCTTTAGTCAAGTTTATAGTGTTGGAAATGGGAACTGTGTTATGTGTAATGTCTGGTTTTATATGCGACTAGTGTTCTATCCCAATATAATTTATGTATGCTGTTTTCAAGTATTATCTGTGGAGTGTATTTGTAGTATGGTGGATGGACCTTCGATTGTGATTGAAGTTCGTAAGCTGTTTTATTTCGCTGTACCAGTCGGTAAAGTTACACACCTTCCAATAGTGTACTTAGTACGTGTGTAAGAATTTTAATCACTGACAAGGTTCTGTTAAAGATCAGGATTCTGCACCTGTACCCGATGGAAGAGGTGGAAACAACCGAAGGTATCTGAGTGAGGACCTTTAAAAATACAGATACCAGTAATTTTATCTACTACATCTGCCTAGCTCGACAAACATTCTTAATTGAAGGGATTACTTTTTCCGAGAGGCCGTAGATTACATTCGGTTAATGGATTAATTTCATTTTGTATCTAAATTAGAAGGGGGTACTAACGTAGATCTTCATGTACAGCCAAAGATGATAATTCAGCATCCATTTGCTTTATTCTTCTTATTATTGCTATCGAAAAGTCGTGCTTCTGAAGGAGGTGAGTGTGAAAGATTTAGCCTTGATAAGCTCACCACCTTTGTAGGAACATCGTGCTCTACAGGGTGTACTAAAGGACAGTTGGACCAAACCATCGAATTTATCCCCGACTTTCATCACGTATGCGTTAATCCTCAACGTTTACGTGCCATGAAGACTTGCCTATGTGAAAATGGGACCAGTCAGTGCGTTGGCGATCTCTTTAATGACTGCTCAAGTCAGTCAGAAGTGAATTTCAACTGCTTGAGCGATGCCTATTTGACGCAGTTTAAAAACTGCTTGTGTGACTTGCCTTACGAGAATTGCCCAATGATATTTTTTGATAGATGCGTTCCATTAATTCCCAATGTCGGATAAATGTCCTGGTCGGAGGTATTTCGGCGTTTTATTAGTGTATATTTATTTACCAATATATAGTTCATCGACCATTTACTTACCTCGCCCTGTGCTTTATTTTGCTTTTCTATTTGGCTTGTCTGCCTGTGGATAGTCGTTTCCGAGAAATTTAGTAGCAGAACAAAGTACATCTCAGCTCCAATCCACTTCACAATTGTCGTAGAGAGCGGATCCAGTTTTAAACTAATTCAGTAATTTATATCTGAAAATATTTCGATCGGTTTTAGAAATTCGCGTTGCACTCCCTTCCAGTTTTTCTAAGAAAACAGTATTGGTGTAATACAATTTCTATGCCCATAAATTGTCATAATGTTTATATAGGTCATGCGTGCGCGGAATTCGGTTATGCGATTAAAGCAATAACAGATTTAATTTCGAGCGTGTTTTTAACTTACAAGAAACTTGATTGTAAAGTTAGTAAAAATGTGCAATATTGTTAGGTCGAATCAAGTTCGAATCTCACAATACTGCGAGGTAATATCTTTTCATTTGTCACTCATTAATTGCGTTAAATTTATAAGAATTTGCATGTTACTTGACTTGACTTAATTATAAGTAGGTTACCACGATTATGCGTTACGCTCATGTTCGTTACTTTGTTTTAACAAAAATGTAACAATGTATGTCCGATACGCCACTGGAATAATACATATATGATCATATTATTTATTATTCTGCTGGAAATCTTCAGTCTTACTACTGTCCAAAACGGACCCTGTGCATAATACTCTCTACAACAATCACATCCACTTACATAATTCTGGGTGTCTCCTGTACGTTCTCTTCTTTACGATTTAAATACATAACCTCAATTTTTTAATTCTTTAAAAATGTAACGTGCCCTACGTAATTTCGTCATTTTTAAACACTTCAGACACCCACAATCATGTTTTTCAATAAAACCTCTTCCACAAACATTAAACGCTTAATCACTTTTCACAACTGTCTCTCATATAACATAAATCCTCCCCCAGAAAGTGGTCCACCACCTAGAAATGCTCGTGTTGTTATTGCCGGTGGTGGCGTCATGGGAGCTTCAGTCGCCTATCACATCGCCAAACTGGGCTGGGCAAAGGACACGGTCCTACTGGACCAGAACAAGTAACCCCTCCGGTCGCACGCGAACACCTTGACTTTATTCCGCTTTCAGAATAGGAGGAGGTACCACCTGGAACTCCTCGGGGCTTCTGGGTATCTTCAAACCGAGTTACTCGCAAGTGAAATTGTCGCAGACCAGCAAGAAGCTGTACCAGGAGTTGGAGGCGAGAGGACTGTCGACGGGCTGGAAAGAGTGCGGAAGTTTGAATTTGGCCAAAACTAAGGATCGTATGATAGTTTTTCGTCGTATGATCGCGCAATCGGTGTACGTATTCTTTCGATTCTCGGTGGGTCTTAATTTTGGCAATTTCAGACTGTGGGATATTAAGTGCGAGCTGCTAACTCCGATACAATGCAAGGAGAAGTGTCCGCTCTTGAATGTGGACGATCTGGAAGGCGGATTGTGGATACCGGGAGATGGGGTCGGCGATCCTTATCAGATTTGTAATGCGCTTACGGAGGAAGCGAGACGGATGGGTGAGATTTCTTACTTGTTTGACGATTGTAGCTAAATGTTTGAGTAGGTGTAACTGTAATTGAGCATTGCGCACTGAGAAAAGTTAACCAGACGAATGGGAAGGTGTGCGGTGTGGAAACGGAATTGGGGCCTATTGACTGTGATTTTTTTGTTAATTGTGCCGGGTTTTGGGCTAGGGGTGTAGGTCGCCTATCCGAACCCTGTGTTAAGGTGCCCATCCATGCTTGTGAACATTACTATTTACATACAAAACCAATGTCCCAACTGCAGCAACTACAAACTATGTTTCCAGGTGAGTAATTTCCTTGGTCCTTTTTCACCAAGGTGGTTTGTTGGTGCCAAAACTAAAGTATTGGATTGAAATTCAGCCCACTTCCACTTGTATTATGGTGTAACTAGTGCTTTACAGGAACACATAGGCAACCAACACGACAATGAGCATTTGACTTTTATACAGGATGTTGAAAAAATTCTATTGCTGACGGACTTCAACTTTTCTTAATGACTTGACTTTTTTTAAATTAGGCATTTCAAAAAAGTCAACCTTTTATCAATGAAATCCGGTAAATCCAGAAAAAATAGTCCAATTTAGGTTCTAAGGGCGGTGGAAATAAATAATACATCTTTTTGAAAATATATCAACTTTTACTGATGAAATCTGATGAATCCAGTTAAATTAGCTGAAGATCACAGTTGCAATTAGTTATATTTGTACATCAACCTTTGCTAATGACTTTTGTAAAATAATGTATTTCAAAAAAGTCAAATTTTACCGATGAATCTAATATAAATCCAGTCAAATTAGTCGAAAGATAACAAAATGTGGTTTTTTTGTTAAATTTTTTAGATTAGGGTTCTATTGTTGACGTACCAACTTTTCTTAATGACTTTTTTTGAAAAATTGCATTTCAAAAAAGTCAACCTTTGACCATGAAGTCGATAAATCTAATTCTGTTGGATTTTTATTGCAATTTTTTAAAGATCTATTTTTCTCAATAACTTTTTGAAACACGTATTTCAAAAAAATTAACTTTTACCCAATAAATCTAGTAAAATTAGTCGAAGGTAAAATTTTTGTTACTTCGATTGGGGTTCTATTGCCTTTTCGTAATGATTTTTGAAATTCTGCAATATAAAAAGTGAACTTTTACCGATGATATTTAAAAAATCCAGTGAAATTAGTCGAATATACTGAAATGTCACTTTTGGTTGCATTTTTTTTAAAATTGAGGTTCTACTGTTTATGGGCATGAACTTTTCTAAGAGATTTTTGAAATACTGCAATTAAAAAAAGTCAATTTTTACCATTGAAATCTAACTAAATTAGTTGAAGATCATTTCTGGTTACATTTTTTAATATTCGGATTCTACTGTTAATAATAATAGTCCAAGGTTTTATGATGGAAATAAAATTTTCTTAATGGTTTTTTTAAATAATACATCTTTTTGAAAATAAAAGATAACAAAACGTGGTTTTTTGTTATATTTTTTAGATCAGGTTTCTGTTAACTTTTCTTAATGACTTTTTTTTTAAAAATTGTATTTCAAAAAAGTCAACCTTTGACCATGAGATCGATAAATCTAATTCAGTCGAATTTTTATTGCAATTTTTTAAAGATCTACTTTTCTTAATAACTTTTTTGAAACAGTGTATTTCAAAAAAAGTCAACTTTAACCAAAGGAATCTAATAAATCTAGTTAAATTAGTTAATGGTAAAATGTCAATTTTTGTTACTTCGATTGCCTTTTGGTAATGACTTTTTTGAAATTCTGCAATACAAAAAGTGAACTTTTACCGATGAAATTTAAAAAATCCAGTGAAATTAGTCGAATATACTGAAATGTCACTTTTGGTTTTTTTTTTAAATTGAGGTTCTACTGTTTATGGGCATGAACTTTTCTAAGAGATTTTTGAAATACTGCAATTCAAAAAAGTCAATTTTTACCATTGAAATCTAACTAAATTAGTTGAAGATCATTTCTGGTTGCATTTTTTATGAATTAAAAAAAATGTGCTATTGTTTGCGCTTTGTTCGTCCGTCCGGACCCACTTCTACCGTTTTGAACTACTTCTAGGGGAATGGTCCTGGAATTTTTTGCAGTAGGTAGCCTATACCTTAAAGGTGTGCCAGCCGGCCATCAAATTTCGCTGTCTAAAAGGGGAACCCCCCCCCCCCCACGAATTATTTTCTGAGATGCCGTTTTTGAAAGTAAAACGTGCATAACTTTTACATACGACAACAACACGGCTACATACGCGGCTGTCTATTGCGCAAAAACCTAAAGGGAACTGATTCCATTTTATCAAGAGTACAAGAAGTAAGTCAACTCAAAGGTAATGCGATCGTTGTCATCGTTTCTCGGTGGTACGGAGAAAGCGTGGGGTAGTTCCGGATAATAATCTTTATCTTCTAACTTCCTCGTCAACTGGAAATACTTTCTGTAGGTGGTCTGGTACTGACGTTTGTTTCGCAAGCGTTTAGCTTCTAATTTTGGTGTAAGAAAGCCTTCTTTAAATATGTAAATTACTGCTTTCACCTACAAACCACCTAGAACATAACCGCAGGGGTATATTCAGCGTTGTTCGTACTAATAACCACAATTTGCAGTTGTCCGCGACTTAGACGGCCACATCTATTTTAGAGAATATAAGGGCAGACTGCTGGCCGGAGGATTCGAACCTGTAGCAAAACCGGCGTTCGAGGATGGAAAAATTCCAGGCAACTTATAAGAACGTATTAACGCGCGACGTTACTGTGGCGAATTTTAGGTAGCGGCGAGGAGCGTGTCCTGCCCGAGGATTGGGATCACTTCAACGTACTGCTAGAGCAGCTACTGCATCGAATACCGATGTTAAATGATACGGTATTGGATAAATTGTGTAACGGTCCCGAAGCGTTTAGTCCCGATTGCAAGTGGATCATTGGGCAGGCCCCTGAGGTAGGTGCGTGCGAGACCGGAGCGCGTGTGTTTCTATCGTATCCGATTGCAGATTATGAACTATTACATCGCTGCCGGTTTAAAAACGGTAGGGATTGCCGCGGCGGGAGGGGTCGGACAGGCAACCGCCGAGATGATTGTGAATGAAAACACGAGCTTTGATATGTACGAATTAGACATTTCACGATTTTTAAGTGTGCATAATAATAGGAAGTATTTGCGAGACCGCGTTAAGGAGGTACCAGGTTTGCACTATGCCTTACAGTATCCATTTTCAGAATTTAAGACGAGCCGGAATTTACGAATGTCCCCCATTTATCCTAAGCTAATGGAGGCAGGGGCCGTTTTCGGTCAGCTCATGGGCTACGAACGTCCGTCGTGGTTCGACCGCAATTACGTCCAAGGTATTAGCGTGATTCCCCACTCTGTTCTCTCATTTTATACCTTTTTGTAATTAGAGCAAGTGTCCTCGGACTGGTCGGTTCCCTATCGCATAGCGTCGACCGATACCTTCGGAATACCGCCCTGGTTCGATTACGTTGCGTCGGAGTATGACGCGTGCCGCGAAGGCGCAGGAATTAGCGATTATTCTTCGTTTGCTAAGCTAGACATATGGGTATGCGCTATAGACTAAGAGCTAGCTGACGATCTGAGTAACATGTTTGATACAAGGATTGCGGCTGTTTACCGTTGAGTTTCTCACCAAAAATTACAGCCACAGTTAAATGCAACTTTTCGAAATGCTTTTTTGGTAATCTTCATTTGAAAGGGATAATTTTCCGTTTAAAAAACTATTACGATAATTACGAACAATAGTGGAAGTTTAACCCACAAAGAATTAAAATCGCGTGACCTTAAGTGAAGTTAGATTTCGAAATCTGGGATACTATTGCGACTACGGATAATGGAATCCCCCTCCCCCTCTCCCTCTCAGTAAAAGGAAAATTCAATTTCCCTACAATCATCTTATCACAATACCCCAGAGTTGGATTCTCCCCCAAAACCTTTTGCCTGACCGCTCTTATTCGAGTTTTCAGTAAAACCCCATCGAACATAGCACCGGGGGGGGGGGGGGGGCTCTGCGGGGTATGGAATCAGGTTAAAGCAGAATTCAATGTCCCAAAAATCATTTAATTTAATTAATTAATTTAATTATTTAATAATAATTTATTTAATTAACCTACCACCATTTCATTTTATGACCTGTCGAAAGGTGTACGAACGTGTAAAAATGCTTTTTTGGTAACCTTCATTTGGAAGGAGTAATTTCGCGTTTAAAAAACTATTAATAATAATAATAATATATATTAATTCCCAAGACAAATTTTGAATTGTATAGGATACGTCAGACACAAAAAAATACAATTAAATACAATTTAAAAAATGTTGGTCATACACAATACAATGGACAAAAAAGAAAGAATGCAATATAAATTACACTAGAGATCCGCAATTTTTATCAATACAATTTAGAAATTCATCAATTGTATATGGTGCATTGACTAGAAGAAATTTTTTTAAAGAAGATTTAAAGCACTTTATTGTTCCCTGACTTCTAAGTGTACTTGGAAGAGCATTAAATAATTTAATGCCCATTGACGTGGGAGAATTATGGGCAAGTTTAAGCCTTGTTAAAGGGATGATAAATTGTTGTTTATTGCGCGTGTTGTAATTATGAAAACTGCTATGGCGTAGGAAATGTTGCTGATTATGGAAAATAAAAGTTAACAATTCAAGTGTATAGAGTGATGAAAGTGTAAGAATATTCAATTTTTTAAATATCGGGCGACACGAATCAAATTTCTTACTACCCGCAATACACCGGACTATTCGTTTTTGTACAAGAAAAACATTTTTTGCCGCGCTTGACGAGCCCCAAACAATTATTCCATACGACAATCTGGATTGAATTTGAGCATAGTAATAATTTAAAGTATGGTTCGCATCCATTAATTCTTTAAGATTCCGTATCTGGTAGCAATAAGTGTTTAGTCTTTTAATAAGATTTTCGCAGTGACATTTCCAATTTAAGTTTTGATCTAAATAGATCCCCAGAAACTTCCCAGTGCCTAGAATATTAATGTTTTTGTTGCTTGAGTCAGACAAATGGTTATTTCCAAAAGTTGTAAACGGTAGGAAAAATGTTTTATCGTGATTTAAGAATAATTTGTTAAAATTAAACCAATTACTTAGCTTATTTAGAATCTCAACAGCTTTTGGATATATATTTTCTTGCTTCTTTCCGGATATTAATGCCGTCGTATCATCCGCATATAAAACCAAGCAATTTAAGAACATGACAATATCATTAATAAATAATAAAAATAAAATAGGTCCTAAAACAGATCCTTGTGGAACCCCCATATTAACAGGCAAAGCTGTGGATAAAAATTTTGCAATAGTGGAACCGGTTTTAAATTTAATTTCTACTTGTTGACACCTTCCAGAGAGATATGATGAAAACCAATTGGCAACAACGCCTCTGATACCGTAAGTATTTAATTTTTCCAACAGTAACAAGTGATCAACAGTATCAAAAGCCCTGCTGAGGTCACAAAATATAGCAAGGACATTCTGTTTTTTATCAAGAAGTGAAATGATGTCGTTAACAAAGGAGTTAATGGCAGTAATTGTCGATTTCCCATTGCAGAACCGTGTTGTTACGTGTGTGTATTACGATAATTACGAACAATAGTGGAAGTTTAACCCACAAAGAAATTAAAATCGCGTGTCACAAGTTACTAATAAGAATATATTGCAGTATGGGTAACGAAAGCCGATAACGATTTTTTTATTCCACTTTTACTTGAATTTTATCGAATTTACGTGATCCTGAAAGACGATCCTAATTTTTGCTGACTGCGGGAATTGGACAAAGTTTGGGCCGCGAATGGGTGTAAAGTAAAAAAAAAAGTAGTGGGAAATTTAAGTTATTGGCAGAGTCGTGGGGTAATGCGGATTAAGTCACGATAGCATTCGCGGTCCCAGTGGTTAGAAAAAGTTTAGTCTACCACTTGTAAATTAGCGCAGGGTGGATTTTAGTTTGGGAAAACAATTCAACTCAGTCGGACGCCAATTCCCGTCTAGCCGTTCTAATTACTTAAATTACAAACACTGCTGTTCAAATCGTCTGGCAGCTCTCCTTCCTTAACCATTCCTGACTAGTAATTAGACATTTTTAGTCCAAGGGCAATGAGGTTGTGAAAGCACTCGAATACATCTGTTCGAATGGTGTCGATATTCCAATTGGGGGGATCATTCACACGGGGATGCAGAACAAGTACGGCGGCTACGAAAACGATTGCTCGCTGGCGCGCCTCGCGGAAAACCAGTAATAACCCAATTTCCTATTTGAAATTCGTAACGTTCACGTTGCAGCTACATGATGATAGCGCCGACCATTCAGCAAACTCGCTGCCAAGTCTGGCTGCGGCGACATCTACCTCCTTCGGTCGAACTATCCGACGTCACCTCCATGTACACGGCCTTAGCCATCATGGGTCCGCTAACGAGAAGCCTTTTATCTGAACTGACCGATACCGACTTAAGCCCACGAAACTTTCCGTTCTTCACCATTAAGTTGCTAGACGTGGGGCATGTGAGCGGTATCCGCACTATGAATCTCACACATACAGGGGAGCTCGGTTACGTGCTCTACATACCCAACGAGGTTATTTCTCACGTTTTACTTCCGAAGCAGCTCACCGGTAATTTTCAGTTCGCCCTCCACGTTTACTCGCGATTAATGAAGGCCGGTGAGAAATACGGAATGAGGCACGTCGGCTATTACGCGACCAGAGCGTTGCGAATCGAGAAGTTCTACGCGTTTTGGGGACAAGATCTTGATACTCGAACGACACCTTTGGAGTGCGGGCGTACGTGGCGCGTTAAATTTGAGGTGAGCTGCCGAAGGCAAGTGCTAGTCTCTCACGCTTTGATTGTAGAAAGACTTTATAGGAAAGGAACCTCTATTGAAGCAAAGAGAGGAGGGCGTTAAACGAATGTACATTCAGCTCATATTAGATGACCACGATCACGAACTCGATCTATGGCCTTGGGGTGGCGAGCCAATATACCGTAACAACAAGCATGTCGGTATATGCACGACGACCGGATATGGATTCACATTTAAGAAACAGGTTTGGTGTTGCCTTCGGGAAACTTAACCTAAAAACTCAATTTCAGGTGTGCCTGGGTTTTGTTCAAAACATTATCGACGGTGTGCGACACATAGTTACGACAGACTTTGTTCAGTCGGGTCATTACGAAGTGGACATAGCCGGCGTGCGGTTAGTACTCCTGCCACTGATCTCCCCACGATTGTCATTTCCCTTTTAGGTACCCCGCGAAAGTAAACCTGCATTCCCCCACTTTACCTACTAAATATCCGGACCAGGAGAGGGAGGCTTACCAGGCGACGAGAGATAAAGGACGGAATTCGGTTGTCGAGGCCGTTGTGTAGTGCTTTGTAAATATTGTACGTTTTTCCGTTCTGCTACAGAATGTGCCTTGTTTTGTGTTACTTGTCAATTAGAAGAAATACAAATTTCCTAGTCCAGAAATACCAACTTTATTAATCAATGTAACCACAAACAAACAAATGATACAAGTTGGTTTTAATTATGAGCGCCAGTCATGAATTCTTTCCGCCTCTGATTCCAGAACGTTCGGAAGAAAATTAGTAGGTACACGTGATCACTGGATGAACGTTTTGTTTATTTCCGTTGTGGCGTATTTTCAAATTTAAGTGGTACAAAAAAAATTACGATTACTGCAGTAGACACCCTAAATCAAAGAGAATATTGGTTGCAATGGGCCTAATAAAAACGGTACATACATTTTTACCGCAATTGGGAAAAGAAAACTTACGTTTTACTCTGAGGGCTCGATGCGCATCGCTGCTGAGAGTAATTAGCAAAACAAACACATGTATATGACTTCAGGGGCAATCTGTATTTGGTTTTTTTTCCTCTTGGTTCCTTTTTTCCTGGCTTTTCGGTTTGGATTTGCTCCGCGGAACCAATAAGTCGCGTGCGTAATACATTTGAACGCACAAAAATTCTGAGTTGTGTTCCAATTCCCTTCCCGATTTTGTCTCATGTTTATTGTGGACATAAAAGCCCAAAGCATAGAGTAAATAATATAAAGAGGTGTCATGGGATAGGATATTGTTGCAGTATAGAAAATCTTGTAAGGAAGTGTTGCTATCTTGTGCTGTTGTTTCGCTGAGCAGCATGTAACCTGTATTACCTATTTAAATACACTGACAAACAAAGTTGAGATTTGAATTACGTCATTACTTTGCACCAGACAGAGACCATGATGCTGTCAGCATTATATTTAATCACGGGAATGTGATATATGCTTCCTATGCAAGGAGTCTTTTAATTCTTTCAGGCCATAGACCTATTTATTTTATTATTTTAACGCCTTACCTTTACCCAATTACAAACTTTATTTGAATTTAGCTAGCCATGAAAATTAAATAGGTACAGTGAGAAAATATAACTGATTATGCGTATAATTTCTAACGTTTTTGTTGGATTAGCGGTACACGTAGACCGTTTTAACACTGCTTTAGCAATTTTGTGTGGAATTTACGCAAACAAGGTCCTTTTGCGCAATTCACAAATGTGGGAGTGCTGTAAGGATAGTTTATTTGTGAGAGAAAAGATCAATTCCATCCATACTACCATTGTATATAAAGATGTATAAATATTTCCTTTTTTGCCAAAAATCGACAGCACCAAAATTTCCCGGGAAAACACTTTTTCTTATTAATTTTGGTGCGTAGAATCCAAAACAATTCGTACTTTTTCGATTAGACTTCTCAATCAAAAGTTATAGACTAGAAACCAATTTCCAAAGAAAATTCAAAGGGCTGTAACTTTTGAACTAGTAGCCCAATCTTGGAACTGTTTGAAATTATGGATTCTACAGGCCACATTCTATAAGAAAAATTTTTTTCCGGGCGATCTGAGACAATTTTTTTTTCGCGCCTCAAAAAAAGGCAGTGTATTACCTTCCTTTTTGCCAAAAATCGACTGCACCAAAATGTCTCGGGAAAACACTTTTTCTTATTAATTTTGGTGCGTAGAATCCAAAACAATTCGTACTTTTTCGATCAGACTTCTCAATCAAAAATTCTAGACTAGAAACCAATTTCGAAAAAAAATTCAAAGGGCTGTAACTTTTGAACTAGTAGCCCAATCTTGGAACTGTTTGAAATTATGGATTCTACAGGCCACATTCTATAAGAGAATTTTTTTCCGGGTCGATCTGAGACAATTTTTTTTGGGGGCCTCAAAAAAAGGCAGTGTATAACCTTCCTTTTTTGCCAAAAATCGACTGCACCAAAATTTCTCGAGAAAACACTTTTTCTTATTAATTTTGGGGCGTAGAATCCAAAACAATTCGTACTTTTTCGATCAGACTTTTCAATCAAAAGTTATAGACTAGAAACGCATTCAAAAAATACTACATTGGAACTGATTCGGCACTGGGCAGTTCCGCACAGAAAAATCAGGAAAATTCTCTCTTCGCTGACCTACTTCCTGCTTTACGAAGATTGAATTACTTTTATGACTTGAAGATAAAGCAAAAATCTACGTAGGCGTAGATGACGATCACATTACAAGGCCATTTTCACTTTTATCTTAATAGAATTTGAAGTCGGACGTTTATGATTATGTAGATTACTTCTTATGACGTATGTGATGAAATTTTTCTGAAATACTTCTCGTCAATTTTCTTAGTGTAATTTAGTCCATGGTGCTCTACACACTCTGGATTTTGTTACATGGCAAATTTACCGACTCTATGGTGTTTCTAAGCACATAGGTGACGAAAACCTCAAAATTAAACCGAATTCTATACCAAGGCGCCACAGCATTGAAATTTCTTTTTTTTTGTAATGATAATTAAGCTACAGAACAAAGCGATACAAGCTTTATAAAGGAGGTCGATGGTGTCCGTCCGTGAACACGATAGGTAACTGCCAAACGCTTGGGCAGATTTGGTTCAAACTGTGCACAGAGTTGGCCTATACTTAATACTATATATCATGTGTAATAAACTTATTAAAAACGGGCCAAATCCAAGCACCCCGTACATGCATGTATTTCTCATGTTCAAAAACATGCACACAATAAATATGAAATTTTTTTGCCTATTGTACACAATATACGAATTTGAGTTTTCATAAAATAATTGTTACGTAAATCAGTGATGTCATTTAAAACGCTATGCCGTCTTGCGATGCAAATATAGCTAAGATAATGTTCTATAATGGGCATCATCAAACGATATGCAAAACTTTATTATTAAATGACAAATTGTGGTAGGTCAAGGTAAAGACCATCTTTCGTCAATGGCAGAATAAGCAGCACATTCATTATGCAAAATGTTGCTGATAAATAAAAGTATACATTTCAGGGTCGCGTGTCGCCCACTCCATTCTCCACTTATTAACGCACAGCGAGCTGAGATAACAACATTAACAAGCAGTGTTAGTATAATAATTTAGTTCACTATTCTTGAATTCAGAGGGAGCGTCGGCATTTGTTTTTCGCCATCTATGTTCAGAGATAGTCTCTCACTGCCACAAATTTATACAGCATGGAACCTCCTTATATTATTTACTCTATGCCCAAAGGTAGGAAAAAGAAGATTGAACAGTGTTGTCAATGAAGTTCTTTACGTCCGAGGACTAAGGTACAATTTGTTTTCGATCCAATATGTCGAACTATTGGGGATGCAGTGGTGTTCCAGAAGAACAGCGCCAAAATGGCGAAGTTGTTTGCATCCGAAAACGAAAAGATAAACTAATCAATTTTTGATTTCGAGATAAGTTCCTCGTTCCAATTTTAAATTACAGATTTAGATTTGAATCAGTTCAGGGGACAGGGATTATGCATATTGGAGGTACACAGTTATTATTATTATCATTTCATCCAATAACGATATGTAAATTGATCCACAAAATTTGGCTCGTCAAAATCTGCAGAACAATACGGTGAAGGATAAGCATCTTTTTCACTTCCCCGTAAAAAGAAAAGAAATAACAAAAAATGTCAGTCTATTATCTTTACATTTTCATCATTTACAAAAAAAAACACATTTTATGTGTTAACGCTTATAAGATAATCTTCGTAATTAAACCGGCCGCAATGGTAACACCGCCAACTCGTAACATAATCCTACCTAACTCTTTGCACTCGCTATACAGCTCAATCGCCAAAGGTCTGGACGACTTTATTTCTACGGTAGCGCTCGAATTGTTGCTCAAACAGCGCGGATGTTTGTTCATAATTTCTCCGGTGCTTTTGTGCAATTGGTTGATTAATTTACAAACAATAACCGGTTCGACTAGGCTTTGATGGTGCATGACAACCGAGTATCCTTTGGTGATGGGAACAGTAACGTTAAAGACCACAATACGAGCTTGAAAGTTAGAGGCAATCTGCACCGGATTCTGAGGAAGGCAAAGTATGTACCCTATACTGACATTTTGAATATCAATTCCGGACAAGGTCACCGACACCTGATCACCGGCAAACACGGTCTGTTGGCTGACTTCTTCGATCGATAATCCTTTAACCGTTGCCAGCTCCCTGCTCGGACATACCAGCACGCGTTCGCCCAAGCACAAGGTGCCAGTTTCGACGCGTCCGGATACGCAAAAGTTCGATCCAGTACTCTGGTGAAAAACACAAGGTTCAGGTTCACAACGAATCCTTTACAGAAATTTACCTTAAAAACGTCATTGATCGAAAATCGAAACGGTTTCGCCACTGGCCGCTCTGGCGTTCTAAAGTTATCTACAAAAACCGCGTGAGTGTTCAACTAACAACGGAAGTCTCTTACCTATCACGTCGAGTAAGCACGGGCCGGAGTACCACTGCAACAGCTCGCTTTCCGTAGGCTTCCTGATCAAGTTTTGACCAGTGAGACCGCTGCACGGTACAAACGCAACGTCGCTCTCCTTGAAACCGGCGTGTTTGAGAAACACTTTAAGTTTTTGGACAATTTCGTTAAACCGCTCCTGCGACCACATGACCGTATCCAACTTGTTTATGGCGACGGCCAACTGCCCCACACCTAGGGAACGTACAAGTAGAGCGTGCTCGCGCGTCTGACCGCCGAAATCGAAACCGGTCTCGAACTCGCCTCGAGTTGCGTCGACGACTAGTAGGGCGACGTCCGCCTGACCTGCTCCCGAAATCATGTTCGGTATGAAATCCTTGTGACCGGGTGCATCTAATAAAGTTACCTGCGAAATAAATCTGCATTATCTGTTCAGTTGTGCTAACGTGTAGCTTTTTTCTATTGCTCTTCTAGTATAAAAACAGTCACGTCAATCATCGCAGTGGGCGGCTACCTGCGACTGTTTTTATACTAGACGACGTGTAGTGATTAGGAAGCACAATGAACTAAACCATGTGACCAATGACATTCTTGTTTCCGTACGTTTTTGCGCTTACCAATTTTGTCTCGGTTTCGAACTGCGAACGCCCCACGTCCATAGTAATACCACGATTCCTCTCCTCGCCAGTTTCGTCCAAAACCCACGCGTACATGAAACTCTGCTTTCCGACCTTTCGACTCTCTTGCTCGTACTTGTGCATAGTTTTTTGGTTTACCTGAAAATTTCGGCTTGACTCTCGAAATTCGCGACAAGTCGAGCGCTTACCTGGCCTAAAGCGCACAGCAGGTGTCCCATTAGCGTCGATTTGCCCGCATCGACGTGTCCTATTACTACCATGTACAGGTTTTCCTTGGCGCCTCCCCGTTCCTTTTTGTACTGCTCGTTCGCGTCCAACTTGCTGTCCTTCTGCTTCGCGCCTTTGGTTTCGTCATTTTGGTCCGGCGCGTTCACCGGCGTCACTCTTCCCGAAGCGGGCGATTGCGACCTGGGAGTTACGTTTAATCGTGTCACCTCTTTTTGGACCAAGTCAAAACCTTTCGTTACGTTCGTGGTTTTGGGTCCCGGCGTGACCACTTTAATATTGGACGAATCTACATCTTTTGGTATGGCTGCTGCTATTCAAAAACAAGGGAATTTCATTTTAACCAGAAACGTTTAAATAAATTAAGGGGCGGGGAATAGGTAACATTTTCGTGTGAAAAAATGGATTATTATGAAAACCTTGCCAAGATGAAGTGCCTAATAGACCCTTTTACTTAACCTCTCGATATTATCATAGTTGGTACCATTTGTACCTCTCGTTTCAGGGACCTCGCTGCACTCGGAAGAATGGTGACGGTCATTCTAGGAACCACAATGTAAGAGCTTTTTACAGAAAGGTGGTGGAACAGTGAGTTCAACGTTCCTTTACCCACCAACTTTCTGCGTCAATCTTTGAAGAGTTTGTGGATCAAATGTGACAAACCAATATACAGGGTGTCAAAAAAATTGCGTTTTTTTATTTTTTTCACCATAACCATAACGACACCATAACAAATATCATCAAGAAGGTCATTTAGGCCAATCATAGCGCGTAAAATTTCACTTTCACTTTCTTAGTTAAAAGCGAAGGAAATTTTTTTATACAAGTTTCTTTCAAGTTGTTTTCAACGGGCTCAAGTAATAAAGTTATCTGACCTAAGCTCATTTTTTAATGGAACACCCTGTATATTTTATTTTGAAAAGATAGCATTTAAAAATATAACACTATTCAATATTAATGGCATTAGTGCAGAAAGATTCAACAAATTATTAAAATTATCGATGAATTGCTCCATTATTATTAAAAATTCAAAAACCTTTTTGGTAATGTTTTGTATTTTCTTTAAATAATTTAAACCTTTTTTTAAAATTCCAACCCGTTTTTAACCTTGAATTTTTTGAATCGCAAATCATTTTGCATATATTTCTGGTGCGTTATATTTTTGAAACGTCAATGACAAACACACAGACTTTTTTTGGACGGAAAATGGAGTCGGGCAAGGATGTCTGCCAAGTGCAACCCTTTTCAACATTTATGTGGCCGACCTGGAAGAAGCATTAAGAAAATGGCAAGCAGGAGGAATAAAAATTGGAGAACAAAAGATATGGTCATTAACATACGCGGATGACATGGTGCTCCTTGCAACAAAGCAATCAGAAATGAAGGAAATGATCACACAGGTAGAAAGGTACGCAAGAAGAAAGAAATTCAAATAAACACAGAAAAATCAAAAATAATGGTTTTTACAAAAGGAAGAAAGAAGGATAAGGGCGAGACATCGTGGAAAATCGAAGGAAGAGAAATAGAAGAAATTTCGGAATTTAAATACCTTGGATCGAGGGGTGGCTCACTAAGGTATTATGGTGTACACTTGGCTGGTATTATAATACGTAGTACAGTACTCAATACTGTTTTTTAGTATTATTAGTAATACCGTTTATATTCTGTAATACAAGTACTATTGGTATTATGAAGGTATTATTATTATGTTGGTATTATTGGTATTATGTGGGTAATATTAATATTCATCCAAGTATTACGGGTATTTTTCTTATTAATTCCAATATTAAGTAGTGCTTCGAGATCGTACGTGTCTAATGCGCACATGCGTGTATAGCTTAGCAATCTCCGCAATTGCCCTCTGACGGCTGAGTTTCAACGTTCATGTCGCTGCGGAAGTCCCCCCAGTCCCCCCTCTTCAAAAATTCTAAATGGCAACCCCATACTTGTGACACATCGTTGGAAAGCTACTGAAAAATGCTTTCCAGTGATAATAATAATATTTAATAATAATATCTATTAGTATTTTAGTGCGGTTCTTGCGAAAGCACTAAAATAAACGTGAAAAGATTTACAATAAGCCAAATACGTTTTAAGCTAAGGTTTTACAAATTGATAGAATTCGTCCATATTATAAAACAATTTGATACCAATAATTCCTTTAAATTTTGTTTATAGTTTATTTTTTTCGAGGATGTATTAATAAAACGTGATAGCGAGTTAAAAATTTTAGTTGCATTGTAACAAAAGTTGTGGTACCAATAAAGTCAATATTCATTAAGACAAGTTAACAAAAATGTAATAATTAAGTAACAAATAAAAATAAAAATTAACCCATGCCTATGTTCAAGATTTGGTTGCTAAATTGGAAGAAACTGGATTTGTTTTCACTAAAAAAAGAAAGCAACCAAGATTGCTTAATGAAGACATCGACTGATGTTAGTGAAAACCGTGAAAACATTAAGTATAATAATTTATAATAATATTTACTATAATAATAATTATAGAAAAACAGTGAAAATGATAATGTGTTCTACACAAATTATTACCCAACATAGTAGGTATTATTCGGTATTAATGGTATTACTGACAGTATCTTCGATATTATCCAGTATTATTGATATTATCTGGTATTAAACCAAGTATTATTAGTATTATTTGGAGTTATTTTATATTATCAGGTAGGTATTATTGGTATTATCTGGTATTCTTGAGTAATCTTTAGTATTATGGTATTATAGACAAAATAATACCGTTTTTGTATTATGGTGTACACAATTTGAGCTTGTGAGCCACCCCTCGCCTTGGATACACACTAATGAAAAACGGAGGACCAAGTGCTCACACAAGACAAATGAAGAAAAAAGCAAATGGATTAATACCGCAGATATGGAGCATAGCAGAAAGAGAATTCAAAAACAACTATAGAATCAAGAAAATGATGTTCGACTACCTGATCAAAAGCACAGTGGGACAGAAATATGGGGGTGGAAGGAGATAGAGGACATTGAGAGAGGAAGTAAATATACCAATGAATAAGAAGGAGAGAGACAAAGATAACCAATTACAATACCAAATCAATGAAATAGAAAATAGCACCTACAATTATACCACGTACAAAGAAATAAAAACATTACACTTGCCAAAATATCTACAGAAGAACAAAAATATAAAAACTATTGCAAGATTTAGATGCGGAAATGAAAACAGGACCGGGAAAAGGTGGAAGGAAGAAAAGTGCAGACTATGTAAGGAAGAAACGGAGACGATAGAACACGTGATATACCTACAGATGCAGCAAAGCCAGGACAAGCAAAACAGTAAAGGAAATATTATAGGAAGATGGAAGAGGAATCGACTGGATCGGAAGGACGTTGTAGAGCAGAGAGGAAGCGAAAAGAGAGGAAGCGAAAAGAGAGGAATAAGAATAAACATTATGTAGCTATTTCGGATGTTGTACTACTTAGTATCATATATATGCTATTGTAACTAGGGTTAATAAATAAATTGAAAAAATTGTAATTGTGAATTGTAATCTGATGAATTAGGATTTAATTTGTGAATTAATTCCTTATTAATATTGTGTCACTTTTTTCAAAACCTCTACAACTGTAAATCTATTATGCATGCAAATAGAACTACGAAATTTCACCATTTTCTATAACGATGTGCTAACTACACCGCTTCCGAAAAGTCTTGAACTTACACTAGTCCGGGAAATAGAGACTGAAAATGGACCATGTCCTGCACAACGAGAAGTAGTTCCAATTTTTTTTGCATGTCATGGAAGAATATCTGGGGGTTAAGAATCCAAGTTTTCGACCTTCCACCCCTTGTGCTTCCCCCGTACCACCCTTAAAACCAAAGAAATTTGGTTGGTTTTTTAGTTTTTCAATCATATCTTTGTATAACTTCACTTTACAAGAAAATATTGTTATCAGAAATTGTAGATAGTAGTTAAACAAGGAGAGTTCTGGCACAATGTAAATCTCCATAAGCGCAATGCTAAAGTATGGGTTCATTTCAGTGACAAAAACTCACTTTTTGGATCGGTCTTGATTGCGGTGTTTTTTGTGGGGTTGTAGATGTGTGTTTAGGGGTTGCAGATGTGTTTAGGGGTTAGTAGATGTATGGGGGGTGGTTGTTGATGAGGGTAGTAAGAAAAATAAATTTTGAGATGTCTTAGTAAGACGAGACGGGTCTGCGGTGTTTTTTTTTTGTGGGGTTGTAGATTGTGTTTGGGGGTGGTTGCAGATGTGTTTAGTGGGTACTAGAAATGAGGGCGCGAGTGTATAACCTTGCGGTTTTCCTGTTATTCAGCATTCGACATTATTTTAAATTTAGTCGTTTGCGGTTTCCTGTTATTCTTTGAGGTGTCCTGTTATTTAGTAAATTCATTTCTTATTATTTCGATAGAGAGCGACCTTGCGGTTTTCCTGTTATTCAGCAGTCGAGATTGTTGACATGAACTGATGTTATATATATAGTTATTAGAAATTGCATGGAAACCAGTCGTTCGTTATGCAAACCATGCACAACAATCCCAATCCTTTTATCTTTACCATTCAAAATTGTAAGGGCATCATCGTCGATTTCCCTCACCATTCGTTGAGGTAGAAATATGGAAACATTACCATCCTCCTCCTCAAGCTCGCAGACAATACCTCGTCCAAAATGGTTCATTATTGATTTGAGTTTTTTAATTTTATATAGTTTCCCAATTTCCATTTCCTCAATTTTCAAAACTTTCCTTTCTTGGGGCATGCCGGCAGAATTAATGTTCTTCAAAATTTTGTTGAAATCTATATTATTTATTTTTTGTAATTTACACGACTGATTACAATCAAAGTAGATCTTCAAAACTAATAACCTGACCATATTTTCACATTTTATATACTCAGCACCCCTCCTTGATGAATGTCGAATTTCTCATGTCAACAGGAAGCCACAATATCCTCGCACGTCAACATGAAACCGCGCGCTGACGTCAACAGAAAACCGAGATATCCGTTTGCGTCAACAGAAAACCGCGGCGACATAAAAATTGATAAGCGTTAGAGCATTGAATTTATAACTATCTATAAATTCAATGGTTAGAGTATATAATTAACTCTTCTAACGACTTCTATATTTGCGTGTGTGTGTGTGGGGTGTGTTGAAGTGTTTATAAAAATGTCAGAGAATGATGCTGAAGTATTATTAACTCTATCTGCAATTGATGGTCATAGTAGACAAACAATCGAAATAAATCAAGAAGAGGAAATTGTGCTACTGCCATATACTACAGATTTTGAATTTGTAAAAGAACGTACAGGTTATACGAAATTCATTTTTTTAAATCAACCTAGGAGCTTAAAACAAATTTGTGGAATTACACTTTTAAACAAGTTTAAATTGCAATCTTTTGAAAAATCAAACATATACGGTCATATTATCATGCACATTTTATTAGAATATTTACAAAGATTGTGGTTAGAACGGGTAGTAAAAATTATGTTAAACTAGCGCGTGTGTTCAATAATTCATCGCTTCTAGTTGAAGTTTGCGATTTTGTTAGGTCTAGACACATAAAGCCTCGCGAATATTTTGAAAGAATTCGTCCCACATCAATATGTAACCATCCATGGATAATGCCACCACCACCACCACCACAGTCAACAAAACTCAAGCCTACAGCATCATGGTATTCGTTGTCATCCCTGACGTCCGCATCATCTTCATCGCTGTTTAACAATGTAAATAGTGACACTGAAGAAGAAGAAGAAGGCAATGAAGCTGCTCCTGCTGCTGCGGGCTGTAAAAAGTACGATAAAGAACGTGAAATTGACTATATTCGCAGAGTTCAAGAATTTATTATGAACATTGAATATGATACACTTAATATCATTCTACAACCTGAGTTGGAACTAAGTGATTTACCTCATTATAGCTCTTATTGTCATATTAATAAAGATCCACTCAAAATCGATCTGTTAGAATTTGATAACTATCTACTTTACAGTGGACTATACTAGGCTTAATGTTTTATGTCTCATACTGTAAATACTTCAGCATCATTCTCTAACATTTGTTTAAGACGCTTAATGTTTTATGTATTGTAATTAATAAATGTGTACGAATACTTATACACAATTTTATTTAATAAATTGTTATAACATTCCTATAAACAATTTCTCTATATATTGCAGAATCGTCGTCGTCGTCGTCGTTCGACTGCTGAATAACAGGAAAACCGCAAGGTCGCTCTCTATCGAAATAACAAGAAATGAATTTACTAAATAACAGGACACCTCAAAGAATAACAGGAAACCGCAACCGCAAACGACTAAATTTAAAATAATGTCGAATGCTGAATAACAGGAAAACCGCAAGGTTATACACTCGCGCCCTCATATCTACTACCCAATAAACACATCTGCAACCACCCCCAAACACAATCTACAACCCCACAAAAAAAAACACCGCAGACCCGTCTCGTCTTACTAAGACATCTCAAAATTTATTTTTCTTACTACCCTAATCAACAACCACCCCCCATACATCTACTAACCCCTAAACACATCTGCAACCCCTAAACACACATCTACAACCCCACAAAAAACACCGCAATCAAGACCGATCCAAAAAGTGAGTTTTTGTCACTGAAATGAACCCATACTTTAGCATTGCGCTTATGGAGATTTACATTGTGCCAGAACCTTGTTTAACTACTGTAGATTATAAAATTCTACACAACTTTGATATACACTACTTCTTTGTGAAATGTTTATTAAACAGGATATAGAGCTTCAGAGTTGCTTATATTTTTAAGAATTCTAAAATTTGTATGTAGATGATTTAACCAAATTTCATACTTTATCTCTATAATTATGAGTTTCATGAGAAAATACCTTGAACTTATCGTGGTAAAAATGTCCCTACCCTGCTCCCTTACCAAAGGTGATGCATAATAATTCAACTTTCAACCCTTGCTAGTGGGGATATTTAAATCACTGTGAGATTGTAGCGCTTTCCTAATATACGTTTGAAACAAAAGAATGATCTCACTTCAGTTCAGCTTCATCCTACCCCCCCTCCTCTCCACACAGCGGTTGGAATATATATTTAAAGAGGATTATATACAGTGTGTCCCAGATCGGGTGGGATGGCATGGGTAACTTTGTTATTATTAAGGATAGAGAATTGGTTAAATGGGCAATGTTTTGCAGTTTTAGATGCTTATTTAAAATTTCCTTATGGAAATTTAAAATGTCACATAGGTTCGATGTAAATTCAAAAAAACTAAAATTGGTCATTTCCTTGAATGTCTTATATCATCGAAAGTATAAGAGATATAAAAAAAAGTTTTATATAAAAGTGACTGTCTTTGATACGTTTAATTTAGAATTGATGTCAAAAAAAAATTCAAGATGGCTACTTTTGAGGAACATTTACCAACTTCCTAAAGTTAAATAGGCGCCATATGGGATTTTTAGATTACTTGATAGATTTTTTAATTCTCTTTTCAACGAGCCATCATAACATAAGATTGAAAATAAGATACCAGTTATATCAACGGTTTTTATATTTTAATTAAGTAGGCTGTGATGAATTAAAAAAAACAAAACAAAATCTTTTCGAGGCAACAAAACAATGAAAATAATTACATCAGATGTTTAAAAAAATCAGGGACGCACTCATGAGAGGGGGGGTTTGGGCATTACAACTCCCTCCAAAATTTTGTATAAGCATTAGGTCTAGAAAAATTTGATTTTTATAACATCACTTATTGACTTATGATCCATCATACCTACAAATTGGTAATTTCCCTAAAAAGGACAAATTTTAAATATGAGCCTATGCGACCATTTTGAATTTCCATAAGGAAATTTTAAATAAGCATCAAAATTGCAAAACATTGCCCATTTAACCAATTCTCTATCTTTAATAATAAGAAAGTTACCCATGCAATCCCACCCGATTTGGGACACACTGTATAATTATAAGTATATGTAATAAGCGTTGTACTCTCTGCCTAACTTATCAATCGCCACAAGAGCGTTTATTTAAATTTTCCTACCGCGGGGGGGATGAAATTGTACTGAAGTGAGACAATTTTTTAATTGCAAACGTATATTAGAAAGCGCAACAATCTCACATTGATTCAAATATCATCACTAGCAAGGACTGCAAGTTTCATTATTATTATTATGCATCCCATTTGCATTTGGTAAGGGTGCAGGGTAGGGTGATTTATACTACTATAAATTCAAGATATTTTCTCATAAATAAAGTATAAAATTTGGTTAAAACATATACATAGAAACTTCAAAATTCTTAAAAATATAACCAACTCTCAAGCTCCGTATCTTTTTTAATAAATATTTCACAAAAAAGTAGTGTATATCAATTTTATGGTCTACAATTTCTGATAACAATATTTTTTTCTAAAGTGAACCATTAAAAAGATATGATTGAAAAACTAAGAAACCAACCAAATTTCAAGGGTTTTGGGGGTGGTACGGGGGAAGCACAAGGGGTGGGAGGTCGAAAACTTAGATTCTTAACCACCAGATGACTGTCTATGACGTGCAAAAGAAATCGGAACTACTTCTCATTTTGCAAGTTAAAACCCTCTATTCCCTGGACTACAAATGAAATGTAATAAATTCATCTCAACCCCGGCAAAGCATTGAGAAAATGATACAACTTCCAAAAGTGGTGGACTTTATATGTTCACACATTTAAATAAAAGTAAACAAATTTTTTATTACGAGTTACCTACTAATTGACTTCCATATTTTATTTCTAATAACAAAAAGAAATACAAACCTGAACTTGAGTCGAGAGACACACTAACCATAATCTCACACACTTGAAAATAAACTAAATGCCCTGACAAACTCCTCCCTATTATATATATCTATGATGACAAAAAGCACAATATTGTGCAATACTTACCAAGTACCCAACAGCCTAAAATTAGTTAAAAATTTGTATAATTAATAAAAATTCTAAAATTGAGTGATTGTAAACAGGTCTGGAACACAAATTTGTACCATGAGGAGTATGTCACATCACCGATAAACTAATTACAAAAATCACTTCTGTAGTTTTAAACGATTATGCAACGAGCTAATTCTAATATCATCGGGCGAGGGGCAGTTGAATAAAAACTGCGGTATACCGCTATAGACACGGTCACTTATATGCGAAACAAACGGCACAGGTCTACTATAACGCAAGCACAACGCTTTACCGAACGCCGAAACCTTCTTGCGCCCAATTTTCTTCAATAACTTCCTCGTGCCGAAGACCTCGGCCGTTTTTGCCTGCGGCGGCGCGATCACGATTTCGCAATCGACGAAATCGGGTGTGAAGGTCTCGCTTTCGGCCTGCTCACTGGCGCGAAGCTGCGGCGCGCTAGTGACAACGCGTAAGGCTTTTGTCAAATCGACGTGGCAGCTATCGAGAACGTTATCCGTGTCCGGCTCCGACCGGTTACCGGACACGTTAACCTTACGCAAATCGCCTGCAAGCTTGCCGACATCGTTACACAATCGAGGTTTAATAAATTTAACGGTATTCGGAGACACGCTCAGTAGATGACTTCGCGACAACTCATTGAACGAGGAGAAACTCGAGGAGTCTGCCTTTAAGGGTTCTCGTTTAAAATTCATGGGGATTTTGGCGTTCAATTTGGGAATCGTGAATGATTTCTTTAATAAAGCATCACCTTACCTTACATAATTCGCAAATGAACACGAAACGATAACATGAAACAAAGAAATTACATTGAAAACCACGTCGACGAAGCCTGAAATGCTCACCTTTTTTCTCGGTGACGTGCTTATACTGCGGACAACCCAAAATGAAATTAATTGCCTTCTCGACGTTAAAATTGTACAACAAGATTATGTTGATCAGCTCCTGGCGAGATATTCCGCAGCCTAAGACTTGATTGATTTGTTCAATGCAGGACTCTAGACGAGCCTTGTCGATCTCCGACAAATTCGCTTCCTACAAAAGACAACGTTCAGTGATAACCTTCCGCATGTGAAATGGCTTACTCTAGATTCCGGCTCTTCGTTCTCTTCGGTAACAGACTGAAAGAACGCGCTGATCTTCTGCTTGCTTTTGGAACCTTCTCGATCGTACACGAAAGCTGCCTCGCTTGGCGACACGCAATAGTCGTCTTCCACTGAATGCCCATAAACATCATCGTATCCCTCGTACTCTAAAAATACAGACTTTGATAACAGTCTCGACTACACTATGGAAGTGCTACCTTCGTTAACGTTTATGGAACGTATATTACGATGTCGTGACATTTTGAATATTTTTCAGTTTGTAAATAAGATGCTAGTGAGTTAATTAGTATACATTGAAGTTAAAATATTAATTTAAAAGTCCTTAAAATTGCTTTTCAAGTGTTGTGTTTATGACATATTGCAATATTTGACATTTGACAATCCCGTGGTTACCGGAAAGAACACTTAATGGGTCGCATTCACTTATACAACTTCGGTATCATTGTATACAATGCGATCAAGAATCAGTGACCGATGCGCTCCTATGACTTTAGTAATGCATGTGTGGGTGATTATAGAACACCCTGTACATTTAGAGTGTGAAGTAAGCAATGTATGGAAAGGACGAAAAATAGACCTTGTGAAAATAAGTAGTGAATTTATTTAAAATCGACGGTCATCCTACACATGCATTGCACCAATACAATGAATAAAGAATACCAGGAAGGAGCATTACACAGGTTGTATACAAGAGAGAGTGCGACGGAAGTCGACCATTTGCAAAAGCCACTTATGACTCATTTTTGTTGTGGTTTTTGCAGTGACATAAAATAATGGTTAGTTGTTGTGCTTGCTCCAAAACGGAAAAAAAATAAAAGTTTTGGAACTACATTTCATGTGCAAGTATTGATACCAATATTATTTTTATATAGTACATGTAAATTTACAAATTTTTTATCGGAATGTTGTTTGAGGTTAGTTAAACAAAAGTCATAGGCGGAGTAGACACATGGGGGTTTAGATTGTTTTCGTGTAAAATTCTTTATAATTGTATCCTTCTACAAATGTAAGGTAGGTACGCCACTGGAACAGGAAACTACTGTCCGCCATTTGCAAAAGCCATCGCGGTCGCACGTATATTGTTGATATTCTCCTTCCTGGTATTCTTTATTCATTGCACCAATCTTAGACTATGAAAGAAAGGCACCAATACTAAACATAACCTAAAAACCAAACAAATGCGTCAATTTCAATCAATGAATAAATATTTCAATAGTTTTTAAATTGTAGAGAAGGGGAAATTTAATCAAATGAAAGCTCACATACACAATAAACACGATTTATTTTGTATTACATTGCTACAAAAAGGATCGGGAGCTTCCCGATAGACGTGAGGGTTTTCCGCACTCCAAGTTCGATAATTTTGCGAATGAACGTAGCCACTTAAATGAAACTATCGATGAACTAACTTTTGGTCAAAAAATCGTTATCTCGTAGATTAGTACTGAATCAGTTACTGTAATTTACACGCATTTTTCTACGGGACAAAACCCGGCATAGGCCACACAAATACATGAAATAAATCAACTACAACAACAAAATGCAAGAGAAAATACACATATAAAATAGCTCAAATTGTACAATACGGATCAAATACAGTTAAACAATTCATAAAAATATATATAATACAAAAACACATTAAAATAGATGTACGATCAATTGAAATAAAGCAACTCGTAAAATAATAAATTGCATGTGCATAGGAAACATCAAAATATGGTGTGGCATTAATTTAAGACTCATCAAAAGTACATGTGAAAGTGCCATTTACGTTTAATGTTATATTAGATCTCATGTGCATATTTTACAATACAAACAAATTTTAAATGATTTTTTAACGTAAGTTAGAAGACCCACCTCTCACGACACACTACACGAAATATTTAAGTTAACCAGAAATTTCTGTGTAAAGACGGTTTGTGTGTCTTAAAAGGTGTTGTTTAAAACAGAATTTGTTATGTGTCTCGTAATCGCAATGGGGACATTTAAAATCTTTAGAAACTTTGTGTTTTAAAAGGTGTCGTTTAAAGTAGCGTTTGTTATTTGTCTCGTAATTACAATTAGCACATTTTTGCAAGTCTGCGTTACTGATGGATAGTTCGTGTGTTAAAATGTGTCCTTTAAGGTATCGTTTATTATTTGTTGCATACTCACAATGAGCACATTTTAAATCTTTAGAATTAGAATGTGTTAAACGATGTTGTTTAAAGTGGTATTGGTTATTTGTCTTGTAATCACAATTACCACATTTAAAATCTTTACAATTGGTATGTTTTAGAAGATGCCGTTTAAGGTAGTATTTGTTGTTTGTCTCGTAATCACAATTAGTACATTTAAAGTCTTTAGACTCTATATGTTTTATAACGTGTCGTTTAAGATATTCTTCATTTGTTGTTTCATAATTACAATTAGCACATTTAAAATCTTTAGAATTATTATGATATGAAAGGTGCCGTTTAAAGTAGTACTTATCATTTGTCTGGTAATCACAATTAGCACATTTAAATTGTTTAGTATCGATATGTTTCAAAATGTGTCGTTTAAGATATTGTTCATTATTTGTTCGGTAATTACAATTAGCACATTTAAAATCTTTAGAATTAGTATGATATAAAAGGTGTCGTTTAAAGCAGTATTTATCATTTGTTTGGTAATTACAATTAGCGCATTTAAAATCTTTAGAATCGAAATGTTTTAATATGTGTCGTTTTAAATAGCATTTCTTATTTGTCTTATAGCCACAATTAGCACATTTAAAATCTTTAGAATTGTTATGCTTTAAAAGGTGTCGTTTAAGATATTGCTCATTACTTGTTCCATAATCACATTGAGCACATGTAAAATTTTTAGAATGGATATGTTTTAAAAGGTGTCGTTTATGACATTGTTTATCATTCGTTCCATAATCACAATGAGCACATTTAAAAACTTTAGAATCTGTATGTTTTAAAAGGTGATTTTTAAAGTGGTATTTGTTATTTGTTTCGTAACCACAATGAGCACATCTAAATTCTTTACAATCAATATGGTTTAAAAGGTGTCGTGTAAGACACTGTTTATTATTTGTTCCATAATTACAATGAGCACATTTAAACTCTTTGGACTCGGTATGATATGAAAGGTGTTGTTTAAAACAGTATTTATCATTTGTTTGGTAATCACAATTAACACATTTAAAAACTTTAGAGTCAATATGTTTTAAAAGGTGTCGTTTAAAGTAGCGTTTGTTATTTGTCTCGTAATCACAATTAACACATTTTAAATCTTTAGTATCGGTATGATTTAAAAGGTGGTGTTTAAAATGGTATTTGTTATTTGTTTCGTAATAACAATAACTACACTTAAAGTCTTTGGAATCGGTATGATTTAAAAGGTGTTGTTTAAAGTAGTATTTGTTATTTGTCTCGTAATCACAATTAGAACATTTAAAATCTTTGGAATCTCGATGTTTTAAAATGTGTCGTTTTAAGTGGTGTTTCTTATGTGTCTTGTAGTCACAATTAGCACATTGTAACGCATCACGTTTGTGAGTTAAAAGGTGCCCCTTAAGATATCGTTTATTCTTTGTTGCGTAATCACAATGAGCACAGTTAAAACCTTCCAAAACATTGTGCTTTAAAAGTTGTTCTTTAACTTGCAGCTTACTGTTTGTTGTGTGTTGACCAAAGTCACATTCAAAATCGTTCGT
The DNA here is from genome assembly GCF_008802855.1 of Photinus pyralis. NCBI lineage: Eukaryota > Metazoa > Arthropoda > Insecta > Coleoptera > Lampyridae > Photinus > Photinus pyralis. The sequence continues at coordinate 17,096,260 of NW_022170878.1, forward strand.
AATTTCAGTTTTAATACCCCACGCACAATCAGTTTGTTGTTGTACTTCTTCATCGAGCGATTTGGAGCACTGTGCAGCAATTTCGTTCTGTATTTTAACCAATGCTTCGTTGCTTATAAAAATGTTTTCTTGTACATCGGAATGGATTTCTTCTTCATGTTTTGGTTCGATTTTAAGGGGTGATTTGCTATCATTTCCGTACATATTTAGCATCTATAACGTACTTATGAGGACACGTTTTTTTAATCAATAATAAACCATCAAATTTGTACAGTCACGTCTATTTATAACACTACACCTTTTTATTATACCTCATGATATTATGTGATGCGTGCATGACGCCTAGCTTGAAAGACGCATGTCACGCCACTGGCAAGTGGAGGGCAAATTTGAAGATTAATTAAAAATACAGCGCTTCTCGTGTCAAATTTGCTGTGATCCGTGATCCCCACATTGCAAGTGTAGATAATTGATTGATTACATTGCAATTACTTCTCGCAGTTGCACTTCACTTCACCTACACTCCCAAGGGTCAAGGTCAGTGGTGGAACACCGATTCTTATCCTTATCGCGAGAATGATAGCCTTAAGCTTAACTACTTATTAATTAAAATAAAATAGTAACTATCTAGCAAGAATCCGCAACGTGTAGCACAATTCCGAAGAATGAGCGAAAACGTCTTTGACGAATGGGAGGAATTAGCAGGCGATTACAAAGAATTAGAGGTTAGAATCTTCCTCCGCAAAAAATTTCAATCTTTTACACCCCGATCCGTAGGCCACTAACCGAATCTACCAGCAAAAGTTGCTCGAGCTCGACGAATATCAAAAGAAATGCCAAAAGAACATCGCGCACCAAAGATATCGTATGGGAATTCTCTCGAAGAACTTGCACAAGTACGACAGGTTTGAACTTAATCGTAGCATTGCCCTTAAGGTAAACGTTACAGATTAAAAAAGCAGGGCAAAGAGGACAAGACCCAGATCGAAGAATTGGAAACTAACATTCTTAAGCGCACTGCGCAATGCTTCGAGATCGAACAAACCTTGCCCAAACAAAATGGCATTTATTTAAAAATCATCTTGGGCAACGTTAACGTTTCGATCTTGCACAAGGAGGAAAAGTAAGCTCTTTGGTATCTTGGCATATAATCATGTCGGCGTTTAGGTTTAAGTACAAGGACGAATATGAAAAATTCAAGCTAGTCTTGAGCGTTATCGGATTCGTTTTCGCCCTATTAAATCAAGTGATACGATTTCGGCCGCTCGAATTAAGCTACATATTTCTGTTGGTTTGGTATTATTGCACGCTCACGATCCGGGAAAGCATTCTGAAAGTGAACGGCTCACGAATTAAAGGCTGGTGGCGTTTTCATCACTTTTTTTCGACGGTTTCGGCTGGTATCCTGCTAATTTGGCCCGATACTGAGGCGTGGAATTTGTTCCGCGATCAGTTTATGTGGTTTAACGCGTATATCAGTAAGATCGGCTTTTTGTTAAATTTTGAATACCGACGGTGGATCTTTAGGTGTCGTGCAGTATCTTCAATTCCGCTACCAGAGAGGCCAATTGTACCGATTAAAAGCACTAGGCGAACGTCACAATATGGACATTACAATTGAAGGCTTTCACTCGTGGATGTGGAGGGGGCTCAGTTTCTTATTGCCATTTTTATTTATCGGTTACCTTTTCCAACTTTACAACGCATATGTGCTTTACAAGTTAAGCTTTCTACCTACGGCAACGTGGCATGTAAGTTAAACCATCCCTTTAACATTCCTCCACGCTTGCATTTCAGGTACCAGTACTCAGCTTTATGTTCCTCGTATTCTTCATCGGGAATACAACGACAACTGTGATGGTTATACCAAATAAATTGAGGGAGAAGGTGATTTTACGTTACAGATTAATGAGCCAAAGAATTAGCTTCGCGAAGAATCTAAACCTGCAAGATGTACGTTGTTTGCAATTTAATGCCCATCTCATGTCTTTGTTTGCAGAACTCTGAGAGGCTGGACACAACAAAGATAGATTGAAAACCTACAGAATATCGCATTTAAAAAAAATTGTAAATTTTTATAAATGCTTTATTACAGTTGTGAATATTTTATTATATTTATTACCAGTAATATTAATAAATAGTTTGTGTAAATGTTTTTTCTACACAATGTGCCAGGGTCAGTATTTGTTCAGGTGTAGACTACACCTCTACTATTGCTTTTTTAGCTGTTTTATTTTTTGTTTTAATTAAATGTAATAAATGAAAAATGTTTTTGTTTGTAATTTTACACAAAACTTTGCCACCAAATTAACAATTTTCACCTTCGCCGTCATGTACTACACGTTATCCTGGAGATTAGTTAGATGCTGCAATAAACATGCACATTTGTTAAATAAAAATTTATTCCTCGATCTATTGTTATCACTATCCAAAAATTATATCTACTTCAAATTTATTTATTATATAAATTAATTCGTCAGGTATAAAGTTAAACAGTTAATGTATAAATATTTTCTGTGAATCCATGCAAATTTCATATTTAGCGCCTCAGATTTAGTTCTTATTTTATTCATACCCAGTGATGGCGTTGCAGATGTTGGCTTCAAGTTTAATATTAAAATACGATGCTAGCAGTCCAGGTTTAAATGGTCGAAGATGCCAGCATATCTAACAAAGACAGATATATGTTGCACCGTATGTAGAACACCGCACATGTGTAGTAGCACCCGAATGCAAACAGCTGATAGGCGTCGCAAATGCCGTTTTGAAACTGGAAAAATTCCGACTACTTCCAGAGATATCTGGAAAAAAACAAAATTATTTTTATTTTTTATCGAAGTTATTAAAAAAGATATTTCAAAATAAATGACACATTATTATGGTCACTTTTTTCCTCTACAAGATGCTAGTTTTTAAATTTTCAAACGAAAAAATTCAAAATTCTTGTTGAATCGACCTGTATATAATACTTATTAGCTTTGGTAGTTCGAAGGTAGTATACGAGTAGTTCTAATGTAACTAATGCTATTTCAAATAACCTAACTTTTTTTTTGAATCGTTCTAGGACGTTGATAATTTTTTGTATAAGTCCTGACAAAGTGAGATAAAGAGGCTTTTATTCAGTTTAACTAACATCATGGCGATGAACAAATATATGCATCCTCGTAATATCTACAAGAAACCACCTAATTTCAAACAATTAGCAGTTGATTACCCCGAGTTTCGTTCCTTCATTATACAGGTAGTTCTCGTTTGATAATTCTATTTCTTCACTCGTATTTGCAGGATGTAACCGGTAAAGTAAGCATCGACTTTAAGGATGCTAAAACTTTGCGGGCCCTTACTTGTACCTTAATGAAGAAGGATTTCGGGTTAGATGTCGACATACCGCTAACTCGCATGATTCCGACAGTCCCATTGCGTTTGAATTACATTTTGTGGTTGGAAGACTTACTTAACATTTCGCCAACCTCGGATGATATTAAGGGTGTTGATATTGGTACGGGTGCTTCATGCATTTATCCACTACTTGGCGCCAAGAGTAAGGGGTGGCATATGATCGGAACTGACGTTGACGCTGAAAGTTTGGAGTGGGCCCAACGTAATGTGGACCGTAATTCTCTTGGGAGCTTAATAAAACGTAACAAAATTCAATCACTTTTGTCAAATTAAATTAGCATTTGCAGTAAAGAAGGTTACAGATGGGGTCATTTTAAAAGAAGCGATTGAAGGTGAATTTGATTTTTGCATGTGTAATCCCCCTTTCTTTGCTTCGGCACCCGAACTGAATCCTCAACATAAGGCACGAAGAATTGATAGACCGCGACCCCGTAACGCTTTTTGCGCCAGCACAAATGAGGTTATTGCAGATGGTGGGGAAGTCAATTTTATTCAGAAAATGATCAAAGAAAGCAAGGAGCTCGGTAAATCCATCAGGTAAAGTAAGTCTTTTGAGGACGCATCGATCAGTGCTCACATTTTAGGATCTACTCTACAATGGTGGGACACAAATACAATTTACCGCAGTTAAAAAAGTTGCTTAGAGAAGTCGACGTGATCAGCTTCAAGCAGACGGACTTCTACCAGGGTAAGACGACTAGGTGGGGTTTGGCGTGGACGTTTCACGATATTGATTTACGAACATTACCTGAGGCAACGGTGGCATGTGCGAAAAAACTTAAATCCAAAGTACCATTACACCACAAATTTGTATCACAACATGTCCCGGAAGTGGCAAAAATGCTCACCGATATCTTTGAGAAGCTTCAATGTCATGTTGAGGTAGTGAAACAACAGAAGACAATGGTGCATTATCACATCACCGCCTCCTCTAACACCTGGTCCCACCAACGACGTAAAAGGCGCGAGGAAGAACGACTGAAGACCTTGTTAGGCGACAACAACAATTGCCCAGCTAGCACCAGTGAAGAAATCAAGTCCACGTCCGAACTGATTGCAAATATGAATGTTAGCTCGCCTAAAGGTCCGTCCAAACGTGAGCTCGAGGAGGAGGGTTATTATAATATTAAGAGAATAAAGATGGATTCAGGGGACATTTATGAAGAGTGCTTCTTGAAATGTTCAGTTATTGTTAAAAAAGATTCATCGGATGTTGCTGTTGATTTTGTATTCATTGAAGGTTTGGCTGGACGTGAAGGCGTTCATCAAATTTTTCAATATGTTAAAAACAATATTAAAGCATAATATAGTAAAAAACATGTTTGAATTACCAATCATCACCCCATTTCCAATAAAATATGGTGGCAGCTTTAACAGTCCGGCTTTTAACTTTTGGTACACCCAGTATCTCCGATTCGTAACCTTAATGTACAGCAGTAGTTCAAATAGTCTAAATAGTTGGTCACTTGGTGACTGTTTTATAACCTCAAACTTCATTTTTAGATTTCAAAATGATTTACAAAAAGCTGTCTTCACTTTCAGAAATATCAAAAGCACAAATATCCAAGATCTTGAATTCTTGCTCCGGTCTTAAAGATCTTGTACTGGATCCGAAAATCATCAAACCCTTAGAGAGGATATGCGGAATTCGTTGGCTAAAGTATCGGTGCCAAATTGGAGCCATATCGAACTCACTTACCGTTTTTAGGGCCAATTACGTCGAGAAAATCTTCAAATTGGAGGACAACATTCCAAACAGTTCCAATCCGCAATTTTACTTCATTTACACGAGTTTGAGCACTCTAAAGAAGCTTCTGCAACAAATTCGTTTGCGATTAAAAAACGATGCAACGGTGGCCGACATGTACCACATTGTAATAATACCTCGATTTCTGTATGTCTTCGAAAACATGCTGGAAGAAATGGGGTTATTTGGGGTTGTGAAGCTTTACTCGTTGCAATGGCAGCCTCTTCATCTAGATCGAGGCATTTTGAGTTTGGAAATACCTAACTTGTATCGAAGGTTGTTTGTGCAGCATGATTTGTCGCTGCTACCGATTTACGCTAAAAGTTTGTGGCACCTTTATTTCGTTATAGGAAAGCCGAGGTTCCACTTCGCTTTGGGTGCTCATTCAATCTCCGTACTGAAGCAGTTGGATACTCTGTACGAGAATTTACCTAACACTGACAAGGTGGAGGCAGATTGCGGTGCTGTGATAATGTTAGATCGTAACGTAGACTACGTCAGTGCACTTTTGACTCCCTCAACGTATACGGCTTTGCTAAACGAGGTGTACGGTAGGTGTAATTAACTGATTAAGGGGTAGTATTTTACCATTACAGGTATCAACTGCGGGGTGTGCGAGCATAAATCAACAGGCACTCCGGAGCACGACCAGAAATTTAACCGCATTCCAAAAAAGGAGCCTATACAAATTATTCTCGACAGTACGAACGACTCAATTTACCGCGACATAAAAAATCGATACTTCCCCGAGGTGACCTCGATCCTACGCACTTTGACTCGAGACTTGCGAAAAGAAGGAGAAAACTCGCGGGGGATGGCTCTGGACGAGATAAAAAAATACGTATCCACACAACTGCAGGCGACCGCGTCCAAAATGAAGTACCTGGCCAACCATTTGGAGGCGGCCCAGACGATTATAAACCACTTAGGCCACCGTTTCGAGATGCAACAGGACACAGAACAACTGCTAATCCAAAACAAAGGAAAGAGTTCCAACTTGGCCTATCTGGAGGAGGTGCTCGTAACCGAAAACAACAGGAATGCCGCGTTGAGGCTCCTCTGCCTAATGGCAATCACACAAAAACTCTCCGACAGCGAGGTGAAGTCATTTTGGCAAAAGTTTCTTCACGAGTTCGGATATTATTATGGATTCGTGCACAATAATCTACTTAGGGCCGGGTTTTTAACCGAAGAGACATCCGCTTCCGCTAACCTACCGAATATTGTCAGTAAATTTCTAACAAACGACTTTTACGTTAACATCAATAGGCTAAAACAGGCCCCCGTCGATCCGGCGAAAGTTAGTTTAAAGGCGCCGACGTGTTGCAGTTACGTGTTTGGTGGTGCTTACATACCTCTGATCGTACAAATTGCCAGTATGATTTTATGTAATACTCCGCTAAATGAGATTAAAACCAAGTTGGAGCCGTTAGGCCCGTTCAGCATACGAAATGAGCAAGGTTATCCTCTTGAGGCACGAACAATTTTGATATACATAGTGGGCGGAGTCACATACTCGGAAATTGCAGCCTGCAATTTATTAGAAACACTGACTGGTAGCACAATTATCGTTTGTAGTGATAAAATAATTTCAGGCAATGATCTGATGGAAGCTTTAACTACTGTTTAACGCTGTCGATTTTGGTTTCGCTTCACATTTACATTCATCATTACCATCACAATAACCGGCGGGCTTTCCTCCTTTCGGAAGGCAATTGAGTAGGCATCCGATATCGCCTCTAATTAGGCAGATGTAGTCATCAGCATCTAGTGCCATTGTGATATAATTATATAAAATTGAAGAGTACATAGCTGCAATTACACAGACAGTCGTTAATGCAATTAACATGTGTAGAATAATTGTTAATCTTGACATGGTTAATAAGATACCACTAGTGTTGTAAGCTCTCTTATATGTTGGTTATAATTAATATTGAGTGTCTTGGCATTTATGGTAATTGTTTGTAAATAAACGTTTATGTACGTTGATTAATTGATTGATCTGAGACAATTCTTTTTTCGGGCCTCAAAAAAAGGCAGTGTTTTACCTTCCTTATTTACCAAAAATCGACTACACCAAAATTTCTCGGGAAAACACTTTTTCTTATTAATTTTGGTGCATAGAATCCAAAACAATTCGTACTTTTTCGATCGGACTTCTCAATCAAAAGTTATAGACTAGAAACCAATTTCGAAAGAAAATTCAAAGGGCTGTAACTTTTGAACTAGTATCCCAATCTTGGAACTGTTTGAAATTATGGATTCTACAGGCCACATTCTATAAGAAAATTTTTTTCCGGGTCGATCTGAGACAATTTTTTTTCGGGGCTCAAAAAAGGCAGTGTATAACCTTCCTTTTTTACCAAAAATCGACTGCACCAAAATTTCTCGGGAAAACACTTTTTCTTATTAATTTTTGTGCGTAGAATCCAAAACAATTCGTACTTTTTCGATTAGACTTCTCAATCAAAAGTTATAGACTAGAAACAAATTTCGAAAAAAAATTCAAAGGGCTGTAACTTTTGAACTAGTAGCCCAATCTTGGAACTGTTTGAAATTATGGATTCTACAGGCAACATTCTATAAGAAAATTTTTTTCGCGGATCGGTCTGAGACAATTTTCTATTCGGGGCTCAAAAAAAGGCAGTTATTTACCTTCCTTTTTTACCAAAAATCGACTGCACCAAAATTTCTCGGGAAAACACTTTTTCTTATTAATTTTGGTGCGTAGAACCCAAAACAATTCGTACTTTTTCGATTAGACTTCTCAATCAAAAGTTATAGACTAGAAACCAATTTCGAAAAAAAAATTCAAAGGGCTGTAACTTTTGAACTAGTAGCCCAATCTTGGAACTGTTTGAAATTATGGATTCTACAGGCCACATTCTATAAGAAATTTTATTTTTAAATTTTTAATATATTTGAGTGACAAGTATTTGAGTACTTTTTACTGTATTCGAATACTTTTCAAAGTAAGATAATGAAATACTTTTCAAAGTATTCGAATACTTTTTATAGTATTCGAATACATTCTAAAGTATTTGAATGCTTATTTTTTTAAGTATTTGATTACTTTTCAATGTATCTGTATCTAGTATTCGCTTGTGCTGGACGTAAAAGTATTTAGTATTCAAATACCTTTGATTTGTGTAAAGTATTTACTATTTAGTATTCAAATACTTTTTTCTGTATTCTGCCCAGCTCTATATGACAGTCAGATCTTTATTTGTTTTTAGAAGTTATTTTGGATGCATAAAATTAGTCGCCCTTCAGAAGAGATGACAGGGAATAACAATCGTTGTAACAATATGCGTAAATCCCTGTCTACTTTTTAATAATTAGCTCTGTAGGTATATATAAAGTCATATCCTATTTTGTCATTAGCAATAATTTGGTTGAATATTTTATTTTAAACTTAAAGGTTTTATCCACAGTGATATTCATGTAGAAGTGGACATAGGGATTTCCTATAGGAATTTCTTGAAAAAAGTCTCCTGAAAGACGCCTAATTTTATGCAACCAAAATAACTTCTCGAAAAAATAAAGAACTGGCTGTCATAATTATTATTAATTTGAATATTGTTGCTTTAGCTTCACAGAAAATAAATCTCTTAAGCTCCTTTAACTGTTATCGGCACTATATCAATTGGAAATATCAACATTTTCTTTAGTTGAATACATCGCACACGAACCGAAATTAGAATAGAGATCCTCATTGGTTGTAGGTAGTTACTTTGGTTGCATAAAATTAGGCGTTTTTCAGGAGACTTTTTATCATGTAAAAGTAGACATAGGAAATTCCTATAGAAAATCCCTATGTCTACTTCTACAAGAATATCACTGTATAACAATTTATTCAACAAAATAAAATAATGGAAAGCTTTTTGAAATTTAATCGTTTGGATATTGATTCATCTGTTAGTTCCGCCTCCAAGAAATGCGAGCACTGGTTACGAACCTTCCAGAACTTGCTCTTAGCATGTACACCGACCGAACAGGAAGAGTGCCCCTTTTTACATCCAGTAATAAGTCGAATTTGCTAATCAATCATGTGCTTTCAAGGGTATATACTCATACTTCAGTGAGTGTTCAACTTATGACGCTGCTTGAAAGTATCGATGCGTTGTGGTAATCCACCCTTATGGTTAGGGAACATACCTTTATATCTGAAACAAAAATATGATATGCTCTGTATAAAACCAGTCGACCGTTTTGCGTAGATGCCGAAAGGGGATTTTTCGTAACGAAGCTAGGGGGAAAAAAGCGTGGCGAAAAAAAAGAAGATGGCGACGGGGTCGACGGACGGCATCACGCGTTCCCGGTTTTTATTCTTGATTATTTTGGTTGTGGTGTAATTACAGGTAGTAACCATTTTATTAGTTCTTGTACCAACTATATTAATTATTGAATTTCTTGCCACAATTTGATATTATTTACATTATGCTGATTTTGTATAAACTGCGATATTTAAATATGGCGTACTCCATGCTTTTGTTTTTGAGTACCGTTAGATGAATCGTGTTTGTTATACTGTACAGGTGATTATGCCATATGGGCCATAATTTGCAATAAAAGTGATCTTCAATCCGCGTGTGCAGAATTAAGTGATTTATTTACAGGGTGATTCATCTGGTGGCGGGTGACTTACCTTAGGTCAAAATTATTACATATTGCGTTTGGCATTGAGAATTAATTACTTTATACGAATATTTTACCACGACATGTTCCTTTGTTTTGTTGTAATGTGATACTTAACGTTATGCTCCTACTATTTATTTGAAGCGAGTAATTATGAATAGTAATATTTGGCAGGGTGACTTGTTTCGAATTGTGCTATATTTGATTCTCGAGATGGTTTTGTTACATTGTGTTATTATTTAGTTGCGAGCGAACAATAATTTATTTATTTGTGTTAGAGAAACGCGAACGAACGATCCTAAGACAGTCAGGCTTTTTTGTGTTATTCGAATTCGCATCGACCCACAGTGCAGTTAAGTCAATCACCTGTAATTTATCGCAGGAGGATTAATATATTCATATATTATACAATACAGTCGTGTCATATTTATTTGCGAGATGCGAACCATTAGCGGAAATCTATAGTTCTCTCTAATTTGCGTATATTTAATACATTTATGGCAACATATTACTAACAATCCATCCAACGATATCCATAGTAATTTTAATTCCAGTAATAGGAAGCTCGTTGGAACATAAATTTATGTCCGTGGGCTTTGAATAAACTCGGGTGATTAGTGAGTCGACAAACCATTGTGACCTCTTGACCGCGTACAGCAAAGGACCTGATTCGTCCCCGGTGCACGCGAGTTCGCCATATTTATTCGTCGGAATCAAGCAGACGGGTGTTACTTCAGTAACGTTAGTCAATCCCTTATCGTCTAGCTTTTCACACTCGGAGATGTCCGTTGGTTTATACTCCAGCCGCTTTTTACCCACACCACCCGCATCTACAAATAAATTATTACTTCCAGCCAAAAATAGAGTGATGTACCTGTCGAACCCCATCCTGAAAATTTCAACTCGGGTCTGTCCTGGACCTCTGATTCGTCCAGTGGAAGACAAATGGGACGAATGTAATCTAGAATCATTGATAGTGAATGTCAACTTTTGCTGGAGAAGTTTACCTGAGAAACTGACTTTGCTGGCCAGGCGTAAGAGAGCGAAGTCGTGCCATCCATCCGACACCATCGATCTGTGGATCTCCTCCACTACGGGAATTTCCAAAACTGGTTCCGTGCAATCTGATTGGCCAGCGCACGCCACGGTCGCGTTAGTGTAATACTGTCCCAGCTTTATCGATTTCCTGTGACTGAGTTTCAAAAACCGATCTTCTTTTTGCGGATACTTACGCATAAGTGCCGCAATATTCCGTCGTCAGCACGTATCGGTTGTTGATCAAAACGCCGTTGCACCGGTCCAGGTACTGATCGGGATCTTCGTCCGCTTCGTCAAGGAACACGATGTGCGCCAGCCAAGGGAATTCGTCTAGTGCCGTTGAGTTGTCAGTCGAGAATCTATCGTCGTTGTGCTGATATCCGCAGAACTTGCGACTGGCCAAAAGGGTGTTGTTGTGGAAACTTTTTGGGGTCGTCTTTGTGGGGGTGGTAGGTGTGGTGGTGTTGTGAAAACTTTTTGGAGTAGTCTTTGTGGGGATGGTAGGTGTGGTGCTATTGTGAAAGATTTGTGGGGTGGGATTTCTGGGGACGGAAGGTGTGGTAGTTGGCTTGGAGGTGGTGGTTTCGGTGAAGTTTCCAAAGCTTCCGCAGCAAACCAACACGTCCTTGGGTTCGGATTTGCACAGTGACTTTTTAACAAAATCGAGAGCTGCTGGTTGCAGACTGCCCAAGGATAACAACAAAACGGGGCATGTAAATAAAGAGACGCAGAAGGCGCGCTCTTCGTTGGGCGTTACGCATTGATAACCTGAAATGAAATTGAAAAATGGAGACATGTGTAAATTATCGAGTTAGTATAGGCACAGACATAGTATATGTTGTCTGTGGTATAGGTATGTCAAAAACTGTCAATAAAAAATTAAGCTTCAGTCTTGTATCCATTTTGTAAATATAAGCTTGTAGAAAGAAATATTGTGGTTGGTTAAACTCTTTATTTCAAAAAGAATAACGTGCCAATGGGGATTGCCTACCTCTTCTTGAAACACCCCACAAAGGATATTCATCTTGCCATACAAGATCATAGAAGAAAGTCCTATGGCCTAAATTGCCCAAATTAGTCTCTAAACTCTTAAAACTAAAAACATACCAATTGTCCCACTAAATAACGACAGAACAATCACGGCTTCGTATAACATGTTGGGCAGGTCAGAGATAAACTGAAAAGGTCGACGCGTTCTTAATCGCTCCGTGTTATTTTTGTGGAAATTCTAAGTGTCATTAAACCATTAAAATTTCCAAGTCAAGTCACTCTTGCACATTTTTCCTAAGGATTAACTTTGCATTCCTGTTCGTGACGTCAGTCAAACGAGTTCTTCATCAGTGCAGATCGTCGAGGTTGCTTCAGTACGTTCGCAAAATGGGGATAATGCCCTCGTCGTTTCTTGTTCTCGCGGCATTTTTCTTCGCCGCAACTTATTCTGGTAAGCGCAATTGACTCCTTCAGGAAATCTGTTTGCACTGTTTCTTCCCATCAGATATGATTGACATACGTATAACTGAAGATTGTACAACGCCAAACGGCGATAAGGGAAAATGTAAACTTTTGGAAGATTGTCCTCATGCCGTAAGCCTCTTCGCGAATCCCTCCAAGGAGATCGTGAACTACATGCAAGGGTTTCTGTGCAAGTTTTCCGATCCCGCTTTACCGGGGGCGGCGATCTGCTGCACGGAACCGCCGCCTAAACGGGCAGTCATACCAGATAAGCGCTACTGCGGCTTCCAACACTCTGACGATCTCATGCTTGACATACGAAAAACGTCGATAATCGAGTTTCCTTGGCTCTCCGCCATTATGAAAAAAGACCAAGGAGGCGAGGACGTCGTTACGTGCCTAGGTACCTTGATCACAAACAGATACGTTCTCACCTCCGGTTTCTGTGCAGAGAAGACTGGGTGAGTATAATAATCGGCCAGAATCCCTGCTAAAAGGAAAGATTTTAGCACCTGGGTGAGGCTAGGCGAGTTTTATGTGAAAAATAAGACCGACTGTGAGACCTGGAAGAGCGAATTGAACGACTGTAACCAGCACGAAGACTTTCAAATAGAGGAAGCCGTCCCTCATCCGTTCATCAATACAGGAATTTCGTCTCTTAACGACATTGGCCTGCTGCGGCTAGAAAAGTCGGTCAGTTATTCTGGTAGGTTGCGTACTTTTTCAAGAAACCTTACACGGAGAGAATATTTCAGATTATATTCGACCCATATGTCTGCCATCGCCAACAGAAAAAGTTGAAGTTCAGTTTTTTACATCAGGATGGGATGACTCTCAGTTAAAGATCAAAATACCATCGACACTAGCTTCCGACAGGGAATGTTTAGGTGAAGGATCCGCGTTATCCAAATATTCAAAGTGCGTTAGGTATCAAAATGTGGAAGGCGGACGCGAGAGTTGCCACGTAATTAATAATGGCGCGCCAATCATGGCATCCGCCAAGTACCAATGGTATTTGGAAGGAGTCAGTCACATGTTTTACCAGAAAAATGGGTCCTGCTTTGCGAAGTTTACGCCAATAGTACCATACATGGATTGGATTAAGAATAACCTTAGGTCTTAGTAATTCCTATTAATGTTAGTTGTAACATTGTAACTTTATATTGAGGAAACATAGAATCAAAAACCATTTTACAGATGAATACATTCTGTAGCAGTTTTTTACTCCCCAAGTTGCTGTAATTTTATTTTATTTTAATTTATTTTATTTTATTTCATTTTATTTCATTTCATTTCATTTCATTTCATTTCATTTCATTTCATTTCATTTCATTTCATTTCATTTCATTTCATTTCATTTCATTTCATTTCATTTCATTTCATTTCAATTTCAATTTCATTTCATTTCATTTCATTTCATTTCATTTCATTTCATTTTATTTCATTTCATTTTATTTCATTTCATTTCATTTCATTTCATTTCATTTCATTTCATTTCATTTCATTTCATTTCATTTCATTTCATTTCATTTCATTTCATTTCATTTCATTTCATTTTATTTTATTTTATTTTATTGTGGGTGAGTGGTTTCAGTCAACGCTGCTCTATACCAACCCAACCTACTATACATTTACAAATATCCATGTCCTAACCCGGATTCGAACCAGAGACCCTTAGTACCGCAGCCGAGTTTCAACACAACGGCCCTTTTTGCGCTCTCAGACCGAATGTCTTCAAAAACTACCCCGGATTAGCTACCCGCAAAAAATCTCGCAGAAAAGAAGTTTACTTCTTGACTAAACACTGCTTGCTCTGGTATCCCAAACTCGAATGAGAGCAAAATCTTACTATAGACCAACACTCGTCGCGAATCACCCTGAATAACATTTGCTTAATTAATTACTATTAATTACTTAACTGAGGAAAACATTTTTTGTTAAGAGTCAATCAGAGTTGCGCTGAATTTTTTTGCAAATTTTACAAATCCAGCGATACGGTTAATTAGAAATTTTAATCACGTAGCTCTAATTAAAATTACCGATTCTAATACTATCCCAGGACAGATGCGTATTCTGGTCGCTGCGTTATGCAGTTCATTGACGTATAACAAGAACGACCGCCAATTCCACCAAATACTTACGGACCACTGGAATTCCACCAGTCATACAACTTATTATTTAACCCTCTAATTTTGACATGTAATACTAAAACTGTTCGAATCTTAAAAAAATCCCAAAGATCCGTAGCAAATTCAAAAAAATAAATTTAGAGCTACCGTTACAATCCGGGTCCTAACACCACTTTGTTCGTCATCATATTTGTGAACTTATGTGTTGACCAGGCCCTACGGCCCTGTCTAGCAAAATGTAGAAATGATAAATAAAATTAAAAAAATCTGCATCGGTCGGGAATCGAACCAGGACCGCCCGCGTTGCAGGTACAACAATGACTCGTTGATATATTAGTAGTATCATAGTGTAATTCTTACACTATGGTAGTATGTTGGCCTGGAGGAAAGCTGAGACAGTGAGACCGCTTACCTCACGGATTCTGAAATGCATGGAAAAGAGAAGATAAAAGAATTTTTTGATTTAATATATTAAACGAATTAGTAAATTTTGGTTTTTATTGTCGACCAGGTGGAGAAGTAAGTTTACGTGTTAGTGGGGGTTTTCCAGGTTGAAAAACAAATAGAAAATTTTAATCCCTTGGGGCCCATATTTGAAAACAATTCCAGCAGCTAAACTAAATTGTGTAACTAACTGTTTCGGCGTAAACACAATCGAGATAATGACTTTTTTTTAGTAGGTACATATATGAAGCAACGCAAAGTGTTGTTGGAAGATCAAAATATTTATATGGTTTGTTTTGATAGTGATACTAACTAAGTAAAATAAAGTCTGGAATGAGTTGACCTTATCTTTTCTATTATAAATTGCCAGGTCAGGTCAAGGTCGGCCCTTGGAGAACTACTATGCTAATTTGTGGCATTTGCATTGATGATTTGATAAATACATAGTGGTACTTGGTATGCCTTCTCGCAAAGATCCAGATTACCAGAGTGAGCCTTGATGCACAGGGCAATTTCCTCCCCACTGATGATGGAACCAAACTGTTCTGATACGGCGTCGAGATCGGACGAACCATCCGGTTTCATAAAACCCATTTTTCTGCCTATGCATTTCAGAAAACATTTAAAACAGGAGGAGGGAAAAAAGGTTCTGCGTGCGAACCAAGAGTAGACCTCTTCTGGATCTGCACCGGAGGCGCATATGCATTCGCTCATGAATGACTCCACCTTTTTATTACGTGTTGCGATACTATCGTCGGTGGTCTGGGTCTAAATTTGCATAATAATTATTAAATTAAATTATTTTATAATTTACCTCTACCTCCAAAACCAAGAGTACTGCAACAAAGAAAGCGATTGCGCTAATTTTCGCCATACCGTTTCACCTTTAACAACGTTAGTAACATGTTCCGACGACCCTAGTGAGGATTGTTATCTAGAGAGTTTGCGTAGGGATATAACATGAGAAAGTAAATAATTTTGATGAATTTACAATCTGCCATGAATAGCCCCAGAGAAGATTGCGACACACGCACAGGCACACGTTCACTATATACGTTATCAACAAAGTAGGTACTTACAAACCATTTCAAACTTTCCAGGCTCCTCGACAATGCATATTGTGTTTAAGTGATCTTCAAGGCTCTGAAAAGTCTCAACGAAAGGAATTAATTCTACCAACCATAGTCCTCCTCCTCGACCCCTTATCGTGATTGGAAATATTCCCTTACATCTCCAGAACGGATTGTGGAAGGACTATTGGGACGTCTGGCAGAAATAAATCCATTGGTGACGTCAGAACTTTAAGAGTGAATATTTCGAAAACGCTTTGTCGGAGGAAAGTACTCTCAAGGGCAAAATGAATTGTCTGAACGAGACATATCTATTGGTGAAGTCGAAGCAACACAACGAAGTGTTGGAAGAGAGTACACATAAAGGGCAAGTGGAATGTCAGGACGAGACGGTTGTAGGACAATTCGTACCCGAATAATTCGCACCCGGACATTTCGCACCCGGACGTTTCGCTCCCGGACAATTCGCACCCGGATAATTCGCACCAGAATTTCGCTCCCCTGAGAGGGTATTTTGTGTTTGGTTGACTTTTAACACAGAAAGTCGGCTGAGAAGTATTAAATTAACTCAGAGCTTGAAATCTCCAATATTACTCACCAATATCACGTTTTATTACTTTGTGCATGTAATAGACGTATACCTACATTTAAAATTTGAATACTTTCAATATTAAGGTATAATTTGGAATCGTGACGTCCATTTTGTGTTCAAACACTAAATGGGATAATTTATTAATATTGAATAAAAGTTCTCTAAACCGTTCCCATATAATTTAATAAAACGAAGTGATACACTACATGTTTCGACCAACGGTCATTTCAGGTGATCTACAAGATGGTAGAGATAATTGGGGAGAGACTATAGCTATAAAACTTACAATAGATGGAAAACAATTAAAAACCCAAAAGGGCAGTAAAACTGGAAAGGCCAACGACCATATCCGTGGTTGGTTCCAGAGTAAAACTGAAATTTGAAGAGGTTGATGAACTAAATTTTTTGCAAGGGAGGGCCGAACCTAAAAACTAACATTAGACGACGGTATAAGCAACGATGATACTTACGTATAAAAAAGTCAAAAGGTCAAAAGACGATATCCCAACTAATAAAATACCCAATTAAGGGCTTTGAAACTGGAAACCATCATCACTTCCAAAATCAGTGCTCGGTTTAGCTAATCTTACCTTGTCATCGTTGACCCAGATCCTGGCATTGCATGTTAAACTAAGAGCCGATGTATCCTTCTTTGCTCTTCTCGCTAGACACAGCCATGATGAGCAGTTTTGGAGTTTAAGGTTCTTAGCAAAGAGGTACATGTATCTCTTTCCCCTTTTCGTTGTACCGCGAACTCCATTGTTACGCGCCCCGTATAGTTTGCACCGCCTAAATCTCATATCCAATATCAACTTTTTGTAACAAATCAAATTTCAACTTTTAGCCTCAGGGACAAGCGGTACCGGAAAAAAGGCCCTTGGAAAAAAAACCCGGAATAAAAACCCCCGGAATAAAAACCCATGGAAAGAAAACCCCCCGGAAAAAAAAACCCCGGAAAAAACCCACGGAAAGAAAGACCCCCTGGTAAAAAATCGGAAGAAAAACCACAGGGAAAAAAAGGAAATATTGCGCGAGAGCTACAGTTGCATATGGTTTACTGAAACAGGAATATCAAACAGAACTCGGTTGAGATATTCTATTAACAAATACCACTAACCCTAATAAAACCTAATATTATGACTTATACCACATCTCTTTGTCCGGCGCTGTATTCTTCGCAGATATTTTTTAGTCTACTTTGCAGCAGTACATATTTTGCTTTCCTCCTTTTTGGGATTAATTGACCTAAATGTTGTTGGTGTAATTTTAAATGAATTTAAAGTATGTTTTCGCAAACGTGATTAAGATATCGTTTGTTAATATTTAACAGATGAATAACGTTGGTTTGAGCCCATGTCATTTGGTAAACATCAAAAATCGACCAATCATATACCATATAATCATTGATTAACTAACACTCTTTGTGAAACCGGGTATAAGTCACTGAACAACGCTTTTTGCAAGCTAATTCAGTACAGGAGTACACAGTTCGCACTTTTAGAAATTTTACGAAGGGCCGGTTCCACAATGCAAGTATATACCAGGTACTTATAAGCTAATTCAAGTATAAAATCTAAAAATTCATTCGAATTTTCAGATTTTGTACTTAGAATAACTTATACTATAGGTATATACTTGCCTTGTACAATCGCCCTAAGATGTATACCTACCTATTGTGGAGATTTAAAAAAGGGGGTTTTCATTCCAGGGTTTTTTTTCCGGAGGGTTTTCTTTCCGTGAGTTTTTATTCCGGGGGTATTTATTCCGGGTTTTTTTTCACGGGGTTTTTTTTCCTAGATTTCCTTGATTTTGGCATTTTAATGTGGCACTTCAATATTTATGTTGGTTAAACAATAGCCATACAATTTGTAGAGGAATAATTTTTTTAATAGTATTTATAAGGCAAGAATTCATACGTACAATCCTATGTACCTTTTTAAATGGAATGGACCATATCAAAGCAGTAGAGATTTTAGGTCACTTTAATGGCATCCATATCACTCAAAATCTGGAATTTAGTACTTATTTTATTGTAATCTCCGTATTAAACATGAGAACACTTGCTAAAGGTGCCATGAATGAAAATTTATTTAAAAAAAAAACAAAAAAAAAGGTAAAAAGACACTCATCCGTGATGTAAATTGTCCATGCACTCATGTTCACAAGTAGACGGATGCTGCTAAACGCTGGTATCGGTCTATCAGCAAAACTGTCACCTGATATTTCTTAAACCTATTTACCCAATTTTTTTGTACCAATTCACAATCAAGGTTTTTTTCATTTGGAAACCTTTTAGCACGTACAAATAATATTGCAATAGGAATATAAAAGTCTAAATAAAATTTTAACAATTATTCTTTGTTAATAGCTGCAAGTTAAGTTTCCTAGTTCTCTAACCTTCGATGTCGTCCATTTAAAGGACACATAACGAAATACGTATGTATTGTCTTAAAAGAATCTCAAGTAAATTATAATCATATTTGAACGTAAAAGAAATAGATTCTTGAGAGTTTCCGTAAAATTAAAGAGATAAGAACTGTAAAGTAACGAAAAAAGCAAACAAGTTAAAAACTAATCGTAAACGATTTACATAAAGCGCATTTCCACTTGCATTCATTTCCCATTTGTAAGATGCAACTTCTGTTAAAATCGTAAAATCCGGCCACAAATATGAAAGATAGCGTTGCACATGGGCAATCCATTGTTGACGTGCTACTTCAATTTCAGTTTATGAGAAGAATTTCATTTTAATGCTTTTCTAAATAAGAAAGTTGGAACTGCGCATGCGCAAACCTAAATTTTAAAACTAATTTACTATAACTAACTAATAAACTAAGATTTTCCTTTGTTCCAAGCGCCTAAGTATCAAATTTCACTTAAATAGTTCCATAGATAAAAAAAGTTGGCACGGCGCATGCGCAAAATAAAATTTTGAAACTGGCGCTAGATTTTCCTTTATTCCAAGTGCCTATGTATCACATTTCATTTAAATTCTTTCATAAATAAAAAAGTTGGCACTGCGCATGCGCAAAACCAAATTTTGAAATTGGCGTTTGATTTTCCTTTATTCCAAGTGCCTATGTATCAAATTTCGTTTAAATTCTTCCATAAATAAAAAGTTGGCACTGCGCATGCGCAAAACCAAATTTTGAAATTGGCGTTTGATTTTCCTTTATTCCAAGTGCCTATGTATTAAATTTCATTCAAATACTTTTATAAGTAAAAAAGTTTGCAATTCGGTTTATAAATGGTCGAGATGCGAAAAGGGCACTGTGAATTTTGAATCGATTCGATCCAACTTTTGGCATTGCGTATTATATGGCTAAATCTATGCCCTTATTGAATTTCATGCAATTCAGTTCATAACTAACGGAGATGTAAAAGCGATCGAACATTTCTAAACAAAGTTATCGTTCACACGGACAGATAGATGGACAGACAGACAAAGGAACAGACGGAGAGACCAACCGGCAGGCGACAGATAGCAATGCAAAATTATAAACGATCCTAAACGATCTCTAGGATCGTTAATAAACGGCAAAAGTGTAAAATTATGGAACATGTAAAAAACGGTTTTTTGTTTTTTTTACAATAACTTTTTTTTGTAAGCGGTACAGAAAAAATTCCTTCCTTGGTACAAGACTCGACACCATAACGAACCAAATAGCGAAAAAAGTAGAACAATAGCTCTTAAGATAAAAAACTAGTAGGGTCGCAAAGTTAGCGGACGGACGGACGGACGGACGGACAAAGTGGCCACAATAGCGCATTTTATTTTTATTTTTGTGGAAATGCGCTAAAAATGTTGATAAATATCGTGAAAAAAATTGATCTCGCTATAAATTATATGGCTATTATTTAAATAATATACTGAAATTGTGAAGATCCATGACTCTCAATGGGGTGCTTAAGAAGCTTCGGAGAAATAACACCAAAATCTACGCATTTATTAATATAACAATTTATGGGGAGATTTTGGTGTTATTTCTCCGAAGCTAAATAATATATGGTGGTGCATTAGAAACGACACATAGCTATTTTTGTAAATTAAAATAATTTTCAAAAAACGCTTTGGCACGTCAAATTGGTCATGGGAGGAAAGTGTCTAAAATAAAATTTGCTCACTAATGTCTTTGTCTGGCATCGCTGACAGTGCAATCCTTAAAATCTTAAATGATGTATCGTTGGTAAGGTTGCCCATCTCTGAATTCGGATATGTAATTTTTTTGGTTTAGTTGTTTCATTTCCAGCGCATTCGACGTTGCAGGTACAAGTTTTCTCTTTTTTATTGCACTTGCAACTGCATAATTTTGACGCACGATCGCATTAGCTTCTATTACATAGGGATCGGCCCGAAATCCTTCAAATGACATAAACAACAGCGCGCCCTCAACTTACTTTTAAAATATTTCGAAAATATCAAATCTAAAAAATTATAGTCTCACCAAATTCAGAGAAGGAAAGCCTTTCCAATGATGTCCTATCTTCCTTGTTGCGCAATTACCAATGCTAAGGGTTTTGCTTTAGTAGGTACTAGGTATGCTATACAAAAATTAAAAAGGCAGTATATAGGTACTTAATAATTACAAACATTTAAAAGAAAAAATCATCAATGTCGACCTGTTCCTGAAACGTTTCAAGATTTTCAAAACCCTTACTGTTCTGATTATTAACAATCTCTTAAAAAAATGCCAGAATTTTTCCATGTATCTCTTCAAACTATAAAATAAATAACAGTAAGAAAATCAAAAAGAAACTTTTAAGTTCATTCACTACCATAGTTGTAGCAAAGATAACCCAAAAAAATAAGCAGTTAGTGTAATTTTACTCAGTCACCAATAATCAACATATAGCCATATGTGGTCAAAGAAACGTAAAACTGGTTCTAAGAAAACTGGAAACTTACCTTTTCTGAACACCACCACAACACTACCACCAGAAATAAAATTTTTTAAAATTAAAAAAAAAGAATACACAAAATCAAAACCCGTGCTCAGATAAATTTTAAAATACCACTCTGTCAAACGTTCAAGAATGAAGATACTATACAGGCGTTAAAGTTCTAATTAGTTGTGATCATACGTACTTAAACCTGATTTTTCGGACCTAATTACTTTTACCTTGTAATAAACCCTATTCATCTTCCAGAAATAATAGAAAGGATGTCATTACGATATTTCTCTTATTGTTTCTTTATGAAGTGCAATTTGTGTTATTGGGGGCTTTTCAAATTTACCTTTAATTATAATATTATCTTAATTACTTATCCAAATTTAGTGCCATCTATGAAATGCATTGTTCTATTATCATTTATACATACTCGTTTTGTCTAAAATAAATTTAATTCATTTCCTTTGTCACCCTTTTCAACTAAAGAAATAGCGTTCAAATTACTTTTACCTTTTTCTATTTTCATCTTGATCTTATAATGTAAATATTTTTAACTTTAGACTTATCACTTTGTTTGTGTTTATATGTTGATTCTGTTTTAATATTAAGAGCGTCTCAAAAGTAGCGAATATTACACATAATATTGTAGATATACTATAACTAGGTATAACTATTTGGTATTTAATTACTCCACAATAGTTATTTGTTTCATTAGTACAAAAAATGTCAGTTTTCGGGACGAGGAAGATAGTTGCTGGACGACGCGTTAGCGGAGTCCAGCAACCTTCCGAGTCCCGAAAACGCATTTTTTGTACGAATAAAACATAAAATTTTTTCTCCAACCCCCTTTACTTCAAATTATATTCGAATCTAGATTCAGTTACAGTTTCACTACTATAGTATAAGAACTTCTGCTTTCTTGTCCTCACGTGTCATGCCACTCTAGTTTTTAGGTTAACTTATAACCTATTCGTTCTTACTTCTTACTTCTCACCTCTCGCGACTTTGTAGGGAGCAAATCTTGAGGTAGCATGTTCTGCCGTTTCTAAAATCTCTGGCGAAGTGCAATCCATGTCGCTATCAGTTTCAGTCATTTCTATTGTATACACAATTAATATTGTTATATTTTGTATTGAAATAACAAACTTACCATACAGTTTTTTAATTAAAATTAAATGCAATTAACTTTTTCAAATTTTGAATTCAAAATGACAGATAATAGTGCAATGGGTCTGAAGTAGATGGCGTTACGCGCGACGGCGGGTTGTATACGTATTAAAATTACGTTCACGGAATATGTAAATTACGTTACACATGGTTTAAATAAAAATAGCGAGCGTAAATCATTTTCAATACATGTACGTACATACGTATAGGTAACAACATTATTTGCATTGAATATGCAAAAATATTTGATTTGTATGTATAGAAATATCTTACAACCTGCAATGTAAAACGATGTCAATGTGACATATCTCCGTGATTGTAATTTTTTAATTGGCCAAATTTCAAGGTCAATTTCTTTTTGGTACTAGGACCAAAAGTATCCACTTTTTGTACAGTTGCCATGGTGAAAGCGATTAATCCGCAAAACGTCAATTTTAGGTACCGAACACTGTCACAAAATAGCGTCTTATTCAGGTGGTTGGAGAAAAAAGACGTTTCAGTTACCTATTCTTATTTTCTCAAAACGAAAGCGCAGTAGATAAAAATTATGTGTTCCTAAATTACAGGATTTAACTATATCAGACTCTTCATACAACTTAAAAAAACCCAGCGTGATTACATTTAAGAAATGGAAATACTTAAAGAATCGCGATGTGTTGAAAATGAAAGACCAAATAAAACTATTATTTGAAACATTCTTCCATGAAGTAGATGTTTACCAAGATGTGCACTACTACATACATTCTGTAAAACTAGTTGTAGAAAGTTTAATTCTTTATTCGAGGTATACTCTTAAAATCTAAGGTCAGCCCTTGGACACTATGCTGTAACTGTTGGCTAGTTTGTGGCATTTGCGTTGATGATTTGATAAATACAATGTGGTATTTGGTATCCCTTGTCACAAAGATCCAGATTAGCATCCTGAGCTGTGATGCACGGGGCGATTTTCTCCCTACTAATGGTGGAGCCAAACACCCGCGATACGGCATCAAGATCGAATGAACCATCCGGTTTCAAAAGACCCATTTTTCTGGCCATGCATTTAAGAAAACATTTAAAGCACGAGGATGGAAAAAAGGTTCGGCGCGTGAACCAAGAGTAGGCCTCGTCTGGATTTGCGCCTGAGGCACAGATGCATTCGCTCATGAACGGCTCCACATTTTTATTGCGCGTTGTGATACCGCTGTCGGCGGTCTGGGTCTAGATTAGAATAATTATTAACGTAAATTATGCATAGTTTACCTTTACCTCCAAAACCAAGAGAACTGTAACAAAGAACACGATTACGCATATCTTCGTCATACTGAATCACGCTTTCGTTTCAGAAGGACGAAAATTAGAAGAACCTTAGTTACTTATATCTACGATCGTAGCGAGGATTTTTATCTGGAAGGTTTACATAGGGAAAAAGTAAAGAACTTAAACAAATTTACAAGCCACCATAAATTATCCCAGAAAAGTTGCCAAACAAGCACGTGCGTACAAGTTACACTTCGTAAGTTATAAAGAAAACGCAATTCTGCACCTTGTAAGCTTCCTGGAAGTCTTTTTGTGTGCTCGGGTCTTAAAAATACCTTTTTGGAAGGTACGTGGAAACCGCTTTAAGCTTTGGAGGCTCTTCGATAATGTAGATGACCTTTAAGTCAAGGTTCTGAAGTTTCTTAGCAAGTCTAAAGGATTCATAAAACCTCCTTTAGACGTCACATTTTATTGAATACGTTGATTAAACACTTATTTTAAAGCACCAGGATTTCAAACTTTCATATACATAAAAGTGGCCCTAAAGAACCCAGACTCAAGTCTTGTGGAAGAACCTTGGAGATCTTTTTAGAATTTCGAAGCTTTTTGACAGTATGGGTAGATTTTCTTCTTGTTCCACATTTAATAATAATGGCTCTATGGTTCAGTGGTAGAGCGTTGGACTAGAAATCCGGAAAGTCGGGTGTTCGAACCTGGGTTGAAGTGGCAGAAATGGGAATTACCTTAGACCAGTTTCGGGCATTCTGCCGGCTACTCCGAATTAGGTTTTCCTGCAATTTTCCTAATTCGTAAGGTAAATACCGGAGTAGTATCGAACAACTTCAGACTTGCAGAGGCACCTCTAAAAAGAATTATGCGGGTCACTCTGTAATTGGGCACAAGCCTGTTGAGCTAATAAATAAATAAATAAATAAATACGAGGGGAGATTTTTATGTAATCTACCTACCCAAGAAAACCACGACGAATGGCAATGATTTTTAACTGTCAAACAGCCTCAACATTTATAAGTATTCTGAGCACGTGGAGTACAAATTGAAAGAGTTTTGTAATTTTGTAATTTTCTTATAGAATGTGGCCTGTAGAATCCATAATTTCAAACAGTTCCAAGATTGGGCTACTAGTTCAAAAGTTACAGCCCTTTGAATTTTTTTCTAGTCTATAACTTTTGATTGAGAAGTCTGATCGAAAAAGTACAAATTGATTTGGATTCTACGCACCCAAATTAATAAGAAAAAGTGTTTTCCCGAGAATTTTTGGTGTACTCGTTTTTTGGTAAAAAAGGAAGGTAAGGTAAACACTGCCTTTTTTTGAGCCCCGAAGAAAAAATTGTCTCAGATCGACCCGGAAAAAAAATTTTCTTATAGAATGTGGCCTGAAGAATCCATAATTTCAAACAGTTCAAAGATTGGGCTACTAGTTCAAAAGTTACAGCCCATTGAATTCTTTTCTAGTCTATAACTTTTGATTGAGAAGTCTAATCGAAAAAGTACAAATTGATTTGGATTCTACGCACCCAAGTTAATAAGAAAAAGTGTTTTCCCGAGAATTTTTGGTGTACTCGTTTTTTGGTAAAAAAGGAAGGTAAAACACTGCCTTTTTTTGAGCCCCGAAGAAAAAATTGTCCCAGATCGACCCGGAGAAAAAATTTTCTTATAGAATGTGGCCTGTAGAATCCATAATTTCAAGCAGTTCCAAGATTGGGCTACTAGTTCAAAAGTTACAGCTCTTTGAATTCTTTTCTAGTCTATAACTTTTGATTGAGAAGTCTGATCGAAAAAGTACAAATTGATTTGGATTTTACGCACCCAAATTAATAAGAAAAAGTGTTTTCCCGAGAATTTTTGGTGTAGTCGATTTTCTGGTAAAAAAGGAAGGTAAAACACTGCCTTTTTTTGAGCCCCGAAGAAAAAATTGTCTCAGATCGACCCGGAATAGAATGTGGCCTGTAGAATCCATAATTTCAAACAGTTCCAAGATTGGACTACTAGATCAAAAGTTACAGCCCTTTGAACTTTTTGTATATATATATATATATATATATATATAATATGATGATGAGATATGATATGATGATAGCACCCCCCTCCCCCTCGCACTTGATTCTTGAGTACCTCTATATTTCCCTTGAGCATGGCAAAATAACTCCATCTTTATCATGTTCTCCTGTTAAAGTGAGAAATTTTACTAGAGCATGCTGACCGATAGTCCGTGTATTAGGAGCACAAACACCTCCCTCAGTCTGACGTGGATGACACAAACTAGAGGGAGCGTTCCAAGATACTCCTCACACTCTGTTGCAGGTCACCGAATCTCAACACAACAAACTAAGCAAGCACATCTCCGGCGCTGACCAGAAGAGAAGGAAGAAGGCCAGGCTGACAGAAACAGGACAGCGCTCCACTAGCACCCACGTGCAGTGGGTGGAGGTACGCGGGTGAGATCCTAAAAATCTCGTGCTATTGGGAGGCTGCGCACCTAAAAGTAATGCACAAAGAATTTCTCCCTAGGCTCGGTAAGGCTCCCATCTACGTCCCAGGGAAACCTGATGACCTGGTGGCGATCAAGAGGCGCTTGAAAGTGCAAAATTCGTGGGCAAAAGTAGGCAGCTGGTGCCTATTCCCCACAGGCGTGAAGGATCAACCTCAAGTGAGACTGATAGTTTTTGGCATTGGGGAAAAGGAGCAGGCTAACCTAATCGCCAAGGGGGAAGGCTCCCTTTTGGGTTTTCCTCTCTAAAGGTGAGGGTGCCGAACCTGATGAGGCAGAGAGTACGTCAGTACAACCAACACAACAACACCAGCAGCTGCTACATGGGCAACTGAAACAAGCTACGGAAGCATCACCGCTCAGGCTGCCAAGGCAACCTGTGCTCAGTGCTTGCTCCAACGTCAGCAACTCACCCCGGCCGATTTCCAGCTGGGAGGAGTTTGCTAATGCAATATGCAGGTAGGTATTGTCTACATACATAAGTATGAAAGAGCATTTTATACACATAGACCTGCAACACTGTACGGCGGCTGCTGTAACCTTAGGCAGACGCTTCAGTGTAAAGCAGGACATTGCCCTCGTTCAAGAACCCTCGGTTGTTAAATCGAGGGTTTCTGGCCTTTGGGGCACAAAAAGAACCGTTTTCTATGATACACGGCAAGTATGGCGTTGAAAGATGTTTGTGGGAGATTGGGAAAAGACATCCACAAGCATCATGTTCTCCTAGTAGCCAGGCAAATTTTACAATAATTTTCTGATTGGCACTTCGTGTATTAGGAGCTGAAACACCTCCTCGCACATGATAACCTCCTGATACCAAACTGGAAAAGATTTAAAACGAGATTTGGCTTCGAAATATTCTTGTGGGTGATGGGAAACGACCTCCTCGACTATTATGTTCTCCTGGTAGCCAGACAAAATTTTACAATAATTTTCTGATTGGCACTTCGTGTATTAGGAGCTGAAACACCTCCTCGAACATTATAACCTCCTGTTACCAAATTGGAAAAGATTTAAAACGAGATTTGGCTTCGAAATATTCTTGTGGGTGATGGGAAACGACCTCCTCGACTATTATGTTCTCCTGGTAGCCAGACAAAATTTTACAATAATTTTCTGATTGGCACTTCGTGTATTAGGAGCTGAAACACCTCCTCGACATTATAACCTCCTGATACCAAATTGGAAAAGATTTAAAACGAAATTTGGCTTCAAAATATTTTTGTGGGTGATGGGAAAAGACCTCCTCGACTATTATGTTCTCCTGGTAGCCAGACAAAATTTTACAATAATTTTCTGATTGGCACTTCGTGTATTAGGAGCTGAAACACCTCCTCGAACATTATAACCTCCTGTTACCAAATTGGAAAACATTTAAAACGAGATTTGGCTTCGAAATATTTTTGTGGGTGATGGGAAAAGACCTCCTTGACTATTATGTTCTCCTGGTAGCCAGACAAAATTTTACAATAATTTTCTGAATGGCACTTCGTGTATTAGGAGCTGAAACACCTCCTCGCACATTATAAGCTTCTGATACCAAATTGGAAAAATTTAAAACGAAATTTGGCCTCGAAATATTTTTGTGGGTTCTGGGAAACTACCTCCTCGACTATTATGTTCTCCTGGTAGCCAGACAAAATTTTACAATAATTTTCTGATTGGCACTTCGTGTATTAGGAGGTGATACACCTCCTCGAACATTATATCCTCCTGATACCAAATTGGAAAAGATTTAAACCGAAATTTAGCTTCAAAATAATTTTGTGGGTAATGGGAAAAGGCCTCCTCGACTATTATGTTCTCCTGGTAGCTAGACAAAATTTTACAATAATTTTCTGATGGGCACTTCGTGTATTAGGAGCTGAAGCACCTCCTCGAACATTATAACCTCCTGATACCAAATTGGAGAAGATTTAAAACGAGATTTGGCTTCGAAATATTTTTGTGGGTGATGGGAAAAGATCTCCTCGACTATTATGTTCTCCTGGTAGCCAGACAAAATTTTACAATAATTTTCTGATTGGCACTTCGTGTATTAGGAGCTGAAACACCTCCTCGTACATTATAACCTCCTGATACCAAATTAAAAAAGATTTAAAACGAAATTTGGCTTTGAAATGTTTTTGTGGGTGATGGGAAAATACCTCCTCTACTATTATGTTCTCCTGGTAGCCAGACAAAATTTTACAAAATTGTTTGATTGGCACTTCATGTATTAGGAGCTGAAGCACCTCCTCGAACATTATAACCTCCTGATACCAAATTGGAAAAGATTTAAAACGAGATTTGGTTTCGAAATATTTTTGTGGGTGATGGGAAAAGATCTCCTCGACTATTATGTTCTCCTGGTAGCCAGACAAAATTTTACAATAATTTTCTGATTGGCACTTCGTGTATTAGGAGCTGAAACACCTCCTCGTACATTATAACCTCCTGATACCAAATTAAAAAAGATTTAAAACGAAATTTGGCTTCGAAATGTTTTTGTGGGTGATGGGAAAATACCTCCTCTACTATTATGTTCTCCTGGTAGCCAGACAAAATTTTACAAAATTTTTTGATTGGCACTTCGTGTATTAGGAGCTGAAACACCTCCTCGAACATTATAACCTCCTGATACCAAATTGGAAAAGATTTAAAACGAAATTTGACTTCGAAATATTTTTGTGGGTGATGGGAAAAGACCTCCTCGACTATTATGTTCTCCTAGTAGCCAGACAAAGTTTTACAATAATTTTCTGTTTGGTCCCTCGTGTATTAGGAGCTGAAAAACCTCCTCGCACACATCCTCACCCTCACCCTCACACACAACATTTGCACTTTTCCGAGTTAGTATCAATCTAAACACGGTAGAATGTAGTCCTTTGTTTGCCATAGCAGTTTGAATCGTTTGTGGAGTGGCGTTGTCAAATCCCCCCTCTGTATCTAGAAGGCCCCTAGAGCTACCCGCTTACAGGAGATCGCCCTCTCAACTACATTCACTACTCTGTGGATGGCACGTTTACAGGATTTTCCTGGTTGATAGGAACATTGGTTCAGGCCCCAGCACGTCATCCCTCATGTGTAGTTCAATAAGTTTCTCCGTTAGTTTGAGGGGAAACGACGATAGACCGATGGTTAGGGCGTATGCGCCCAGCTTTCGGTATGAATATGACGTTTAAGTCCCTCCACGCCATAGGTATGTATCCCAGAAGGCAAAGCTTGCCCTTAGTAACGTACATAGCTTGAAGACTAGCAGGTCGAGACCTTGTTGTAGTTGAGCATCCATCCCTGGTGATGGTCTTCACTGCCTACCTAACTTTGGTCAAGTACACTATCTGCCGAACCAAAACCCGATCTCCCCCTGGGCACTCCGAATTAGGCTTTCCTGCAACTTTCCTAATTCGTGGGGTAAATACCAGAGCAGTATAGAACAACTTAATACCTTCTACAGGAGCACTTCTAAAAAGTATTATGCGGATCACTCTGTAATTGAACGAAAATAAATAAATAAATGAATAGATGAATAAATGAATAAGTGAATAAGTGAATAAGTGAATAAGTGAATAAGTGAATAAGTGAATAAGTGAATAAGTGAATAAGTGAATAAGTGAATAAGTGAATAAGTGAATAAGTCAATAAGTGAATAAGTGAATAAGTGAATAAGTGAATAAATGGATAAATTGATAAATGGATAAATTTTACAAGATGGCTTCCACGGACTCCATTTTAGTTAACGTGCCCGGAAATTTTTTGAAAATAGAAATTTATTCCTGGAATTCTTGTTCTAATCCGAGACGCCGACAGAATCCGATCATCGGTATCTCATAATGCAAAAACAAAACAACAATATGTGAGTGGGCGAAAAAGAATTTCAATTCTAGCCTGAAATAGCAGCCGCATTGGTCTCCTTTTCAAGTTTTCATCTTTTATTAGCAAATATATGAGCATACAAAATTAACAAAGCACAGCCGCAATCAAAAACCCTTAGTCGTTTCTGCTGACACTCATGCGATCAAAGATGGTTTCCAAGCGTAAAAAAGACCCAGCTCCCTGAAGCATCTTCCCAGCCATACTGCGAGTTTCCGACCCCTCTCTTGATTGAGACGGTTCCTTAACCTCCACCCTCGCCGCTTTCTTTGTCACCCAAAAATTGATGGCGAACTTAAATTCGGCGGCCAACGCTTCACAGTAGGTAATCTGAAAGCAACATACCATCATTTCTCGCCGCAACACGTCAAAACTTACGTGATCTTGTACCGAAACGTTCCTCACATTCCACAAAAATTCGACTATGGATATCATAAACGAAATCCCCACCCCCACCCCCAACACCCAAAACACGCCACCTACATTTTGCAATTTAAGGCCCATCTCCCCTATCTCGGACTCAACCTCCTGAAATGTCTGTGTTAACAACGCAGAGTGTACCTACTCTACTCCGTGGGCAAACCTCGCAAATTTCACCCTCGTTCAGCTCCTTCCACCACTTGTTCTTGAGCGTCTGCAATTCGCCGCTCTCTTGGAACTTCAAAATAGCGTTGTTTATTTCGGACCGGTAGGGGGCGTCTAAAAGATAATTTATTTCGATATAGGCGCACGGTAATTTGTTTTACCTAGAGGCATTGCAATGCCGTAACCTTTGGAGTCGAGCCAATCGCCAATCTTAATTAGTTCGCATTCCTTGTTACGCTCATATTCTAACGTCGAACTTTCCATGAAGAACGCGTACTCCTGATTCTTGTTCAAGACCTTTTTTACGCCCTCCGGGTTTGAGGAGACGAACGGGCTCGGTTTAAAGTTGCTCATCTTTTCCCAAACGGCCTTGTGTTTCGAATAGTTGGACGTTCTGAAGAATTCGTACGTCGTTCCATTGATTAGTGTGCCAAATTTGATCTTATTTTGGTTGAGTAGGTCGTCGAGGTTGTTGATAGAGGGACCCATGCGCTCCTTGGCCAGGTACGCCGCCAAGTTCGCCGTGTAGGAGCTGGTCATTAGCAGCGAAAAGAACCACCACATAGCAACGGCCATCCGCGAGGAAATTCCCCTAGAAACACAGTTGTTAAAGGCCAATGGTTTTTGAGCGACGAACGCACTTGGGCAGGATATCACAGCCTTGGGTCATAATGGAACCCATTGTTAACCAGAGTGAGTTGCCGAGGTTCCAAATGTTTTCTAGCTCTTCCGGGTGCGTCTCGCACGGATGCGGGTTTTGCCAGTCACCCGGTGCCATTCGCGCAATCATGTACAGCATGATGGAGAGCCCCAGAAACGCCGTGGCGGTATACATCCAGACGTCGTCGGACAAAGGGTCCTTGAAAGCGAACATGTTCGCCTCGGACTGATCGGGCGTCTTGTACAAGATGCTGATCCCTACAAAACGTATGGGTGCACGTCCAAAGTCAAAGTACTCACCTAGCGTCATGAAGTAGTTGCTAAAGTCGACAAACTGTCGCCTCTGGTGGTTGACCGTCAGATCGGATACGCCCAATTGGGCGACGCCCGATATGACGTCGCCCATGATTCCGTTCCAAGTTTGGGAGTTCTCGTCGTAGTTGCCGTTTGCGGTATCGGGCGTTAGGTAGAACTCGTACGTGAATTTAAGCTCTTCGGCGATCTTCTCGATTAAATCAGCCACGTAACCTTCATACTTACTCCCGACGTCCTCGTTTAGGTTGGAGCGGTTGCGGTACATCAGGTACGGGGCTAAAATCCTTACATACGGTTGGAATAACGCGACGAGGTGCTGGGTGAGTTGAAAATGGGCAGCATGCGCCATCTATCTAAGGCCTTGGTGAAGGAGATTTTTCCGGATACGTAACTTGGTTTGCGGTGCAAGGCCGTGGTGTAGGGTTTCCCGCTTACTGGTGCAAATCAGATGAATAATATGGAAGATGGCGTTGGGATAAAGTTGTAAGGAAGCACTCGTTTTTGTACATGGAATCTACCAGACCTGATGAACACACTGTATATCGATGAACTCGAACACGAGCTTCATTACTAAAAACCGTAACACCATAGACGTAATTATTCCAGGAGGTGACAATGAAATTCATTATGAATTCAACCGCCAATAGTAGAAAAACAATTTATCAGTTTTGTAACCGTTCCCGTGAAGATATTTCAGTTATTATGTGAAAGCTCTCATTTGGAAGGTTAAAGAAAGTTAATATTTCGTAACTTCCGTTCAGTGTATTAATTAGTAGCCTTTTGCAGTTTTACAGTGTTAAGTTTAAAACCAGGATTAAAAAGAGCAAGGTCACCGGAGTACGTAGATAACACTGATCTATGAAATGACAAGTAATAATGGGTGTTAACTGGAGTATTAACTCATTTTGGAACTTGAATCCGGCCAATTAAGAAAGCTAATTAGATGTGTTGCAGCAAACCGCGTCTGATTTGGTTGGGTTTAGTGTCATTGGAAGCGCGCTAATTTATCAAGATCTTTAAGCCGTTTCAGATTTTTACAAGGGAACAATCCCCTTCATCGAACCGGGGGAACTGCCAGGTCACGATCAAAACGCGGAGAAATCCCTGATCCAAAATTCAAGATGGCGCATGCTTCCCGTTTTCTACTCGGGTGGTTTACTTAGAGGAGACGACAATCCGTTGCTTTTGCAAGCTCTTCAGAATTAGTTGACGGTTCTCCTGAGCGGAGAGTGTCATGTTTAAGCGCGTACCGTTGGACGGACTCCACGTCGCCTTCACAACGTCCGCGTTCAGTTCGACAACGTGCAGAGTGAAATTAATCCTTCGTCCGAAATCGTCGAAAAGTATAGGTCCCGTGATCGGATTCGGGAGGTGGTGCTGTAAAACAAAGGTTAACGAATGCAGTTCCAAAACAAACCACCTCTTTCATATAGGCGGCGATGCGATATCCACCCTCCCACGTATCGCTTTCGTCGCAATGCATTGGCCTCGGACGTATCTTTTCGGTTTTGTGCAGATGGTTGACGCTCTCGATCAAGAGATTCACGGCGTCGATCATTAGCGCGCTCGTGGTCTGCAATTGGCGAGTTAGTTTCGGCGTGAGTACCCCGAGAACCACCCACCTTCACGGTACCTGGACTAGCGCTGAAATGTCGATTTCTCCTCATCTCGCCTACCTCCCAACTCTGCACGTGCCTGATCAGATTTTCGTTGGCAGGATTGAACAGCCGCACCATCGTGATGTTCGCCGTGGTATTTAATGGGCCGTAGTCCAACGTGTGCGCGTCCTTCAAACACTCCCCTTTGCAAAAGCCCGACGTTGTCAATACTCACCAAGGACGTTAGGAAGATGTTCGTCGACATTGTCAAAAATCCGATCTCTTTCGCCTGCATTAAAATTGAGAGTATGTCGTCCACGTGACAGTTTAAGATGACTTTAGAGACGCTTCCATCTTTCAGTTGCTTAAACATCGACCTGAAAATTGAAGATATCTTCAAACTAGAGGTACTCACAGGGGGAGTACCTGGCGTCGGGACCTTCCGGATCGTGCTCCAGCTGTTTAATTATGACCGGATAGTCGGAAACATCGGGTATCTTCAAAATGCCTTGCAAGGTGACCAGGTCCTTTTCATTCTGGTAGACGATCGCGTAGCTCTTCCAGTTCATGTGTCTTAGTATTGTGGCGAAGCCTTCCGCAAGCAAATCGGCGGCCGGGTAAAAATTCAAAGCGATTAGGGGCGGGTACTTGGTCGACTTCCATTTGGTCTCGATGTAGGGTATTTCTAGTTTTTTGCAGACGGAACGCGACATGGGAGAGGTGCGCGCGGATTCGTACCCAAATATGGCAATGACGCCGGGTCTCGTGTTTGTCATGTTGCAAACTGGAATTTAAGCATCAGGAGAAGTTCCGCGAAATCGAATCGGTTACCTATTTTGCTAGTGGTAAACATATTCTTGACCGGCACTTTTCTTACGTCCGTGAGGTAGTGTGTGCCTTCGCTACTGTAAATGTTGTGCCATTGAACTGCATATTTAAATGCTAATTCTACTTCAGAGTTATCCTTACTAAATAAAGCGCCTGAAAATGAGTAGCTGTTGTTAGTTGAATCAGGAGAAGGGGCTGTGCATTTGGTGTTTGGTACTGACATACTGAAATACTCTAGGAAATAGCGCAAAAGTAATCCTACGTCCAACCTCGCCGAAGCGTCTGTAAAACAGACTATACCTCACCAATAAAGACAAAAGAAAGCGACAAAAATAAAAAAGTTTGTTGCATCTAGCGTTGCGGACATAGACACTGTAACGGGAGCCCCCTAGAACGTTTAAATTATTCGCGTTGGTCTCTGGGACTGATTAGTTACCATTTTGTAGGCATATTTTGTAAAAATAAAAAAAGTATGGATGAAGCGAAGATTTCAGAATTACTACGTAGTTAGCTGCAAACAGTAGAGTTCATAACTGGCGGGTGTGGCCGCGAAGTAGTACGTTTTTAATTCAGCGTTAAGACCGTAAGCATTGCTACCAAAGGCCCCGGAAGCTAGGGGCAGCTGATATTTTAAAATATTGTAATCGCGTGTTACTTGGTATGTTTAACCATTACCGTGACATTTTACAAATAAAGTTACCTAGAAGGTTAATTTTCTAATAATAAAGACCGTATTGTTGGGTTGAAGGTTTTTCTTTCTAGTTCTTTAGCCTTTGAAGAATTGGGTATTATGAGATGGGATAAGAATTCTTATCTTTTAAAAAGGGGTCGGAGAAACCAGACATTATTTTATGTTTTAAATTCCGCATGAGAGCGCTTATGCACCACCAGTTTGATGTATTGTGGCGTTTTATTTTTAGTACTTAGTGGTAAAAGTGCTAAATATTCTTCCACACTTGCTTCTCCATACACATCAACAATAGATCAACGTTTGGAAGCCAGTTTCTACGTCAAGCGAGCAGCTTACAAGAACGAAATACGTTGACCTACATACATTGAGTCCATGAACCTAGCAGAGCAAGGTCAGCAGAACACAATCAAACATATTGCATAATTAGGTGCTAATTAGGTGCTAACTAAGTGCCCTATTCCCGAATTAAATGCTCCTTTTTTTAAATAATTACATGTTTTGCCAGGTGCATATGAACTCAGCAGAACACTACCTCAAAAAACCAAGAAAATGAAAAGTGAACTAACTATAATTAGGTGCTAATTAAGTGCCCCATTCCCAAATTAAATGCTCCTTTTTTTTTAATAATTACATGCTTTGCCAGGTGCATATGTACTAATCAGAGCACTACCTCAAAAACCAAGAAAATGAAAAGTGAGCTATAATTAGGTGCTAATTAAGTGCCCTATTCCCGAATTAAATGCTCCTTTTTTTTTAAATTATTACAATGTTCTGCCAGGTGCATATGAACTCATCAGAGCACTACCTCAAAAACCAAGAAAATGAAAAGTGAACTAACTATAATTAGGTGCTAATTAAGTGCCCTATTCCCGAATTAAATGCCCCTCTTTTTAAAAATTATTACAATGTTCTGCCAGGTGCATATGAACTCATCAGAGCACTACCTCAAAAACCAAGAAAATGAAAAGTGAACTAACTATAATTAGGTGCTAATTAAGTGCCCCATTCCCAAATTAAATGCTCCTTTTTTTTTAATAATTACATGCTTTGCCAGGTGCATATGTACTGATCAGAGCACTACCTCAAAAACCAAGAAAATGAAAAGTGAACTAACTATAATTAGGTGCTAATTAAGTGCCCTATTCCCAAATTAAATGCTCCTTTTTTTTTAATAATTACATGCTTTGCCAGGTGCATATGAACTCATCAGAGCACTACCTCAAAAACCAAGAAAATTAAAAGTGAACTAACTATAATTTGGTGCTAATTAAGTGCCCTATTCCCGAATTAAATGCTCCTTTTTTTAAAATTAATGCATGTGTTCTGCCAAGTTCATATGAACTCGGCAGAACACTACCTCCAAAACCAAGAAAATGAAAAGTAAACTAACTATAATTAGGTGCTAATTAGGTGCTAATTAAGTGCCCTATTCTCGAATAAAATGCTCCTTTTTTAAAAAAATGATTACATGTTCTGCCAGATGCATATGAACTCATCAGAGCACTACCTCAAAAACCAAGGAAATGAAAAGTGAACTAACTATAATTTGGTGCTAATTAAGTGTCTATTCCCGAATTAAATGCTCCTTCTTTTTAAATTAATGCATGTTCTGCTAGGTTCATATGAACTCAGCAGAGCACTACCTTAAAAACCCAAGAAAATGAAAAGTGAACTAACTAATAATTAGGTTAGAGTTTATATGAACCTAGTAGAACATGTAATAATTAAAAAAAAGAGAATTTAATTCGGGGATAGGGCACTTAATTAGCACCTAATTATAATTAGTTCACTTTTCATTTTCTTGGTTTTCTGAGGTAGTGCTCTGATGAGTTCATATGCACCTGGCAGAACATGTAATCATTTATTTAAAAAAAAAGGCGCATTTAATTCGGGGATAGGCCACTTAATTAGCACCTAATTACAGTTAGTTCACTTTTCATTTTCTTGGGTTTTAAAGGTAGTGTTCTGCTGAGTTCATATTATGACCTGGCAGAACATGTAATCATTAAAAAAAAAAGAAGCACTTAATTTGGGGATAGATCCCTTAATTAGCATCTAATTAGCACCTAATTATAATTAGTTCACTTTTCATTTTCTTGGTTTTTTGAGGTAGTGCTATGATGAGAAGCAATTGCAATTGCTTGGATCGAGGATTGCTTGTAATGAAGCACTTAGTTTCATACCAGAAATAATGACAACCCCCTTACATTCGTGGAATCTACCAGCTCTGCGGAACGCCCGGTATTTGGATGCGATTGAAATTGAAAGCGCCTCGTTACGAAGACTGTCGCTCCGAAAATATTCATTTCTGTTTTAGGACTTTGAAATAGAAGCTGGAAAGTAGTTGTTTAATTTGTAGAGCCGCCCGAAAGGGAAAGCAATTTTTTTCATTTTGAGCTGTTCCCATGGGAATATCTTTGTAGCGTTCGAAAGACAACGAAAAATTAATATTTCAGCTCCGTTAAGCAATTACTAGGCAGGTTTTAGTTTCCAATGGTATATGAGAACGAGCATTAACACTGCAAGGCCATGTTTGATACGAGACCTTTTGCCTGTCCTGAGAAATTTAAATGAAAGTATGCATTTAGAAATTCTTTCGCGCATTTAAGTGAATATAATTAACCGTTGCTAATTAAATGAGTTGCAGTAAACACCATCCGATTAAATCGTGAGCGCTTTAAATTTAAGACCAATGACGGATTTTTAGGACGTCAGCAGGCCGCACAATTAATTAAAGAAGTTTTAATTTATGGAGGTACTTATCCGAAAACACTAGTTTGGCTGGGAAACCGCCGTTCTTCCAATAAAATGGCCGAATTCTATATAAGGTAAAGCCGTCGTTTAGTGGGGATCTCTTTCGTTCGGAAATACTGTAAATTTACTTTGGCAACCGTACCGTATTTAAATCGTGGAACTTTAGCCGTTTTGCACCTTTGATGGTAGCGTGTACTCCTGTATTGAAAATCTTTTTTTTTCTTCTCTTCCGCTCCGTTAAATGTTTAAGGTAGCGTTTGACACTTTTCCTTTCGTTAATTATAAAGGGAGGGGGTTCTTTTCCCGCATTTGATTTTCCGTAGCTACCGCTAATTCATTTATGCTTTGTTGCAAAGTACGTACCTAGCATTTACAAAGCAGTGCAAAAATAACGTGAAATGTACGTAATGAGCCGTAAGTGTACGTGTGTGTCCATAAATCCATCGCTGGATATGCTATGGCTTGGAAGTTTTAATTTCAAAATTGGTACTTGATATTTTCTTTACGTTAAGTATAAGGGGGGGTTTGTTTTCCTTGTTTCTGTTTAAGATTATTTGCCAATGACCGGCCCTCTATTTTCTTTGCATGATTACTCGTGGCTTCCGAAACCGATACGATTTCCACCTTTTTCCCGCTGATTAAAAATTAATTTGTTTATTCGATTAAGTGCATTGTTCATTTTTAAGCAACCGTTTGTGCGCGATCTTCCCGACAATCTCCGTTAACGTGCTCCCGTTACAAAATTTACATAATTAAAAAAAATTAATTTCTTCAGCAATTCCCATCCTACATTCCAAAGGAGAATACTCGCGACCGTTATTCAAGGGGTAGTTACACACTTCCCAATCATAATTAATATTAGCACCATTTCCATAGACAAATAGAGCGAATGACTCTTTATCCAGTTCCAAAAGGCATAGGCTTTTGGAATTGTACAAAAGTATCTAATAGTTATGTAAGTACAGGGTGAAGCAAATAATTACAATACATGGTTCGTGGTCTAAACTTTTTCGTTCAATTTACTCCCCAAGTTCGGGAGGGATTTATGCAGGAGCCCACGGGAACGTTTAATTTCCCTTCATTATCTCACGATATACTTGCGAATTTACGACGTCCTCCCACAAATCGCTTTTCCACATGAATTGTTGCGCTTTTTTTTATTTCGAGAATGCGAACGAAAACGGAGCTCGGAATGTTTCAATTGTTCCAAAAATACCAGAGGTCGTAATTTTTCACTTCACGTCGATTGTAATTAATCAGGAAAAGCTTTGGCGAAGACTTACCGATTGTTAACGGGTCACCGTAGGCGGCGAGGCCCGGGCGAAAGAGGGCGACGGAAATTAGCCCGACTAATTGAGCAAACACTAATTTGCACATAATGAAGATTGATTAATTAACGAATAGCGGGAGGAGTACTCATGTCGATTTGCAGTCAAACACTTTCTGATGCGTTTTCGTTTTGAAGATATTTGAACGAGTGCCAAGCGATTATAAATAGAGACATACATTTCTCGAAAAAAATTCGCCACTTCCGGAGGCGATGGAAGTAACCTCAATTGCCCGTGAAGACGGGACGGAATTCTGCGACTTTTCCAATTGGCGCACCCCCGTCCCTTAAAAGGAATTAAAAAGTTTTCTTTCGGATCGTATTGTCGTAGAAGTTTTATTTGTAGGCGCTTGCGCTTATCGATTTACCCAATGCAGTTATACATTGCGGGAAATTACACGTGCTTCCGACATACCCTTCGGATAAATAATAGTAAAA
Organism: Photinus pyralis; assembly: GCF_008802855.1. Classification (NCBI taxonomy): domain Eukaryota; kingdom Metazoa; phylum Arthropoda; class Insecta; order Coleoptera; family Lampyridae; genus Photinus; species Photinus pyralis. The sequence goes on from NW_022170878.1 coordinate 17,135,622, forward strand.
GGGTAGCGGCTTACTGATCGAATTCCCACGGCGATCTACGCGCGGGTTTATTAAAAAAATGCTCGCCGATTGAATCTTTGTGCTAATTACTTGTTTTCCTAGCCGGTGAGTAAGTACCTTTATTATTACTCGGCATCGATTTTACGTTTTTTTTAATTTTTCACCAGGTCCGTCTCCTTACATAATTTAATATTAGGTGATTATATTAAGTTTTAATGGGAATTAAAGGGAAGCCCTTTTATTGCGTGCATCAAGCGACGACCTTCGTTTAAAAAACTCGGTTATCTGCTTCCCTTTCGCTCGCACCCCTTTTCCTTGGTTGATTTGGGGAAAATGAGTTCCGACATCGATATTTAAGTGCTTATTATAATCGATATAAGGTGAAAAGGGGTCCTACTGCAGATAGATATGGGTAATTAAATTCGTTGTTTATTTTTCAAGTGCCTTTATTGCGCATGAAACTACATTATTTCGGATTTATTTTTTTTTGGAAATGGTGTACTTCATTGGTAATTTATTAATTTCAAAATCTATTCCTCCAAGTCACATTACATGCATACATTGAGAGCGGTGTGAATTTTCCGAGAGGAGATTTCTTTTAGTGGGACGGAGCGAATTTTCCAAGACGTGGGTATTCTTTCATTAGAATACCTTACCCTAGTCTTTTTAAAGCAAAAAGGCGGCCAATGCTCCAGTTGAGAATATTCTAGCAGAGACCGTTATGGGGGAAACTTTTCTGATTGTCCATAAAAAAACTTGTGAAATTTAGTCTTATCGCAAATTTTCAGCTGTTTCGACTGTTTGAAATTATGGATTCTACAGGTCACATTCTATAAGAAAAATTTTTTTCCGGGTCGATCTGAGACAATTTTTTCTTCGAGTCTCAAAAAAAGGCAGTGTATAACCTTCCTTTTCTACCAAAAATCGACTACACCAAAATTTCTCGGGAAAACACTTTTTCTTATTAATTTGTATGCGTAGAATCCAAATCAATTCGTACTTTTTCGATCAGACTTCTCAATCAAAAGTTATAGACTAGAAAACAATTTCGAAAAAAATTCAAAGGGCTGTAACTTTTGAACTAGTAGCCCAATCTTGGAACTGTTTAAAATTATGGATTCTACAGGCCA
>NW_022170878.1:17136851-17139835 GCF_008802855.1 Photinus pyralis
CCAAAAACCCAAGCAACCTCACAAACACGACCTCAGGAACAAAGAAACACCATAAATACAATAAAAAAACACAAAACTCCTTCTTCACAGAAACACACCACGTTATCACAACCCACTCGTATTCAACCCAAACGCAAAGCCAAAGAAACACTTACACAATAAACTCCATTTTAATAAAATTACAGGAATTATTATAATGATTTTTTTTTGTTTTGTTTTGTTTTCCTCTTTCCTGATAGCGTTGGCTATTGTGCCCATCAATAGGTATGTTGGTAAGTACGAATTACATACTATCCCCAGATGTCCAATGTACGTGTGTGGTTTTTTTTTTTTTTTTTTTTTTTTTTTTTAAGGACCCTACATAACTTCACCAGACACAGACACAGACACTAATCGTTACTTGATTTTTATCCGTGCGATTAGTTAACCAGGCTAGACCTGAGTTCTCACAAGAAACACCGATAATAATAATAATAATAATAATCTTTATTCCAACCTAGATACAAAACTGTAAACACAACAAAAAATTAAAAATTATATAAAGTATAAATTAAGGCAGTGCGAAAATAAACGAAAACTTAGCTTAAAGATAATGTACTAGGTGAAATAATACTACACCAGTAAGAGTAATGAGAATAAAATTGCTCTGAACACTGGGAGGAAAAGCAAATTCAAGATCATAATACAAACGCCATTCACACGTATAGAAATCTAAATAGAGATCAACAGATATAACTATTTAAATTTAATGAACATATTTTCAGCTCAATAAAATGTACGCAACGTATCTCTAGTGAAGCATTGGTGGAAATGAAGATGTATAACATAAACCAAGCAAAATTAATCAAACTGTAAAATTAACTTAAAATAAGATACATGTTTTCCAACTCAGTAATCGTTTTAGTAAATAAAAATTCCTTAGCTCTTTTCTTAAACACCCGAACCGAATTTAACAAAGAATACCTAACTTAGAACTCAAAAAAAACTTACCTGTAAAGCACAAAAAGTCTTCTAAAGTGCCTCAAAAATCATAGTACATTTTTAACGAAAAAAGTTTAACAATTATTTAAAAAATAATTCGCCGTTATCAGTTTCATTAACAAAGTAAACAGAGTCGTCGCCTTGGTCGACAAATTCCTCAGTCCCGCAAATCCCGCGGGATCCCATTTATGTGCGGGATTAATCTCTCAAAAATACTGCGGGATCCCGGTATTTCGGGATCCCGCAATCCCGGTATTGCATTCCCTAGTTTCTAGTCTATAACTTCTTATTGAGAAGTCTGATAGAAAAAGTACGAATTGTTTTGGATTCTACGCACCAAAATTAATAGGAAAAAGTGTTTTGCCGAGAAATTTTGGTGCAGTCGATGTTTGGTAAAAAAGGAAGGTTATACACCGCCTTTCTTTGAGGCCCTCAAAAAAAATTGTCTCAGATCGACCGACGACCCGGAAAAAAATTTTCTTATAGAATGTTGCCTGTAGAATCCATAATTTCAAACAGTTCCAAAATTGGGCTACTAGTTCAAAAGTTACAGCCCTTTGAATTTTTTTTCGAAATTGGTTTCTAGTCTATAACTTTTGATTGAGAAGTCTGATCGAAAAAGTACGAAATGTTTTGGATTCTACGCACCAAAATTAATAAGAAAAAGTGTATTTCCGAGAAATTTTGGTGCAGTCAATTTTTGGTAAAAAAAGGAAGGTTACACACTGCCTTTTTTTGAGGCCCTCAAAAAAATTGTCTCAGATCGACCCGGAAAAAAATTTTTCTTATAGAATGTTGCCTGTAGAATCCATAATTTCAAACAGTTCCAAGATTGGGCAACTAGTTCAAAAGTTACAGCCCTTTGAATTTTTTTTCGAAATAGGTTTCTAGTCTATAACTTTTGATTGAGAAGTCTGATCGAAAAAGTACGAATTGTTTTGGATTCTACACACCAAAATTAATAAGAAAAAGTGTATTTCCGAGAAATTTTGGTGCAGTCAATTTTTGGTAAAAAAAGGAAGGTTATACACTGCCTTTTTTTGGGGCTCTCAAAAAAAATTGTCTCAGATCGACCCGGAAAAAAATTTTTCTCATAGAATATGGCCTGCAGAATCCATAATTTCAAACAGTTCCAAGATTGGGCTCCTAGTTCAAAAGTTACAGCCTTTTGAATTTTCCTTCGAAATTGGTTTCTAGTTAATAACTTTTGATTGAGAAGTCTGATCGAAAAAGTGCGAATTGTTTTGGATTCTACGCCCCAAAATTAATAAGAAAAAGTGTTTTCCCGAGAAATTTTGGTGCAGTTGATTTTTGGTAAAAAAGAAAGGTTATACACTGCCTTTTTTTGAGGCCCTTAGAAAAAATTGGCTCAGATCGACCTGGAAAAAAATTTTTCTCATAGAATGTGGCCTGTAGAATCCATAATTTCAAACAGTTCCAAGATTGGGCTCCTAGTTCAAAAGTTACAGCCTTTTGAAATTTCTTTCGAAATTGGTTTCTAGTCTATAACTTCTGATTGAGAAGTCTGATCGAAGAAGTACGAATTGCTTTGGATTCTACGCACCAAAATTAATAAGAAAAAGTGTTTTCCCGAGAAATTTTGATGCAGTCGATGTTTGGTAAAAAAGGAAGGTTATACACCGCCTTTTTTTGAGGCCCTCAAAAAAAATTGTCTCAGATCGACCGGCGACCCGGAAAAAAATTTTCTTATAGAATGTTGCCTGTAGAATCCATAATTTCAAACAGTTCCAAGATTGGGCTACTAGTTCAAAAGTTACAGCCTTTTGAAATTTCTTTCGAAATTGGCTTCTAGTCCATAACTTTTAATTGAGAAGCCCGATCGAAAAAGTACAAATTGTTTTGGATTCTACGCACCAAAATTAATAAGAAAAAGTGTATTCCCGAGAAATTTTGGTGCAGTCGATTTTTGGTAAAAAAGGAAGGTTATACACTGCCTTTTTTTGACGCCCGCAAAAAAATTGTCTCAGATCGACCCGAAAAAA
>NW_022170878.1:17139935-17171857 GCF_008802855.1 Photinus pyralis
GAGAGAGAGAGAGAGAGAGAGAGAGAGAGAGAGAGAGAGAGAGAGAGAGAGAGAGAGAGAGAGAAGAGAAAGAGAAAGAGGGAAGAGAAAGGGGAGAAGGAGATGCAAAGGAAGCGTAGGTAAAGCGAGATTGGACTGATAACGCACATTGCAGATGTGTAAGGGCCAGGAACTGGGAGGCAAGCACAAAGGAAACCTAAAAGAGATGTGAAGCAGGCGGTGGAGGGGGCAACATGAAAGGATACATGTAAAGGAATTGACGTGAATGCAAGTAGTGAAGAAACGTAAAGTGGACGTGGATGCGTGGAGAAGAAAGCGGAAAGACTGAAGGGGGGAAAGAGATGCATCATGGGGAGGAGGTGAAGTGGGGGAGGGGGTAAATTATGAAATTGTAAAACTGGTGGAAACGCCATAAATGAGAAGTGAAGGGAGCGTTAGATGTGTAAAAGAGAAGTGCAGGTGCTGTAAGGGAGGTTTAAACTTGCGCGTCACAAGGGGGGTAGGTAGGTAGAAAACTAGACCCCTTACATAGTCTATAATCCACACCTTTTTCTTGGATTGGGAATTTGAGGAATAGGCTGGAGAGGTTATGCTTATGTGGTTCCATCTGACCCCTCCCTATCATGTTTTTCAGTTGGCAGATAACTGAGATCTTCTTTTTTGTTAAACGTGAAAATTTTGGCACGAATGATCATTTTCCATATAACGAAAGAGGAGTCACACAAGTGCACCCTTGCGCCTAGCTACCCCCACCGAACGGAAAATGAGAATGTCAAATTGTCAAATTAGAAACCCGACCAACGCGCTTATTATTGCTCATTTTCAAGTAAAACGAACTAACGCACCTGTAAGCTATTTACTAACAGCAACACACTTCACGATTTATTATAAATTCTCCACGCACGTGTGTCTACATGGATTCTCTCGTATATACAAGGTTCCAATAATATTATGGAATAATTGCGAAGTTATTTGAAAGGGAATGCGAAAATATTATGTTTTGTTTTGTAAAAATACGAGACATACGTACGCATTATTTAGGTACAAGTGCCTTTCTATCCTTCTCACTCCCTCTCCCTATAACCCGGCCAAAGATTCTTCCCATATATGTTATAGTATAGGTTCTTGCTGTTTGCTTGTTTGTTTAACTTGCTCACGCCATTGCCTTTTTGTTAATATTTCGGAACACACCCCTTCATTTTGATCTGATTATACCAATTTATCTGATGTATCATAGGTGGACGAACGTGTATTCCTTTTATGCTTTTACACTTTTGTGCTGCCAAGAAATCCATCTGCATTTTCTGTATTGCTTAGAACACTAGTTCCCAGTTTCCTCCCCGATCTTGTTTGGTCGTCCTCACTGGTTTCTTTTTTCCTTAATTTCTGCTTTTCAATTCCTGGTCAGGACACCACTTCATACTGCCCTTTAAACGATAAAGAGTGACTACTGAGTGGAAACCACCCATAGATTTAAAAATGCAGCAGCAATTTCAACTGTTTTAAGGACATTCAAAGAGTGCCATTCCAATGTTCATTATCGCTACCAACACGAAAGAATATCCAGAATCCCAATCGACTTGCATGCAGGAATACGTTCAGAGCTGGCACTTTGTATCGAACAAATTGCGTCGGTAGGCAATAAACTGATCGAAACTCGTACGAGAATTGGCCATTTTCTAAAATTAACGCAATTGACTGTCAGATATAGGGAGAGTGCAGTCAATCAGGGATTTACATAATAAAATTGGCATTCATTCCAACCCCTTGATGTACTTCGCTGTCACGTTCGTTAATCCGATCCATTGATGTACGAGCTCAATTTATTCGACGGCCCATTCGTTCATTTGTAGACTGTTAATTATGGAAATTGAGATGTTTCCTGTTGAGTGCTCAAAAATGAGAAATCGTTGTTAATTACGTAACTAGCGATTCCCTATAATTGCCGTGCGCTCTTTTGTTGCTAACTTTTCATATTTAAATCGCGTTCCTAGCTAATATTAGTTTAAGGAGTGGCTTTTAAATTAATCTCTACAGACTATGCGATTAATAATTGAAAACTTCCCCTTAAAATCTTTCAGACTCCTCAGGATTCTTTGAGGATTCCCCAAATATCCTCTAAAATCTTATTATCCAAAAGCTCATCGTCTGTAATTTTTTATTTCTTCACTGATTTATTTTTTGATCTCATTTATTTTTCCTGACCCTCTTTTCAACTATTTTGACTTGCTCTTATCCTTTCCGGCGAAAAAAGATCCGTATTTTCTTCCACTCGATTCACCAAAAAATTCATAATCTTTTTCTCCTTCTTTCTTATTCCTTTTCTCGATGAAACAACCGCGATTAAATTAGTTCTTCTCAACAAATGAAACTTGAGTTTCGTTACACTCGGTGTTCTTTTAGGAATACAGAACAATCAGATACTTCGACTCCTGCATTTGCTTTCTGCTTCTGAACTTCTTCTTCGACCTTCCATTCCTTCTTGCTGCCTATAAATTTCCATCTCTGCTTCTGAACTTCACTTTGCCTAATAAAACTGAATTAGATGAAAAAATTTTCGGTGGCTCTTCGGACGGTGGAAACTTTTAACTTTTAATAAGAAGGGAGAGAACCTTAGCAAAAGGCCTCGGTGTACTCTACTGCTTCCTTTCAACTCGACAATACATTTTTCCGTAAACGGACACCTTGGTTAACGTGCGTCTGCACAGATTTATTGTAAAGAATCAACGACGAAACGCGCCAAACGTCCACGCCTCTCCAATATGAAATGCGCAGTTCTTCGAAATACCTGTCTCTTCGTTGTCTCAGCTGTCAGAAAACTCGTGCACTAAATCAGGGATCTGGACCTATTGGAACTAACGGTCCCGGTTCTGAACTTTTATCGACAAAATATTTATAACGGTTCCGGCCCGGATTCTGGTTCTAAAAGTAATTGCGATTTTTTCGTGTCCAACGGTCCGGTTTTCGGTTAGGTCCAGACCCTTGGTGTTAATTAATTTTTGGCTGACAAAACTCCTAATCGCAACGACCAGATGTGTCGACTTCTAACACCTTATCTAAATTGATTAAATTACAAAAGCGGTAGACAAAATGTTTAAAAGGAAAAACAACACTGAGATAGAAGTTCAAAAGAAACAAATCAAATCTGTGCTTATTTCGTAAATAATCCCTCAGACTTGCTTAATAAATTGAATCCTTTTTATGAATCCCATTTGTGTTTCCTCTAAGATTGCCTTCTCTTGTGATACCATCGCATCTATTCTGTAGGCAGTCGTCATGAACGTGATTCCCCTATACCTTTCCACTTCCATACACTCTTTATCGCTTCTTTTGTGAATCGGGACTACCACCGCTTCTTTCTAGTCTTCCGGTAGTACTCCTCCTAACGAAAAATTTGAAGCTTGAAGTCAAATTCCCTTAAACCAAGATATTCTGAAATTGTTCACGTCTCTCTCATTCATGTTGTCGCTTGCCATTGAAGTTGTTATCTGCAGAACTACACAAACCAAGTTCGAATTACGTATATAGGCGACCAAAGATAAATGCCGATTTTACAAATCTCCACAAAATAGATTGCTCTTTAAAAAATTTGCTGTGAGTAGCACAGACAGCACCCAGACACCTGCGTATGCGCGATTCTGTAAGAATATGTGTACCAAATTTGGTTCCAATCGGTTCAGTCGTCTAGCCATAAGAGTACAGATGGACCGACAGATCGACAGAGGAACCGACACACCGACAAACCGACATCATCAAGATTTTGTTTGATTCGGATTCCTGGTCCTTCAAAAGTGTATTTCCGTATGTGTGTGTATGTGGGGGGGGGGGGGGGGGGGTATTTTTTACCTTCAATGCCATACCTCCCTTACTCACGTGCACCCGGTAATAACTAAAATATCATCAATTTGAGATGTTGTATGAAGAGTGTAACAGTGTACCAACGAGAAGTATGTGGGAGAGGAAACGACCTAAAAACTTTTCCAAATAACGCGATCTACAAAATGTCGATAGGATCTACGTACCTATCCGAAAATCGTAAAATTTGCATTTCCCTTTTAATCTTTTCTGAGCAAATACAACATTATACATATAAAAATAGACCCTGCAAACGAAAATTGCATTATAAACAAAAGATGCTGATCGGTTATTGGTTAAAAATAGACGCCGGTCTCAAAAATTCCGTTGGTTCCTTTTCTGGTTTGATATAAAAAGAAAAAGCCGAGGAGATTGTGACGTGGGTTAAGATGGCACTGCTTTTTCTCAAAACCTACCGCATAAACGCCCAGCTAGCTCAGGGATCTGAAAGTAACAAATCATGGGATACTTTACAGATGTTAGTTAGTAATTTACCATAAGGTTAAGTGCGAGTTTTTTTAAATGATTGAACCTTCTTCTTATCAAACTGGGAACTATTAATGGAAAGCGATAATAGTTATTTATGTATTAAGGGCATAATGGTGATGTTTATATTCTCGAGGGCGACGAGTTAAAACGCTCGAGGGCCTATGGCCCGAGAGCTTTTTAGTCGCCCGAGAGTATAGACATCAGTTTATGCCCGTGGTACATACACAATTTTATGTTTTACAAATAGTTTTCTTCGTCAAAATTCGTTTACAAAATAATTCATTATGTTTGATCGAGTATGCGTGGTTCGAATTTGTTAATGTGATTGAAACCATCCAAACGTCAAACGTAATTTTAAATAATTCAATTCATCGTGAATGAGCAAGAAGTTCCAGAAACTATACGAAATAAGGCCAATCTTGTGATTTAGTAGGTAATGACAATTAATAATTGACGTTTCTAATTTTCAATGACCCGCAAATATTTGTTTGTTTTGTCATTAAGTATAAATCAGTTACTATGGTGATACTTAATGCCCTAGGGCATAAAGTGGTACTTTATGCCCGCGTATCACAGATATAAAATGTGCTATTATAGGTTAGTAAGACATAAAATACAATTATTGCAATTTCTCTGCAACAAAATAATTCAGCGTTTTATTTACCGTGAATAACATTTTCGAGAATTCGCCAACAACAACTAGAAAATTACCGATTGCCTACGTTACATTTTGAATTTACCAGTAGACCCGGCCAAATTCCTACAGCCTTTGGGAAATTTCGTTTTATTGGATGGGACATACGCTCGCATCTCGCACACCTTCAAAATTTCATGCCGACTTATTTATATAGAAAACCTTCGCGGGCATACAAAAATTTCTCATCGCAATCGGATAAATGGTTTAGGCAGGCATAAGAGACATACATACAAACAAACATTGATTTTTTTATATAGATAATCATCACTAAATAACTGATTACAAACTAAATCGTACTGATAATGAAAGTACAAGTAAACCAATAAAATGAAATCAAACAAGCCGGGCAGGTATCAATCGTAATTAAAACTTCAACCACTGCGAAAACGTGAATGTAAAATTATAACTGAAAAATAAAACTATAACCGCGATCCACCTTAAAAAACAATACACGACACCGGTCTAAAATTAAATCGTTTAAATTTCGAATAGCGAAATAATAGACATCCACTTCAAGTTCAATTTATAGCCTCCAACATTAGGGAAAAATGTCAATGCAATACCATACTAGATCGAGATCAGATTCCGGTTAATCGTCAGGAACAGTATATTTCAAAATATTGCAATTCCATCGCACATTCGATAAGTTAAGTGGCTTCAATACTTAGTCACTCGATTCCGTTTTCGTTTCTTCATTTCATCGTCAGTAGTCATATAGGGCCGGTTCTGGACTAGTCCAAGGTAATTCACCACCTGACCTTGGAAAGTAGATCAAGGTGAATTTCAAAAGTCAAGGACACCTTGGAAAGTAGGTCAAGGTGAAGTCCAAAGGTCACATGAAGGTGACCTTGGAAAGTAGGTCAAGGTGAAGTCCAAAGGTCACATGAAGTGTTTGGCTCTTTCGCTTTTTACTCCTTCCTTTTGTCGGATCTTCGCTTCTACGCTGTTTCAGTCCCCCGCATCTTTCTTTTCTGGGTTCTCTGTTCCTTCTGTCCCTTGTTCGTTGATTTTTTACTTCTAACGGTGCATTTCGCCCTTATTTTTAGCGCATTTTTACAAAAATAAAAAAATGCGCTATTGTGGCCACTTTGTCCGTCCGTCCGCTCGTTCGTTGAGACGCTACTAGTTCTTTATCTTAAGAGCTATTGTCTCCTTTTTTCGCTATTTGCTTCGTTATAGTGTCGAGGCTTGCGCCAAAGAAGGAGTTTTTTCTGCGTTTATTGCTAAAGAAGTTATTGTAAAAAAACCAACAAACCGTTTTTTTACATTTTCCATAATTTTACACTTTTACCATTTATTAACGATCCTAGAGATCGGGGCAATAAATAAATAAATAAATGAAAATGCTATGTGCATTGGCAAACTGTCACTAAGTCACTCACAAAACGCCTATTCCTAAATACCAACATAACCTTCTAAAAGAAAGGCTTATAATTGTTCTTTGGGCAATCGGACACTTCCAGCACTCGCCACAACGTAAAATTTTGATATTGATTATTATTAAAAACACTTCTGCAACCTAACCTCCTCTAAAATTCCAAAGAATTAATAATCTTTTAATTAACACCCGATATAATTCTGAACAATCTTCCCTAGGTCGTAATCACTGAGATTAACCCAACTAGATTCCTTCTACAAAACTTTATAACTGACAGAACAGACTACTTTGCAAAAACTTCTATACCGGCAACACTGACCATTTTTCCCACCAAACAAAATGCTACGAATAACGTCTTCCTCTACTATTTAAAACAATTTCTCTTTTTTACTTCCGTTCGTTCTTCCTTCAGAAAATACTGCGTCATCTAAATAATTAAAATCTGCTTACTTTGAGGATAACGCGTGCTTATCTTGAAACTGATTAGCTTTCGCAGCAATAAGGGCTCTTATTAAAAACGACCTGAGGTGACTTTTACAAAAACAATAGACTTAAACACTCTTCAGCTTACCACTTCTTTACTCCTCTCTTTCGGCCTTTGGCATCTTTTAGTAATGTACGCCTCCTGACATAACGCGTTTCTTCTTTTTAATTTTTTGGTTTATTTTTTTGTTTTTTAGTAGATTTATGAGTATATGAATGGTCTCATGGTCATAATGGTGATTAAATAGAAATGATGTTCAAATTTTCTTTTACCGGAAGGTATTCTGTGTCCCCCAGACCGCCCAGTGTTGCATGCTCCCAAAAAGCTGTCTGCCTCATCACCCTCATTACAATACAATTATCTTCGGTAAGACGCAATCGAACATAGCACCGAGGGGGTCTTTTACTGGGGATGTGTCGAAATATCCCCCCCCCCCAGTGGTGCATTACCCTCCGTCTTTCGCACCACTCTCACTAGTTTTCGGTAAGCATCGAACGTAACACCGGCGAGTCTTGGACCCCCCCCCCCCCCACACACACACACACTTTGTATATTTTTGCTTCATGGCCACTTTAGTAATGTCAAAGTGACCAATGAAACATAAGTGGCCGTCAGTATTACAAAATGGCGGTCATAGATAATCCATCCATTCCCACTGCAACATTTTCGCATAAGAAGCCGAAGAAAGCGATTTGAAATCTTAGCCGGCGCTTTAGGAAGAATTCGATTTGACTTACATCCATTTCAAAGCAATGGAGGGATAAAAACTTCGGGGAACTTCTCGAAGGACGATTTTAAATAATTCAAGGCGACATTAAGAACTGTGAAACGGGCGCATTACCATCGATCTTCTTGTTGAATCTACCACATTCCGAAACGGCGGCGTTTTTTCCCTTCCCTAAAACGAGCCCTTTTATATATGATATTTTCTCCTCTATAAAAACGGGAAGGTTTCTGCGTCCTAATTTTATTACCGCCTAAAATCTTCGTGCCGGTAACAGGAGGCGAGGAGGGCCTAACGAGCTCGCATTAGACGTTGTTTGTTACGCTACGGTGACGTTTCATAACGAAAACGTCAGTTTTTTAAACGCGAAATATTTATAACCATGAATGTAAGACGTGAGGGTTTGTATTTCGACGAAGCGGGCGACAAATGGCGTACTAGCGCGACATCATTTTTTGCTTAAATGTTAATTGCTGGAATAAGCTCATATCCGCTGCGGATACCAAAGGGAAATTTAGCGAGATTGATTTTGCTACCCCGTGGTACATCCGCTTCCAGGCAAATTCACTTTGGTAACGCACGTATGTTTCCAGGACGTCTTAATTTAACAGCTTGGGGAATATGATCTTTCGCCACTGATTTATCCGAGACAAATACGCTGGTTGCGTTGTCTTTAATGAAGGAAGTGAAAAATAGTTCAAGTAACACGGAAGAAGGTTAGATAAGTTTGACGCTGCATGGAAACCGCGAAAGACAGAATAACACAGAAAATAGGTCAGGCATTTGTACAGACAGCGAGAAGAAAAGCGCATGACCGTTGTTGAAATGCAAAAAGCAGTGAGTAAGATGGTGAAACGGTGTGAAGGTAATCAATTTCTGAAACAAGAAGGCACGGGACCTCAGAGGAACAGCAAAATATCTTTCACTTTTGGCCGATAATCACCTTCTTTAGAAACAATTGGTCGCTGGAAATCTTCTGAACTACGAAAATAACAGCTTTATCTTTAGTAATATTATTAACGGGCTTTAGCGAGGCTCGAGTCTATCTGTTTTTGTATTAATTTACGCCGCTTCAAAATGTGGGTAATTTTGGAGGAACTTTTCTTATCTACCAGAGGACATAGTCTTTCAAACTGTAGAAGTAGGTACCTTTGGGAGCATCCTGATGGAAGAAATATGCCGGATATGATGGAAAAATAAATCGTAATAGAATCTAGTGATTTTTTTACTGTTGATCCCTTACCAGTCCCCAGTACCGCTCCCTTAAGGCCTATTGTACCTTCCGGTTTTAATCCTCCTCCCATAGGATGTCAATATTTTTGAAAGAATCTAGAATCCTCCTGGGAGTAGCAATTTGGAACTTGCCGGGCACATCTTTCTCTTAATGAACCTGTGCCTTTGACTTGACAGTGACACAGTACGTGGAGGAAAGTTTCTTCGTCCTCCTGGCATGCTGCGAGCGATACAGTTTAAAGTGTCATATTAACGAACCTTTTTCTTTTCACGCACTATGACCCAGAGCCTAAGCCTGAAACCGGAACTTCTAAAACACTAAGCTTCCAAAGTCTGGCCACCGGCATCATAGTTTTCGTAAATTTGAGATTTCAATATAAACTGGAATGCTGTGGTCATTAGAGTAAAGTGGCCCGTAAGAGAACCGCCTCCTTAGGCATCCCTTTTGGATCCATTTTAGGTATTTGTTTCTTATCCGCTCGATGTCTTCTATCTCCTTCCACTCCCATATTTCTGCACCGTACATCACTGTGCTTTTGATCAGGTGGTCGAACATCATTTTCTTGATTATATAGTGGTTTTTGAATTTTCTTTCTGCTATGCTCCATATCTGTGGTATTAATCCATTTGCGTTTTCGTTATTTGTCTTATGTGAGCACTCTTGGTCCTCCGTTTTTCATTATTTTGTACCCAAGGTATTTAAATTCCGAAACTTCTTCTATTTCTCTTCCTTCGATTTTCCACGATGTCTCGCCCTTATTCTTCTTTCTTCCTTTTGTAAAAACCATTATTTTTGATTTTTCTGTGTTTATTATGAATTTCTTTCTTCTTGCGTACCTTTCTAACTGTGATCATTTCCTCCACTTCTGATTGCTTTGTTGCAAGTAGTCAAGTCATTAGCGTATGTTTTTGACCATATCTTTTGTCCTCCAATTATATTTCTCCTACTTGCCATTTTCTTAATACTTCTTCCAGGTCTGCCACATAAAAGTTGAAAAGGGTTGCACTTAGCGGACATCCTTGTCTGACTCCATTTTCCGTCCAAAAATAGTCTGTGTGTTTGTTATTGACTTTAACTTTAATCTTTGTTTCTCTATAGATTTCTTTTCTATTGTGTTGCTGTCGATATTTTCCTTTTCCAAGTTCTTATATAGTTCGTTCCTGTCTATATGATCGAATGCTGCTTTTAAATCTATGAATAGGGCGTAGACTTTACCTCCTTTCTTTTCCAGTTCTTGTTGTATTGCGTGCTTTACTATGTATATGTTGTCTATCGTCCCCCTTTCCTTCCTAAAGCCCATTTCTTTGTCCTCTACTTCTTCAGTTAAGCGGTTATTTAGTATTTTAGCGTAAAGTTTGTATGTTGAGTTTAGGAGTGTGGTTCCCCTATAGTTTTTATGTCATTTTTTGTATATTGGGCATATTTCTCTTTCTTTCCAACTTTCCGGAAATCCTCCTCCTCACCATACCCTGTTAATAATCTGATTTGCTGTTTCACGTTTTCCGGCGCACGTATTATCATCTCATTTGTTATTTGGTCTGGTCCAGGGGCTTTCTTTTTTTATCATTGCTCTGCTTCCATTTCTTCTTCCCCTATTTCTTCATCCTCCCATTCACTTGTTCTTTTTGTTTTGTCCCCGCTGAAGCTTATCTGTCCGTTTAAACTTTATATAAAGTATTTTTTCCCTTCTTTTTCTCCAATGTCGTCCGGTATTCCTTTTTTATTTTTCCTCCCTTTGTTTATAAATTTCCACATTTCATTTTCTTTTTTGATGCTTTGTATTTCTCTTATTTCCGCTTTTTGTAATTCTTCTTTTTGTGGGTTTGCATGTATCCTTATATTCTTTCTTCTTTGTTCTGTACTTTTCGCCTGTGTCTTTTCCTGTTTTCCAAGCCATTAGGGCTTTTTTGTAATTTGTTCTCTTTACATTCTGTGTCCCACCACTTGCTTCTTCCTGATGTCCAGTTGTCTACTTTTGATGTTTTTTTCTGTCACTGCTTTAGTTATTGCCGTTTTGATTTCCTTTTTTTATATAGCGATGTGTCCTTGTACGTACGAATCTCGAAAATTTAAAAACGTCACCGATTCGAACCATCGACGCGTCGGACGTTGCAATTTATCTCAAAGGACACGTTACAAAAGGTTTCGTCGAAATACGACGCCCGCTTCGAAAGTTATTCGAAAAAATCTAAAAAAAAATTCTTATGCGTTTGGGCGCGGAGATTTCAAAAACGAAAAAAAATTCTCATAAAAGATGTACGGTTTCCGCGGTAGAGGGCGCTTTTTGTTTTTCGAATTTTGCACACCTTTACAAAAAAATTCGTAATTTCGCCAATATTAGAGATATTCGAACGGTCGACGCGGCGATCGAAAGAGGAAGGACGGGGCTATCCTACGACACCTTCACCTACTCCGAAAAATCGATAGCGTCTACGGGAGAGGCCGTCAAATAAAAAGTGAAAGTGCTCACGAAAATGGGCGCAAAATGGGCACTCGCCGGTGGAATTCTCGGGACTTTTTGATTCTAAACGATTACTTTAGAGGCGACCTTCTATAAATTTGCTCCGCGGTCCCTATGGCACGATCGCAAGTGCGTTAAGTCGGAATCGATATGTAAACGGCATTTTTCGCGAAAATTTTGACGAAAAATTCATAATTTCCGTTTTTTGCTAAAATCGACTCTAGACTACGAGAAAAAATTTAAAAAAATTTAGCATCATATTCAGTTTCTTTGGATTCTATCTGCTTAAGATGTTTTCTGTATTTTCTATTGTTTGTTCTGTCCAGATTTATCTCGTTTTTGTATTTTCTTTTGTTTGTTTTCTGTATTGTGTGCAGCACTGCCTTTCATCGTTGTGGATATTGGTTGGTGATCGGATTCTGTTCTTTGGCCTACTTGAAAATTTTTTAAGTGTTCTTTCCCTTTTTCATTTAGAATCCTCTGCTATGTACGTATATTCCCCCTCTTCGTTTCCTTTCACGTTTCCGTTGAGGATGTACCACCCTTTCTTTTCTACGAAGTTAATCAATTCTTTCCCTTCTTTATTTGTCACGTTACCTTCTGATTTTCTTTTGTTGTCTTCTTCTTCTTCTGTGCGAGCGATCCATGATCCATCCTTACCTATCCGCGCGTTCAGATCCCCTCCTATTATTATAACATCATTTTTCGATTTTTCTATTATGTTTTTCAGCTCGCCCACTATCCTTTTCATATTCATGTGATTGTATAATGTAAACACTCTCCATAGTAAATTTTTTAGTATCATTTTCCTTTTTGTATCCATTTTCGTGTTTCCGCATCGTTTTTTCAGTTTTTATCGTTTTTCTAACATGTGTTAATATTCCTCCTGTGGCTCCTTTCTTGTTTTCCCTTCTGGCGGATTGATATTCCCATTCAAAATCTTTCGGTAGTTTTTTCTCATAATTTTCTCAATATTTTTCCTCTTTCCATAATTCTGCCATTTCGATTACATAATAAGTTTTCACGTCCTCCCAAAATTCTTCATCCTTGTTGCTGATTTCCGCCACGTTGCAGAATCCAATTTTGATGTTTTCTTTTTTGTCATGTTTTCTTTTTTCTTTTTTTCTTCCTTTTTTTGTTTGTGTATGTTGTTATCTGCGTTAAATTACCATCTCGTTCGTCCCACTTGAACCATGTATCATTCATCATGAGCTTCATTTTTGTTTTTTTTTTTCTTTCTAGCCTTTTTCTGATCTTCTTTTACACTTCTCTTTCTGTAAACATCACGTCGTTATCGATATATACCTTTTTGCCTAGTTCCCGGTTTTTCTTTGTTCCATTTTTCTTCCTTCTCTTGATTTTGCCTCTTCAGTTCTTGCACTTTCTTTTTAAACTCTTCTCTCATTTCCGTTATTTCTTTTCTGACGTCTTTTCTCATTTCTATCATACTCTTGTTAAGGGTTATCGTCATGTGGCCCACTTAACGCACTGGCAATTTAGAAATGCTTACTCGAAGTCTTGCAAAGGTATATTGTGAGGGTCTTGCCTTGTAAAGACACCAAGGCGTCATTTGAAAGCGAGAGCATCTGGGGGGATCTTAGTTCAAGCTTTCAAAAGCTGCAGAAGGAGATCTGGATAATCAAATCATCAAAGCCCTCGTGGGTATTTGAAAAGTATCTATTTGGACTGTCGTTCAAGAACTTTGGAGAAACCTTGAGGGACCGAATCTTCGAAGTTCCTTGAGGAGGCAACATCGTTGAGCAATCTAGTCGAATCGTAAGGGTTTCGAAATACCCATGGTAGAAAGCATTGAGAAGTTTTGGAAGACTTTTGGAAAATAAGGAACATCTTCACTGGATCTTGTACGAGTTCATTATAGCGACACTGGACATTGCAGGTATTTATTGTGGTTGAATTGGTTCTCGTACTCGTGCACACAATTTTAAAAGTGGAAAGGTTCAACAGGACTATATGGGATGGACTGTACACACTGACAAATCCATCACCTGGTGTAGGCACCGGAATGGGAAACCACGAGGTATGATAAAAGTCCAGCATCGGTATCGACTAGATCCTTATGAATCAGAACAAAGACATCAGGACTGAACGGGAGCCCAGCTTTAAGGAGGGGCCAGTGTTACGAAGCGTAACGGAGTAGAAATATCGAGAAAATTCAATTTTTAGGGGCACTTGACCCCTAATAATCTTCCTATGCAGTTTTTTTTTAACTTAATTGTTTAATCTTGAAGAATCTTTTTCTGATTACCAGATATTTGCACAACAAAATAAGATCAAGAGAGTTTTTATTACTATTATTATCAGAAGTGGCATTCTGATCATTGTGCCGCTTTTGGTTCTAGTCTCACGCCCGAAAAATGTCAATATCTCTAAAGAAATCTAGAATCCTCCTGGGAGTAGCATTTTTCTTAAGTGCGTTTTCTTTCTTCGAATGAACCTGTGCCTAGACCTGAAACAAACGTCATGTTCTTGGTTCTAGTGATGAAATTCTTCGTGCAATTTTCTTCGTCTTCTTCTATTATCGTAGTACGATCTATACTTCCCAGGCTAGCTCAGATGAAAAGGGGTTAAGAACAGGGAAGAATTCAGTTAATCTTTCTTTCACTGAATTAAAAATTCTTAACCAATAATTTGGAACACAAAACTTATTATCTCTGGTGTCTGGTGAGTTGCCTACGTTCCGGGTTTATACGGAAACGTTAGCCCAAGTGTACTCAAATCTGGGGACAGGTAATCCCAATTCGGTTTTGCCATTAGCAACCCTGTCTGTCTTACTTCCGCGAACTTCACCGACCGGCAGCCTTAATAGCTACACAAGTTTGCATCTTTTGACTTAATGTAATCTCATGATAAAATGTATTTATAAAACGACAAAGATACAAGGAGTTTTTTCCTCTTCGTTTAAATTAGGATAAGGAAAGATTTCAATTTAAAGTTAAAGCTTCTAAAGCCTTTCAGAAACTCGGTAAACTATATTTTCGAAATTTGAAACATGCCATTGTACTTTTGTCAATGGTGGAAAATTAAATATTGTACAATTTGCATCGCCCCCAGCTGAAAAAACCATTACGAGCAATATCGATTAAAAGAGAGCGTAATTGAGGCTAATGTACAAACAATGTCATAATAAAAACGAAACAAAGTGCGGTACATTAATTAGATATAAAGAGAAAAATGAGTATTATGTCCGTAACTGCTGAAATTTGGCGAGTGAAATAATGAAGCTGTCAAGCGTCGGCCACAAACCTCATAACGTTGATGACCGACAAAGAAAAAAAATGATATTAATGTAGTAACCCGAGTGCAATTTGCATTCTCTGTCACGTTTTATTAAAATTACTATGAAACCATGAAATAATCCTGTTCCGCTGTCTAGCCAGAAATGGAAGGACGAAATGGTGGCGGTGCGTTTTTCGGGAAATTGTCGAGCACTACAGTCTAATAAATAGGAATCCCAAAATCGAAATTGTATTCCTTCCACACGTCGATTTAAAAAGTTATACGGTTTTTTTTCGCCATTCAAACGTCTGCGTGATGCATTGTTATTACCGTTTTATTTAAAAGTGAAGGTTTTATACCGATCGTTTCTCTCAGTTGGGGAATCGTTAACAACCCAAAATTACTCTTCGCTTCCGATCGCATGCGAAAACCAATCGCTCTGCAGATCAAATTATGTACTCTCAAGGTCCCATGCTATTAATTGGATTGCTTTAATAATGGGTCGGTGTACAAATCCGAGCTTTTCATTGCACAAGCACGCAGAAATCGCACTGTACGCCCTAGACTCTCGGTTCACTTCCATAGCAACATTGGAGATCTGAAATATTCACTCCTGAAGAACTCCGCAGTATTTATGTATGGTCGATTTTCACGAACACCATCGAAAAGCCGCTGGAAAGGTTTCTGAAATCTAGTAGCGATTTTTTGTATTTAAATCAACTCGGTTACTATACGTATATTTAATTTCAAATTAACCGACGAAGAAATAGCAAAGCGTTCAAGCAAAACAAAAGGTTTCTACGAACATATACCGTTTTTCGTTTCTCCTCACACGCGAAAGGGATGTTCAGTTATTAATATCACCTTTAATTAATTTAATTTAGACTTGGTTCAATGTACTGCTCCGCCCTCTTCTTCCGGTGTCAACTTCACGTATTGAAGTCTGAATACGAAATTTAAAAAAAAAACACCAAAATTCTCGTATAGATTATTGAAAACTTCATTTAAAAAAAACAAACGCCAGCGAAATAATAACAACACGCAGCAAATTTTTAACAAAGCGCTGCTTATCTTGATGTCCATTAACGAATGGAAAGCACCCGGTATAAAATGCAATTTTCTTAACTCTTGCGCACTGTTTTAGCAACATCAAATACGTAGTCATTGCTAACAATGGTAGCTTCGCCGATTTTAAAATTCTGTTTATTTACTTGATCCTCACAAATATATATTGCACGGCAAATTTAACTTTCTGATTTTAACGCGTGACGCCTAAGCAAAGTAACCGCTTACACTTTGAAAGCCAAGGGCCGAGTACTAATTTCGCCTCCGCTCACCACTTTTAGCTATATATACGCGCACCTACCCGCCTTATCTTACATTCTATTATATAAGTACCTACCCTAAAGTTACAAAATGAATTTTTACAACGTACAAAAGGATTTTCTCTGCATTATAAATACAAAGGAAAGTACCTTAAACAGACGGCTGAAAATTGCGATTTGTAAACTGAAAAGTGAAGAGGAAAAAGTGAAAACCGAAGACCGAAAACTGAAGTGCGAAGGCAGAAACGATGACTGAATGATAAAGCCTGAAGACAAAAGTGGAAGGTTGAACGTTGGCAAAAATAGGAGGTTTGGCAACATAGCATCGTAGTTCAAGGGTATGTCAGCAAACTTGGAGCTCAATTCTTTAAGCATAAGCCTATATGCACGAAAAAGGAGGCGACAAACTTGGGGTTGGGATGCACACCGTGACCCGGGACGGGGGGGGGGGGGGGATGTTAAAGGAATACCCCAAAGTATACATGACAGTCCCGTTACCATCATAAGGGGGTACTCGCGTGTATAATACGACACTTGCGTTGCTGGGGAGTGTTCCATACCACCCCCGGCTCTATGTTTTACGGAAAACAGAATACCTTCACAGCAACTGCCGTGAGAGAGAGTTCTGAATCCTAAACAGTCCCATTGCTATTTCTAGAACCCCACCACAATGCATGTACCCACGGACGTGCATAATAGTGGACTCTTTCGTTGCTGGGAAGTGTTCCGTACCCCTCCAGACCGCCCCTGTTCTACGTTTTCTGAGATACCGAAAAGAGAATCTCATAATCCTTCCCCAGCAACTGCCATGAGAGTTTTGAATCCTAAACGGTTTGTGAAAGGTGCTACCGGGGGGTCTGCCCCCACTGTATACGAGATCTCCATTGCTATTTCCAAAATACAGCCGCAGGGGGATACTGACGTGCGTAGTCATCGACCCTTTCGTTGCTGGGAGTTATTCTAATTTTGGTGCGTAGAATCCAAAACAATTCGTATTTTTTCGATCAGACTTCTCAATCAAAAGTTATAGACTAGAAACCAATTTCGAAAGAAAATTCAAAGGGCTGTAACTTTTGAACTAGTGGCCCAATCTTGGAACTGTTTGAAATTATGGATTCTACAGGCCACATTCTATAAGAAAATTTTTTGTCCGGGTCGATCTGAAACAATTTTTTTTGCGGGCCTCAAAAAAAAGCAGTGTATAACCTTCCTTTTTTACCAAAAATTGACTGCACCAAAATTTCTCAAGAAAACACATTTTCTTATTAATTTTGGTGCGTAAAATCCAAAACAATTCGTACTTTTTCGATTAGACTTCTCAATTAAAAGTTATAGACTAGAAACCAATTTCGAAAAAAAATTCAAAGGGCTGTAACTTTTGAACTAGTAGCCCAATCTTAGAAGTGTTTGAATTTATGGATTCTACAGTCCACATTCTAAAACAACATTTTTTTCCGGATCGATCTGAGATAATTTTTTTTACGGGGCTCAAAAAAAGGCAGTGTATAACCTTCCTTTTTTACCAAAAATTGAATGCACCAAAATTTCTCAAGAAAACACTTTTTCTTATTAATTTTGGTGCGTAGAATCCAAAACAATTCGTACTTTTTCGATTAGACTTCTCAATTAGAGGTTATAGTCTAGAAACCAATTTCGAAAAAAAATTCAAAGGGCTGTAACTTTTGAACTAGTAGCCCAATCTTGGAACTGTTTGAAATTAAGGATTCTACAGGCCACATTCTATAAGAAAATTTTTTTCCGGGTCGATCTGAGACAATTTTTTTTTCGGGGCTCAAAGAAAGGCAGTGTATAACCTTCCTTTTTTACCAAAAATCGACTGCACCAAAATTTCTCGGGAAAACACTTTTTCTTGTTAATTTTGGTGCGTAGAATCCAAAACAATTCGTACTTTTTCGATCAGACTTCTCAATCAAAAGTTATAGAGTAGAACCAATTTCGAAAGAAAATTCAAAGGGCTGTAACTTTTGAACTAGTAGCCCAATCTTGGAACTGTTTGAAATTATGGATTCTACAGGCCACATTCTATAAGAAAATTTTTTCCGGGTCGATCTGAGACAATTTTTTTTTCGGTGCTCAAAAAAAGGCAGTGTATAACCTTCCTTTTTTACCAAAAATCGACTACACCAAAATTTCTCGGGAAAACACTTTTTGTTATTAATTTTGGTGCGTAGAATCCAAAACAATTCGTACTTTTTCGATCAGACTTCTCAATCAAAAGTTATAGACTAGAAACCAATTTCGAAAGAAAATTCGAAGGGCTGTAACTTTTGAACTAGTAGCCCAATCTTGGAACTGTTTGAAATTATGGATTCTACAGGCCACATTCTATAAGAAAATTTTTTTTCCGGGTCGATCTGAGACAATTTTTTTGCGGGCCTCAAAAAAAGGCAGTGTATAACCTTCCTTTTTTACCAAAAATCGACTACAGCAAAATTTCTCGGGAAAACACTTTTTCTTATTAATTTTGGTGCGTAGAATCCAAAACAATTCGTACTTTTTCGATTAGGTTTCTCAATCAAAAGTTATAGACTAGAAACCAATTTCGAAAAAAAATTCAAAGGGCTGTAACTTTTGAACTAGTAGCCCAATCTTGGAACTCTTTGAAATTATGGATTCTACGGGCCAAATTCTATAGGAAAATGTTTTTTGCCGGTCGATCTCAGACAATTTTTTTTCCGGCCTCAAAAAAAGGCAGTACTTTTAAGTTATTCAAATATTTTAGAACAATTTAGAAATGTTTAGGGAAAGTTTCCATTGTCACAAAATCAAATATAAAAATCCGATACAAAATATCATGCACACAGACAAACGGATGGTCCAAAATGGATCTGTACCAAAATCGCTAGGATTAATTTCAGAAAGGCGTACATGTAATTTGCACGACGTACTATCGCTTTGAAAACTGGTACACGTATTCTTAAGGATATAACTGGTATAAGAAAGGTCCTGGTAGGTACCTCCTATATATTAATATAATAATAATAATAATACGCTTTTACTCCCCTTAAATTTGTATATAACACTAGAAATATAAAAAAAGGTAACCCTATACAAAGTATAACTTGATTTTTTAAGTAGTATTAAGCCTTTTATCTTGTATACTATTTTAAATTTTTAATGTATTTGAGTGATAAGTATTTGAATACTTTTTATAGTATTCGAATACCTTTGATAGTATTAGAATACTTTTGACAGTACTCGAATAGTTTTGAAAGTATTCGAATACATTCTAAAGTATTTGAGTACTTATTTTTTTAAGTATTTGAATACTTTTCAATGTATCTGTATCTAGTATTCGCTTGTGCTGATGGACGTAAAAGTATTTAGTATTCAAATACCTTTGATTTGTGTAAAGTATTTACTATTTAGTATTCAATTACTTTTTGAAAGTATTTTGCCCAGCTTTGTTCGACCCTTTCGTTGCTGGGGTATTTGCCATACCCCCAGATCCCCTGGTTCAACGTCTCTTGAAGGTCCAGGACAAGAGAGATAGTAAATAAATAAATACATAAATAAATAAATAAACAAACAAACAAACAAATAAAAAAATAAATAAATACTTCGGGGGGTCTGAGGGGTTTGCGATACCTCCCCCCCCCTCATAATCTCGTAATCCTTCCCCGGCAACTGTCATGGCAGTTCTGAATCCTAAACACCCCCCAATATACACGACACCTCCATTGCTATTTCCAGAACACCACCATAAGTGGGTACTGATGTGCATATAGTAATCATCGGATCTTTTTTGCTGGGGAGTATTCCATACCCTCCCTCCCAGTCTTCCTGTTCTACGTTCTCTGTGGTAAGGAGACGGAGCCACAAAAAAGTAGAGGACCTAAAGCCCTTCTCGAACGACTGGTTTGTGAATGATGGCGCTACCGGTGGGTTTGGGGGATAGGATACACGACAGTTCCAGCACTCATGACTTTTTCCAGAATACCATCATAATCATAAGAGTACTTAGTGTTATAGGATATCAAGTGCCACTTTTTGGGTACTTTTGAAACCCTTGGCCCCTGCCGTTCTAACATAAGTTAGAAGAGTTAGAAAATGGTCATTGACTCCTTTTCTTTCCCGATAGCAAGAGAAAATTTAAATGAATACTCCGTGTATTAAATGCAGGAGCAACTCCTCGCCCTGGTTAAACGTCTTTAACCGGCAGTAAGGTGTTTTTCTAAGTACACAGAAAGTTATCCTCGTGTAGTACGTACTTGTAATAACCAGAAGAAATTAGAAAACGTGTCAAGCAGAGTCTCTGTGTCTACAAATCTTTCTGAACGTTATGTCCTCCTGATGGAAAAAGTTGTGAAGTGTCTTGGACACAGCAAAGAACCTTCCCCTTTATTATGTCCTCACGTTCCCAGAAAAAATGTACAGTACATTTTTGAAACAGATACTTCGTGAGGCAAGAACATTTTTTGCACGTCATGTTCTCCTGATACGAAGGTTAATGTTTAACCGAACATTTTTCCTTTGGGCTTAGGAATAATAAGCGTGAATAAGGTGTTTGAGCATAAGAAAACACATCCTCATCAGTTATTTTCTCCTGGTAGCAAGAGGAAGTAGGTTCAGGCGAAGATATAGTGTTTATCTTTCTTTTAATGGTAAAAAGGATGTTTCCGTCTGCTAAATTTACATACCCGCAAAAAAGGCGAACAAAAACTAAATTGGAGGTAAGTATATGTCGTTAATGATCGTTAACCAGACTAAATTAAATTATTCTCTTGCGTATAGAAAAAGACCTCGCCGATGTGCTCTTTTCTGGATGCATAGATGCTGGGCGAACTGAAAATTAAGACCTCATCTGGCTGAAACGGAGAAAACTTACCCTGTGGGCTGTGGACCCATTTCGATGGACAAAGTAAAACCGCGGATGGCACGGTTTGATGTAAACGACCTATGGCGAGGAATGTCATCGCCTAGCCGTACAGATTTTCCTGTGGTCGTTCTATTCATTAAAATTATAATCTGCACGCACATTTTAAGCAATAAATCTGTTACAGTATTTAGGAAAGATTTATGGTTACTATCCTTCCTCACGCGTAATTTTTTCCAATCGCCTTCGAGCCTTTTGGCAACGAACGGCAGTCTACGTAAGAGTGTGACTAACAACTGTTGGCGTTTTTCAGTAAACTACCTTGGAAGCGTTCCAAGCAGGAAAGGCATTCATAATATCTCGCAAAACAGACAATAACCGAGTAATTTTAATTATTTACAACTTAATAAACCCCCCAATTTTCACCGTCATGCGCCAAATTTCTCTAATATTGTTCGAGAGAATTTAAACACTGTTAGCAATTCCTGCAATTGCCCACTTTCCTCTTTAGCCCTCCAAAATTATCTAGAAATAGTCCGTATACGCGGAAACGGGAATTGCAGAAATTTCTCGGCGAAAACTCGGGAAAAAAATTTCCACCATTACGCGAGTTTAAATTCGGCAATAAATCATAAGCGTCGCGTAATGCCAAAAGTAACGCAATGTTTTGTTCTAGGTCAAGCGGAAACAAAAACGCACACCCGTCATCCGCACTCCGGAAATACACATCATCGTTCAATCCGAGCTGACAGTCGTACGAACTTTAGCTATGAAAACAGCCCCAGTGTTCACGACCAGGGGTTTATTCAGATATACGCCGAACAGCACGTGAAGTTAACGCTCGAATGCGCCGTCAATATTAATTTCAGCACGAGCATTTGGCTGAAAGACGGCCAGATTGTACAGACGATACTTAAGGACAATATTAATAATAAACGTGTTAGTGGACATAGGTTTCTGGTGGATAGCAGTGGGAATCTGTTGATTGATAATGTACGGCTTGAGGACGACGGACGTTGGCAGTGCGAAGCGGAGGATGCTCTTGGATTTGTCGTTACCGGCAAACAAATTCAACTCACAGTTTTGGGTAAGTTTATACTGTAGAGAAACACGTTTTCCTAACCTTTGCAAACTTTGAAAGACGTAACCGAATTGACGATTCGAATCCCTACGTCACCGTGGAATGAACTTCAATGGTGTTGGCGGGATTATCCCGGATGATCCTTTTGTTACTTTTACTATACATACTTTTCGCGTCTCTCGCAGAAATCCACGCGTAAAAATCCGCTGCTTCGATTAATTAAACAAAGTTGTTGGTTCCCATTACGCGACGTAAGGTTTTACATTTCGCCCACTTAAGATATTTATGAGGAGGGATAAATTGGCAACGGCGAAAGAAGCGGGATGAGCTGGACATCTTCCAAGCGGTAGTGTCGAGCTTGCAGATTTTGTACAAGCGACGAACCGAATCGTAAACGACATATATTAATAAATCAGTAATAAAAGGGAAATATATTGGTGGGTTAATTTGGAAAATGGATGTAATCAACAGATAGTATCCCAGTACTTGATTCTCAAAAATAATCTTGTTAATGCTATGCTTATAAATTAGTTCAATAAGAAATGAAAGTGGTTGTAAGGCGCCCGTACAAGTTGATTACATCAGAGTATTTGTATAATCGTACAAGTTAGTTACATCAGAGTATGGTTTTAGGGGGACAATTTCATAGCGATCCATTGCGTATTGAAAATAGTAGGTACCCTGTGTAATTTTATTTTATAATTTCGCACCACGTCCATTTTGTTTACCGCGATTCCGATCGCAATATTTAAAAATTCTCATTAAGCGCACATCAAATCAGCACATGTATCAATCGGACGCATCCATGCAAATCGCGAACCGCATTTTGATTACGCCATTATCGGGATTCGCCCGCGCATTTGTAAACGTCAAACTGAAAGTGCGCGCGGAACGGCTTTCAGAAAAAGTAGTTATTCCTGTCCGTTTAAAGTTGTGAATCTGTTAATGATGGTTTTTGCGTAAACTGATTTGCATACAATCGACTTAAAGTACACGAGCCGCTGCGCACTAATTACGAAAGCGAGGAGTACTCGCGCGGTCGTGTTAAATTTAAATTAGCGCCCTGGCAGTCTTGAGGTTACCGATAAGCCTATTCACGAAATCCTTTCTTCGAGATTTCGTTAGCTTTTCAATTTAATGGGAGCAAAAGTTTAAAGCTGCTGGTATAAAATTCGATAGAGATGGCTATTTGAAGGTATGGTGAGACCTTCAACCATTAAATAACCTTCAAAAGCGAGTTTGCAAGTATTTACGAGCCCTTACAAGTAGCTAATTTATATGTCAAAAATCGCCAATGCTACGAACTTTTTGAAGGGCTAAGCCAGATTTTATTTTACATTTCAAAGGACTAAAATTTGAGCCTTTGGAATCTCTTATAGGTGTTATAAGTGTTTCATGGGATCTCTAAAGACTAAAGGGTTTCCAACCACCTCTAATGCTTGTCTAAAGGGCGTTTATTTACCTTAAAAGCCCTTTTCCCCTCTAGCTTCATTTTTTTAATTCTACGTTTTAGTGTGTTTAGGGGTATGAGAACCCCTATGAGCTTGTATGAATTTCTGAATGACTTAAACGCCAATCTGGTTTCATGGGTACGCTACAAAGCTTTCAAAAATTATCGAGGGGAGTCTGTTCAGCTTTATCGAGACTTTATAGAATCCTTATTGGCCATCAGTTGTATCTAAAAATGTCTATTCTTTACCACACAAGAGCTTCCTACCCCCTCGTGTGTGGTACCAAAATGAGCGTCCTTATGTGCCCAGTACGCCTAGCTCGCGCCTCTGCAGCCCTATCTGCTGCTTACGTCCCCACCTCCAACACCCGTCTCAGCCCGATGAGATTTGCGAATGGTATTTTATTTATTTATTTTATTATTCTTCGAATATTCCAAAAAATTCATTTAATTACAATTTTAACAATAATATCTGCAAACACCTCTAATAATTTTTAAAAATCTCGTTTCAAGTCTTTGTTGAAAAATTCCTTGTGAATTTCAATAAAATTTAATTTAATTAAAAAATCCTAGAGAATTTTTATAAACAAGGTCCTTCAAAAAAACTTGGAAAAAATCACTTAATGAAACCACCAGAATTTTAGTAGAAAGTTTTTTCCAAGTATAATATTTCTTGAAAACCAATTTAGGAATCTTCGTGAAATCGGTCGATGATTTTTAGTTTCTTCGGAAACATTCGACTAGTGAAAAACCTTTTGTAGAAGCCTCTTTCCAAGTATTTTTGGAAAACCTGTGTAGACCTCTTCAAGAAATCTGTATTATGCAATTTCTTAAAATATCTTATGAGAAACCTGGAATTTTTATAGAAACTTCTTTCCAACGTTTTCTTAAAAACCTGCTAAAAACTCACCTAGAGGAAAATTCTTGAATATTAATAGAAATTTATTAAATTAAAAAATCCTAGAGAATTTTTGTCAAAACTTTTTTCAACGGTCGTTTTTGAAAACCTTCGCTTAACGATACCTCCTCGAGAATTTTAGTAGCAACATTTTTCCAAGTTTTTCGTGAAAGGCTGTAGCAGTTTTGAGGAAATTTGTGGATGGTTCTTAGTTTTTAAGGAATTTTCTTCGAATATTAAAGAAAAATCATTTCATTAAACAATCCTCGACAATATTTGGTAAAATATCGTCCAGGTCTTAAAAATAAAACCTCTTGATGAAAAATCCTTGACAATTTTAATAGAAACCTCTTTCAAAGTCTTCCTTGAAAATCAGGGATCTTCAAGAAATCGGTTAATAATTTTTAGTTATTAAGGATGTTTCTTCAGAATATTGCACAGAAAAATCCATTTAGTAAAAAATCTTTTGTGGAAGCCTCTTTCCAAGTAAAAAACCTGTTTAAACCTCTTCAAGTTATTTAAAAAATCTGGAATTTTGTAAAAACCCATTTCCAAGATTTTCTAGAAAACCTGTTTAGAAATCTTCAAAAAATTTTTGGACAGGTCTTAGTTTTTAACGAATTTTCTTCAAATATTCTTTAATTACACAATCCTTAACAATAGTATTTGTAAAAAATTGTTCTTTCTTGAGAACCTGCTAAAAATCACTTAATGAAAAATCCTTGAGAAGTTTAATAGATTTAAATTTAATAATAAAAACGTAGAGAATTTTGTAAACAGTTCTTTGCAAGGACTTTTTTGAAAACCTGTTCAGAAATATTCAAGAAATCGAATAATTATTTTTATGTCTTAAGGACTTTTATCTATCTTTCGGAGGAAAAATCATTAAACAAAAAATCTTTAAGAATCCTTACAAGTATTCTTTAATTTTTGGATTTTGCTTAGGAACCTTCCGGAAATTTGTGGGTTGTTCTTAGTTTTTAAGGAATTTTCTTCGAATATTTAAACAAATTCATTTAACAAAAAAGTCCTTGAGAGTCTTTTGAATGTTTGTAAAAACCTCTTTCCACTTGTTGCTTGAAAATTTGTTGAAATATCAATTTTACCCTCCCAAAATTTTAGTAGGAACTTCACTTTAAGCCTTAATTGAAGATCTGTTTAGGAAATTTCAAGAAATCTGTTCGTGATTCTTAGTTTTTAAAAAATTTTATTGGAAATATTCCAAATCTAAATCAGTAATGACAAAGCGTCAAGAATTTTTGCAAAAATCTTTTTTCGGCTTTTTTGAAAACCTGTTAAATGGCCATTTAATGAAAAATCTTCGAGAATGTTTAGTAGATACCTCTTTTCAAGTCTTTCTTGAAAACCTGCTTAGGAATCTTCAGGAACGTACTTGATGGTTACTAGTTTTTTTTTTTGAATATTTTAAAAGAATCATTTAATTAAAGTCAGAGAATTTTTTTAAAACCTTTTTCCAAGATCTTGAAAATCAGTTAATGAAAAATACTTGGGAAGTTTCATAGAATTTAATTTAATTAAAAAATCCTAAAGAATTTTTGCAAAAACAGCTTTCAAGGGTTTTTCTTGAAAACCTGTTGAAAAATCACTTGAAAAATCCTCGAGAAATTTAGTAAAAACCTTTTCCCAAGTATTTCTTGAAAGTCTATTTAGGAATTTTGAGGAAATGTGTAAATGGTTGATAATCCCAAGGAATTTTCTTTGAATATTCTTAAAAACCCATTTAATTTACAAATCATCGAGAATATTTCTAAAAACGTCTTTCCAAGTCTTTCCTAAAGACCACTTTATAAATCTTCAAGAAATCGGTGGATAATTTTTGGTTCTTAAGAACTTTTCATATTGCACAGAAAAAATCACGTAATGAAAAATCGTTAAGAATTTTGGAGTAGTCTCTTTCCAAGCAATTTTGGAAAACCTGTTGAGGTATGTACAAGAAGTATGTCGATATGTAGTGCTTAATAAATTTTTTAACATTCAAAAATATCATTTTATGAAAAATCCAGCAATGATTGTAGGATTTAAAAAAAAAAAATGTGTTGGAATCTTCAATAAATGTGTGAATGGGTCTTTGTGTTTATCTTTCTTTAAAACCGGTTTAAGAATTTTTAAGAAACCTATAGATAATAACCTATAGAATCCTCGAGGATGATAGTGAAAACCGATTTCCATGCGTTTCTTGAAAAACTGTTAAAAAATCATTTAATTAAAATCGGCGAGAATTTTAGTAGAAGCTTCTTTTTAAGTTTTTCTTGAAAACGTGTTAAGAAACCTCCAGAACTTCAATGAAAGCTCTTTCATGAAAACCAATTCAGGAATCTTCGAGAAATCTGTTGATAGCTAGTTTTAAATACTTTCTACAAACTATTCAATTTAGTTATCTTCAATAAATTACTGAAAATTTAATTTAAAACGCATTTCACAAATAATTTCAATAACAATATTTAAAGTAAATAAAAAATTTCTTCTAGCCTGAAAGAATTGTTGAAAGTTCCCATAATGCAACTTGCATTCCCTCTTTGAATTGCAATACTAATTTTCTGTTTTAAGAATAACGTTGAATAAATAAATAAATCTTTTGAAGACTTTTAGTTCTTAAAAACTCTTCTTCGGCATATGGTAAAGAAAAAAATCAACTAACGAAATACTTAATAATTTTTTTAGAAATATCTTTCCAAGTATTTTTGGAAAAGTGGTTTAGGAATTTTCAAGAAAGTTCAGGATGGTTCTTAGTTTTTAAGGAATTTTCTTAGAATATTCCAAAAAATCAGAGGCGCATCAAACTGACATAATTATCTGTCGCAGTTCAAATCGGTGGATCAACCGGAACCGGATCGCCAGCTTGTTTGATTTTAGAGCTGCCTGACCATGATCATTTCCAGAACATATTGGTGTTGTGCGCATACAAGCTGCAATCTTGTGTGAAAATTACTTTATTTAATTCCATTTCGTTAATTTCGTGTTTCTCGCACTGGCTACGAGGTACAAAAACAGTAAAAGGCTAAGGTGAAAAACTCTCAGTATCAAACCAGAAACCGTGCAAAGTTTTACCATACAAATTGTGGATTCAAAACCGAGAACACGTATCTTCCTGGCGAAAATAAACAATTTTACCTCTTTCCCCATTATCATCATAAATCAATTTTTTTTCAGTTTTCTTTATACTTACAGAGAATTACATACACTTGACAGTTAACCTGCTATTTCGTGGGTACACATACCGAAACATCTACGCTCATATTTCGTGCGACCAGCATAAATTATCTACAGCTGTCTGAAAATTACAGAGCAGGAACCCCCTTCGATATGGAACAAAACAGTACAATTTAGAGTGTAGGTTTTCAGGGGACGATACTACGTTCTCCAGTATAACTTTGTTCATCCCCCGGGAACGTTATAATGCGTGTGTGTATTATAGTGATGTTTCTAGGTGCAGCCTTAGCGAATGGGGTCGCAATCGGGTCCTGCATTTCGCGTTTATCCCAACACGTCTTTGGTGGCCTTGAAACAATTTACGTTATCCCTGACCGCTCTGGAAATGACCGTGTGACCAGTGCAGTGAGGAATCCGTTAATTGTGATCAATCCACTTGAGCCCGTGCATAACGTCCAGATCGGCACGAACTGGGCCATTCAAGCGGATAACGAGCACTCCTTGTCGAAAACCTTGTGCTGGCTTAATTCGAGCGCGATTTGGAATCGAAGCATTTCAGCGAGGGGGAAGTATATCTTCGTGCTACCACCGGCAAATCTAACGTCACTTTTTTTGGAGCTGTGGAGCTACGACATTGTGCGTGCAATTGTGGCCATATACACAGATACATCCGTAGATTTTTACACGTCCAATCCCACTGATAACCACTGCGAGAATAGGGTGAGTGTAATCGAGTCTGAAAGTTGTGAGGCGACCAGTGTGACCATACTTTTGGAAAGGCAACCACCCAACGTGCGTAGATGTCGTCTGTATTTGGCGGTTCTTCAGGAAAAGAGTTTTAAAGATGCTCTATTCCATTGCAGAGCTATGTTTTGTCACACTTACATCGTTGTAATTAAAGCTCTTGTCGAATACTTGGGCCTACGCTTTAGAGCGGTTTACGAAAATTTCTCTGATATCGTAAATCAAGCTGAATTGGTCACAACTATTGTCGAAAGGGACCTTTCACAGTACGCCGATCAGAGTTTACCGGTGCACACGTGCAGGAACCTCTTTGTGCCTCCTAGGGCGGAAGTTCTACCTATCGCGCAAAGGCTGAAGTATATTTTCAATTGGGAAGCTTGGATCCTATTCGTTGTTTCGTTGTTGTCTGCAATTACAGCTTGGTGGGTTTGTCTTGTAGATTACGATGGAAGATATGCTGCGTCAAACTTTATTGAAGCCTTCAGTAGTATGATGTCGCTCCTTTTCGGCTTAGGCATTACTAGAATACCAAAGAAAAAAGTAGTAAAATGCTTTTTAATGATCTACATTTTTTATTGCATCCATATGCAAACTGCCCTTACCGCAAATATTTTTACCTTACTATCAGTTCCTAGATCAGAAGAGACAATCAAAACTCCAGAGGATTTGGTAAACTCAAAAATGCCGATTTGTGCAGTTGAAGGTTACCGTCCTGTACTTGTGGCCGAACCATCTGGGAACACTAGGTATTCAAAAATTAAGCGCAAAATAATTTTTTTCCCGCTCAGGAAACCATACCCAACAGAACGCGCCCTGGTGGGAGGTGAGTGCGTCGCATTGACTCCGGAATTAGATCTCTACATCTTACAGTATCAAATGCGATCATACGTTTACAGTATCTATGACCCGATGCTCATAAGGGATGAAGAGCATGTCATCCAAATGAGACAGGGGCATTACTTCACACGTACAATTGACGAAGTCATCGTACGTTTGATGGAGTCCGGGATATACCAAATCAACGAAAAGAACACCCTTATGGGATACCAAGCGTATGCTAAATCAGTGATGGTAGATTTGAGTGACATTGAACAATTGGGATTGGATGAGCTGTACGTTTTCTTCGTCATTTTTGGCATCGGCTGCAGCGCTTCTATCCTAGCATTTTGGTTGGAATTGCTAGTATACAAACTACAAACTACAAAACAGTAGCTGTGGTCACTCACCAATTTTGACTTTCTGTTTCTGCGTCACTTGTGCGAGTCCCTTGGTTCTGCACTGGAAACTACCCAGAGTACCTATCCAGCGCAATTAATTCTCTTACGTGAGTATTTATTGCACTTTGAATTTTTTTAATTTTCCCTATTTTTTTAAATTTCCTATTAGAATTTCTAATGTAGATCTCTTTGCCTTTTCAGAGACGACAGCATTTAAAGTGGCAACTTCAAATTCATTGCACTCCGAAGATCGGTTATGGCCTTGATAAGTTGGACTGGTCCGCCTTGTAGAATGTAAATATTCTCTGCGGTACTGGTAAAGATTTTACTGTAACAATTAGTTTTTTGCAATGAAATAGTTAATACCACGGCTAGCTCAGTAATGAATAAATTTTCAAAGACTATTACCTTGCAGAAAGTTGGTTCTTTATCCCCACTTACAATCTGGAAATTAAAACCTTATTATCTGGTTTGATCACTCATATAAATTGACTTGTTGGAAATTCCATCTCAAGTTTCCTTTAAATTTTTTTGTTATTTAAAGTATTGATGTATTTCATGTAATTATAATACAAAATAAAGTTTAAATTCCTATATCGTGATTTTAATGAATGATAATAAGATTTTTTTGATATCTGTAATTAATCAAACACCTGGTCTAATCAAAATTAATTTACGCGCCTCTGGTTGCTAAATAAAATTTAACCCACACAAATGAATGGTATTACTGAAATGCAAATAAAACTTTACAATTAATGAGAAAAAAACTAGCAAAATCTTTGGTTTGGATCTACCGAACATTCATAAAAAATACACAATCAGGATAAATTCCTGCAGGTCGAACTCTTCAGGAATGTCTCTAAACATAAATCTTTTATACAACATCCGAAAAAATCGACACCTATGGTTGCACACACAATGCAAGAAATTCAAAATAACTTACATTTTATCAATGACCCCAAGGCGATTTGGAAAATTAAAAATCGAACGAGGTAAAAATTTGGTTACTCGTTGAAAGATGGTTGACGAATTTGAATCCGGAACAAACCGTGCTTCCGGTTTCTCGCAATTTATTTGTCGAACTTTGATTTATTTACTGGAATAATAAAATTATTACCATGATCGTTCCGCAGTGTGAAAGCTTCCAAAATTACCCAAATTTCTTAGGGCCAACAAATGCACGAATTAATTGTCTTTAGCCTTTTGCCGGTTGCCGTTTACTATCGATCTAATAAGGCTCCGTGTGCACAGTGTTGATTGATAAACTTGTTTTTTTAATCCGCTTACTGGTCTAAATATATCCGCATTTTGCAGATTAAAGCCCAATCTCTACGTGGTAACCGTGGTAACCGTTTCAATTGAACATAAATGCGCCGTCCACTAGTTTTCACTACACGACAAAGTTCGCTCGATGATATGTAAATAGACTCACTTTTGTGTTGTACAGGGTGAGTTAACGATTGTGCGGAGTAACTTAATGCCTTGAAGATAAGATTTTTCGATAGAGTGCTTTTGTATTATTATATGGTTGAATATTCTCTACATTTTAAAATATTTGGAATTATACACGGTGCGCTCACAAAGTAGGGTGCCAAAATTGTGCATCTTTTAAATGGAACCCCCTGTATTTGAATGCATTTTTAATTCTACGTGTAACTGTACGACTTTTTTATTATATGGTTAATGTCCGAAAAATTAGTAGTTTTAAAGATAATTTGATTTCTAAGAAAAAGTGGGCATTTGCAAGCGTCAATATATTATAAAAATTATTACTTAAATATTGATTACAGGTTCTACATCTTTTATCCTGGGTAAAGTAAAAGTCAAATAAATACATCTACTATGAAACATTAAAAAAAATAGCTTACAAGGTGTTTTTTTGGTAGGTCTAAAGTTGCAAGACTTCATATTAAAAAATCTCACGTTTTTTAAATGGAACACCCTGTATATTTTTCTGTCATCTTTTAGCTCTTCCAAAAATCTTCAACTTTTGATAAAAATGTCCTATACCTATCTCTGATAGTTTTCGAAACATATTGGTTTTCTTGGTTTTTATATTCTAGTCTTAAATTCATTTTAAGTCCAAAAACTGGAGAATAAGTAAAAACATTTGACTACCAAGCAAATTTAATTTAACTCCTAATATCATCCAGTCAGTGATATTAGCTTCATTTTTTTTCATATTCACCTCGTTATT
Organism: Photinus pyralis; assembly: GCF_008802855.1. Classification (NCBI taxonomy): domain Eukaryota; kingdom Metazoa; phylum Arthropoda; class Insecta; order Coleoptera; family Lampyridae; genus Photinus; species Photinus pyralis. The sequence continues at coordinate 17,171,415 of NW_022170878.1, forward strand.
ATGTATATTAGAACTTATTTCAGATTAAAATATAAAAACTAGGCAAAACAAAGATATTTGTTTATGTCTTTACTATCAAATTTATTCTCCCGTTTTTAGACTTAACCCTAGTTTACTGGCCACTAAAACTTTCAAGTTTACGGGCGTGGGGTGGAACGAACCCCACTCTAATTGTCGCCACCTGCGCGCCGTGTTTCCATGCATAATCTCAGAAAAAAAATTTATGGACATTGAAAGTGGCTGTGGGGTGCGATTCACCCCAGACCTGTAAATTAGGGTTAATAAGAAAAAGTGTTTTCCCAAGAAATTTTGGTGAAGTCGATTTTTGGTAAAAAAGGAAGGTAATACACTGGCTTTTTTTGAGCCCCGAGAAAAAATTGTCTCAGATCGACCCGGAAAAAAATTTTCTTATAGAATGTGGCCTGCAGAATCCATAATTTCAG
>NW_022170878.1:17171957-17183100 GCF_008802855.1 Photinus pyralis
CCTTAAAAATCATTAATACCCTTTAAAAGTCCTTTGGACAAGTATAAAATTACCCTGTAAAAATGTTAAAAAGCTCGTGGAGACGCTTCTAGATTCAAGGGCAAATAATAGTCTCGCAAACGTATTTAAATCCGTCCAAGTTCCATTACATACCAAATCCCTTTAAAAGCCTTAAAAGTGTATTATGACCGCTTAAAGGCCCCAAAATCAAATTAAACTCTCTCAAATTCTTTAGAAATACACTCCGGAAATCCTTTGAGGAACCAAAGAATTTTGTACAGGCCGTTGCAGCCTTTGGAAGCCCGACTCACAAAAGATCTCAAAACCTTTTAACAATAATTCTATACCATGAATTTTAAAATCTTTTCAAGGTCACAGAGAGCTTGAAGGCCTCCACTTTTAAAGGATTAAGGCAAAGGCCAAAGGTCTACAAAAAAAATTATTTAAAATCCACAGAGTATAGACCCCAGTTTTTTTAAGAGTCCTGAGGAGTCCTCTACAGAATTTGAGCATTTAATTGACTCTTTTTTAAGGGTCATAGAAAGTGTGTTTGACAGATTTCTCTTGGGCTATTCAACGTATTTGATGTTCCTAAGAAACATCAAATGAGTGTGTAACTTTCAAGAGTAGCTAACAGTCTCCAACGGTTTCAGAGAGCATCAAAGGGCATCCAAAGATAATCCAGAATCTTTTATAGAGATTATTAGCTCCATCCTTTGAAAACACTTGAGAGTTTCTGTCAATGTTTTAAGGGCGTTCAAGGGCCTTAAATTGTCTATAAAAATCTTGTGAAAATTTTGAAGAGATTTTGAAGAGGTTTTTAAGAGGTTTTGAAGACATTCTGAAACGATTTTGCAAAGATTTTGAAGAGATTTGGAAAAAAACTTTGAAGAGATTATGAAGTGGTTTGAAGAGATTTTGAAGAGATTTTGAAGAGACTTTGAAGAGATTTTGAAGACATTATGAAGATATTTTGAAGAGATTATCAAAAATGTATCACGATTACAATACTTTCCTTTATACATACTTTGTATGTAGTCGGAAAGTAAAAATGATTATGACAAAACGTGAAACGTTTTTCAAGAGGAAATGATTTTTATTGAAGAAGTGAGCTGGAAGTAACCGATAAGGAAGAATGTAAGACAAGAATTAACTAACATCATTACCTATTTACCTTAGTTCTTGGTTTTGATCGAGGGATCAGGGATTATGTGATCATTAGATGTCGGTAAAATTGACTTTTCATTTAATATGTATCATGAAATTTTCCCCTTCCTTTTTTAATCTTGAAATTTAAAGTGAACGGATTGAGTATACTGATAACATAAAAATCGATCCAAATCCCGATTTTTCTTACATTTTTCCTATTTTAAGCTTTTTAAGGTTACAAGTACTGAAAGATATACCGTGGCTACGTTTCTACTTTCACTACTCTAACTTATCCCTATTTATTGTAACGCCATAAAATGAACCGATAGTTATGTCACTGCAAATCAAAAGAATTACGTTACCTTAATTATATAGTTTCCTGGAATCGATACGTTCCCTATGGTACAAGTCAATAGTGCTTTTCTTGAAGGGATAGACAACATAGAATGAAACCTGGAAACGCGGAAGGAATACTGCTGAAGTTTTCTGGATTTCTGGATGAACCGTCTGCTTTTATTGTCTGCTTCCAACCAACATAACGCTTTAGAAAAGATTTTGAAGAGATTTTGAAGAGATTCTGAAGAACTGAGGAAGCGTTTTGAAAAGACTTTGAACAGATTTGGAAATATTTTGGAAACATTTTCAAGATATTCAGAAGAAATGTTGAAGGGATTATGAAAAACTTTGAACAGGTTTGGAAAGGGTTTTTAAAACGTTGTATATAGATTTTGAAGAGAGTGTGAAGAGATATGGAAGAGATTTTGAAAACATTTTGAAGAGATTTGAAGAGATTCTGAAGAAATTGAGGAGGCGTTTTGGAAAGACTTTGAACAGATTTGGAAAGACTGAAGAAATTTTCAAGATATTCAGAAGAAATGTTGAAAGGATTATGAAAAACTTTGAACAGGTTTGGAAAGGGTTTTGAAAAGGTGGTATATAGATTTTGAAGAGATTTTGAAGAAATTTTGAAGAGATTTTGAAGAGACTTTAAAAAGATGTTAAAAAGATTTGGAAGAAATTGTGAAAAGATTTTCAGCGCCTTAAAAACCGTAATAACTTTAAGTGTCTATTGTCGGACTGTACAGCCTCGAAGTTTCCCCAGCGCTTTACAAAGTGTTTAAAAACGTAAGGTTTTTTTTTAGATCTGAGCCTCTGAAAGGTTATATGACCCCTTAAAAGTTTTTTAATACTCTAAATTACCCTTAGACTTGAAGAGCGTTAAACAGTAAACTAAAAAAACCAATGAAAATCCTCGAACTCAAAGACTAAAGAAATCCATAGATTCTTAAAAACCCTCAAAGGTTTTAAAAATCATTAATATCATTTAAAACTCCTTATGAGAAGTATAAAAGTGGTTACAAGGGCAGCTGTGAAAGACCAATAAGGATTTTAATAGCTATAATCAGAGCCACCAGCATGTGTATCCGTGGTACCCGCCACAAATGGAAGCGTACATATGCCTATGAAAATGGAGCCACCCTCCCCAATATCCCATAATAATCCACATTTATATTTACATTTATTTTTTTAAGTTATTTTGATATTGTCCCATTTATGGCTGTCATTTTTCAATTTAAGTTATTTTTATAAACCAATTCTATGTTTTTAATGGCTAAAACACTGCAAAAATGGTAAAAAGCACGTGGAGACGCTGCTGGATCCTTAAAATTCATTAATGATTAAAAGGGTCAGCTCTTAAACAACCTCGAGGAATCTTAAAGACTAAAAGTCTTGCAGTGGTTCTACTGCATTTATAAAGCTCTGTAGGCTACTCGAGATTCTGCCCTCTATTTCACCTTCAAGTTTGATCTTCAGTGACATTGGAATCGCTGCGTCTACTTCTGACCTTCAGTGACCTTGTAAATTAGTTCAGGAAAGATTTACATTTACGGTATCCAGTGACGTTCAGTTCAGGAACGAATCCCCGAACCCACGTCAATGACCTTCAGTAACAATGAGTTCATGGACGAACCCCAGCTATTGACCTTCAGTGATATTGCTTTGTTCAGGGAAGAATACACTTCCACATTCGACCTCCAGTGACATTGGGTTTTGGTTTTGACAACTATCAAATGACGTTCAGTGAAATTCACCTGGTGCATGCGCAGTAGTTCAGATGACTCATGAAAATGACCTTCACTTGGTGCACAGAGGTCAAATGAGGTCAAACTGTGGTGAAGAGCTCTTACAGATCTTATATTTTCACCCATTAATCAAACTTAAAGGTCCTTAAGGGTCCGTCTTTCAAGTTTTAGATTCTCAATTCTAAATCACTTTTAAAAGGTTGTAAACGCCATAGGCCTCGTAATGGAGGCTGCTCGAGGCTTTCTTGGTTTTGATTTTCAGACGTTTTGAAAAGTAGGCCTCCTAATAAGCAATTTAGAAAACTCGCGGGTCATTATTCGAGACTATAGTAGACACATAATAGCTTCTAATTCAAAGTGCTTCAATGGAGAGCAACTAAAAGCAATGCCTTCAAAGAATATGACACTGTAATCGTCCCTACTTGAAGTATCTTCGAGATCAACAGACAACCCTTTTCTTTGCTAAAACTTCCTCAGCTCAGATTATATTTCCCCTTGATGCGTTTTTACGAATTTGCTTAATACCCCATCGGATTTACGCCATGATGCCTTATTTCGCTACGGTTATTTCGAAGAATATTGATTTAAACTTTACAATGTGCAAATCGAATGAGTTAGAAATTATGCTCCGCATTCAATTCCATTGACTTAGAAATACACGCATGGACGAACGCACCAGAGATACCGTAGATGTTAGGAGGCAACAGATCGTATACATTTCCTATTTTAACGTGATACATAAACAGCGTATTGATCGCGATGAGTTCCATTTAACGGTTTCGAATCTATTAGCTTAGGATCAAGTAGCTATTAGGGCATTACAGAGAACAATAGCAAATTCAAGAGGTATGCCACATTCTATTATACTTGGGGACGCCCCTAACAGTTTCGACGTTAAAATGCCGGAAGGTAGTGACGGATGTGGTCGCTTCATTGCCACATACGTTACCCCTATTGACTTTTCTTTTCAATCTGCGTACGTGCCCGAAATAATTTCGAAGGTCGCGTCTTACGCCTTTGTTTTGTTTTAGACGATGTTACAGATGTTTCTAGATTTCTGGGTTATCGATTCGGGTAGAGTGTCTACAATATTCGTTTTTCTCCTGTTAATTCAGTTTCTAGCTGCGGAACGATGCAGATCTTAGATTAGTTTTCCATTATCACCAGTTCAAACTAATCGAAAATCCACAAATTATTTATAGGTTCAATCGCCATAATAATTATACTTGGAAATTTCAATTCGTACTCTCGGATTTTACCCTTCACTCTGCTTAACTAGGTGAACTTGTGGGGAAAGTCCACCGACAGATGATGCCACCAACGCCATGACAGTTACAATTTTGGTACTCCAGAGAATCTCAAACAATTCAATCTATTGGATAAAATTTTCAAAAATTTCAAAATCATTTTGTACAGATTTCCAGTGGTTAAAGAAATTAAAGAGATCTAGGTTAGAAAAAAATGAGGGGGGCATTTAAGAAGATGCCGTATATGACACTTTTGCAGGTATAGAGAAATTCTAAGGATTTATTCAGTTCAGATCGATGGTACTGAAACCTATAAATTATATGCACATGAGAAATTCTACAGCGTTTCTGGTCGGGTGGTAAAATATTCGAAGAAAAGTATTCTAGACAAATCCCCACTGCTTCAGAAAAACTAAGAAATACTCCGAGACGTGTGCAGACAATTCGCGCCCGTACAATTCTCACTCGGATAGCTCGCACCCGGACATTTCGCTCCCAGGATATTTCGCACCCTGGACATTTCGCTCCCGGATAATTCGCACCGGGATAATTCGCACTCGAAAGATTCGCTCCCGAATAATTCACACCCGGATAATTCTGTAAATTTTTGGTTTATTAAAATTAAATATTTTTAAGAGGCTACTAGATGATTGCCTTTACAGAATGTATGTAGTAGCACAGACAACATATACTACAGACGGTCAATCTTAAGGGGAAAAAGCACGCTAAGTTTTGTTTCAAATGTCCCCTTATTTAAAAACCTGCTATCCCTCTATTTTGCTCCATCTATTAGCGCATACAACAATGTGTTGGTTCTTCTACAGATTTCTTTTATTGGAATGGTTTTGCAAATTGTCTAGAGAAAGAAGTATTGATACTTTATTATTAGAAAGCTGTCCCACTCTCGCAAGAAATCCCCATATTTACATCTGGGCGAAGTGCTGATAATCTTTGCAGGTACACATACAAAGCAAATATCACTTCATATTCGCAATTACGTATTACTCGTTGTCTTTGGGTGCATAAGAAACGATATAACTTGCACCACTTTTCGAATTCTCAAAAAAAGGTAATGCAATTATCGGTCAATTACAGCGGTAATTGCATTGTTGTAGAAAACGAAAGAGCCCTGCGATAATTGCACATTTCATGGGAATACACTTAACAATTTTATAAGTAGGTAAGGTGAGTTTGTAATGTTTATTCGGGAAATATTCCCCCGAATTACACTCGTGCATCAAAATAAACCTGATAATTTTTAGCGCATTTTCCAACGAAGTTGGGTGCGCTATTGCAGCCACTTTCTCTGTCCGTCCGTCTGTCCGTCTGTCCGAGGCCTTAACTACTTCTACAGTTTTCAAGATATTTAGTTCGTTCTTTTTGCATTCGGTAGCGTATCGCTCTGGCACCTGAGTCAAAGAAAATCTTGACGATTGAACTGCGCATGCGCAGGCTGCGCAATGTTAACTTTTTTTATTTATTAATATATTTTGTTGAAATTTTAATCACAGATACTTGTAGTAAAGGCAAATATATCGCATATAGTAAAAATCAGATGTGCGCATGCGCAGACTGCGCAATGCCAACTTTCTTATTTATGGAGATATTTCTTTGAAATTTTAACCAAAGATGCTTATAGTAAAAGCAAACGTATTGCATATTGTAAATATCAGATTAATAAGCGCATGCGCAGGACGCGCAATATCAACTGCGCAGTAAGTGTCAACTTCCTTATTTATGAAGATATTTCTTTAAAATTTTAACCATATATGCGTCTAGTAATGAAAAACGTAGCGCACATAGGTATGGCCTTTGGGGAAGTATTGATCAATTTATGGAAAATGCGCTGAAGTTACACTTCATAATTTGTTAAAAGAGCATTTTGATGCACTTGTGCAATTACCTACGAAAATTGTCACAAAGCAAAGTTTTAATAGCGATCCTCGAGATGGTTTATAGTTTTGTATCTATTACTGTCTGCCGGTTTAGTGTGTTGTCACTTCACTCAACGAAACCATGTGTATTGTATGCAAAAAAATCCCCTGAATCCGTAAATGACAGTCTAGCTGACCGGAAACTCCGGGAACATATTGCTATACACAAGAAAACGAAGAAAAAATGGGAAAATATCGTTTTTTCGCATTTGACTTAATTAGGTATCTCGTTAACTATTCCTCTTACGGAAAAAATGAAGAGAACGATTTGTTTAGAATCGATTTTTCTATCAGATACAGTTGGTATGATTTTTATTAAACAGAGTGCCAAGGGCCTATTATAAAGTTACTTTCTTGTTCTATTTCTGGGGTTTCCACTAAACTAATTCCACAGTCCGTCGATTTGCAAAACTCATCGGGACAACAGAGACAATTGTTGGAATAGGTTGTTTTACGGTTCCACCATCCATAAAAATATTGAAAACGCTCTGGGAGTCATCCAGTTTGAAAGACAAAGCATCGAGAAGGGCGTATCAACAAAAACAAATGTTAATTTTTGGGATTACTTTTTTTGTATTTTTCCAGAAAAAACAATAACATTTAAAAATGAACGGTTCTGTACCAACTGAAAATTCGATTCTAAACAAATTCATTTCTATGAGCTCGAGCAATAGTTGACGAGATAATTGGAAGTCAAATGCGAAAAAAACTGCATTTTTCCATTTTTTCTTGGTTTTTTTGTGTATAGCAATATGTTCCGGGAGCTTCCGGGCAGGGAACTACATAGAATACACTTGGTTTCGTTGTGTGAAATGCCAACATCCAGTTTAGAATACTTTTGGAGCTAATTTGACTGGACTATGTTGACCCTACACATTGACATAAAATAAAGTTCGTTAAGTGCTCCCTCCCTCCCCTAATCAAAAAATTTTGTGATGGTATTATCACAGATACATATATAAGGTAGGCAAGGCCGTGCGAGGGGGAGGGGCGAGGGGGGCCCAGGCCCTGGACGCCAAGTCTGGGGGGCGCTGAAGTCGCCCGTCGTCGCCTTCGTCGGGAGCGTCAAAGGCGTGAGTGAAAGATTTACCTCGAATTATATAAACGAATCCGTACATACTCTTGTTTCGTATTTTATAAATTCAGAATCAGTAAAAATTTAAAAATTAAAAACTGTCGCGTTTATAAAGTCGGTAATTCCATGGAGTTAGGAAATCAAACAAAAGCGCCTGCATTTGCCATGTTTGATCTCAAATTGCCATGGCACCACTGATTTTCTTAAAAGCGCCAGTTTTTAATTATCCAATTTCTTGGATTCAAAGTTCAGAAAATTAAAAGCTATAGGTATGCATGGATTCGTAATTTTTTTCTCTACAAAAAACCTAAATAGACTTTCTCTCTAAAATAATTAGAGAAGTCAATAATCAGAAATGAAAAAAATTACTATTGCAATTCCTATGGTGCGTTGTTCAAGTCACCACCCGGTATAATAATATATTTATTATGGAAAAACAAAAATTATGTTTATTATTCTAATAAAATCTTTCCTTGTCCAACCTCATAATTTTATATGTGGAGGCCAAATTTAGTTTCCGCCCTTGTATAACCAAACCCGCTCCATCAATTTTTTAAATGTTTAGAAAAGAGAAAAATGAAGAATTAAAATATATGCGATTTCATGTAATTTATGATGTTATACAAGTGAGCGCTTATCTTATCTACGTAAAGGCCGGCGTTGAAGCCGAGGAAATAAGGTTTGAGTAAATGTATTTTATTTTTACAAAAATGACTCCATCTATTACACACTTTTACCACACTCAACAGTTTTCTGTGCGTCTACCACATTTTACGACAAATTATTTCGACTGCTTCAAGGTAGACAACACACTAGCCGTACTCTATTAGGTGTTGCGTTTATTTCTATAGCATTGCATTGACCGTCTGTAGTATATGTTGTCTGTGGTAGTAGTGCACATCTTGGTAAACATATACTTCATGGAAAAATGTTTCAAATAATAGTTATTTGGTCTTTCATTTTCAACCATCGCGATTCTTAAGTATTTCCATTTCTCAAATAAAATCACGCTAGTTTTTTTTTTGAAGTTGTATGAAGAGTCTGATATAGTTAAATCCTGTAATTTAAGAAAACATAATTTTTATCTACTGCGCTTTCGTTTTGAGAAAATAAGAATAGGTAACTAAAACGTCTTTTGTGGAGTAATTAAATACCAAATAGTTATACCTAGTTATAGTATATCTACAATATTATGTGTAATATTCGCTACTTTTGAGACGCTCTTAATATTAAAACAGGATCAACATAATACCGTACACAAACAAAGTGATAAGTCTAAAGTTAAAAACATTTACATTATAAGATCAAGATGAAAATACAAAAAGGAAGTAATTTTAACGCTCCCTTACATAAAGATTTCTTAATGAAGACACATAAAAAATTGTTCTTTATTTCTTTAGTTGAAAAGGGTGACAAAGGAAATGAATTAAATTTATTTTAGACAAAACGAGTATGTATAAATGACAATAGAACAATGCATTTCATAGATGGCACTAAATTTGGATAAGTAATTAAGATAATATTATAATTAAAGGTAAATTTGAAAAGACCCCGATAACACAAATTGCACTTCATAAAGAAACAATAAGAGAAATATCGTAATGACATCCTTTCTATTATTTCTGGAAGATGAATAGGGTTTATTACAAGGTAAAAGTAATTAGGTCCGAAAAATCAGGTTTAAGTACGTATGACCACAACTAATTAGAACTTTAACGCCTGTATGATATCTTCATCCTTGAACGTTCGACAGAGTGGTATTTTAAAATTTATCTGAGAACGGGTTTGGATTTTGTGTATACTTTTTTTAATTTTAAAAATTCTTATTTCTGTTGGTAGTGTTGTGGTGGTGTTCAGAAAAGGTAAGTTTCCAGTTTTCTTAGAACCAGTTTTAAGTTTCTTTGACCACATATGGCTATATGTTGATTATTTATTGGTGACTGAGTAAAATTACACTAACTGCTTATTTTTTTGCGTTATCTTTGCTACAACTATGTTAGTGAATGAACCTAAAAGTTTCTTATTGATTTTCTTACTCTTATTTATTTTATAGTTTGAAGAGATACATGGAAAAATTCTGGCAATTTTTAAGAGATTGTTAATAATCAAAACAGTAAAGCTTTTAAAAATCTTAAAACGTTTTAGGAACAGGTCGATATTGATGATTTTTTCTTTTAAATGTTTGTAATTATTAAGTACCTATATACTTCCTTTTTAGCGCATTTCCACAAAAATAAAAAAAAAATGCGCTATTGTGGCCACTTTGTCCGTCCGTCCGTCCGTCCGTCCGTCCGCTAACTTTGCGACGCTACTAGTTTTTTTATCTTAAGAGCTATTGTTCTACTTTTTTCGCTATTTGGTTCGTTATGGTGTCGAGTCTTGCACCAAGGAAGGAATTTTTTCTGTACCGCTTACAAAAAAAGTTATTGTAAAAAAAACAAAAAACCTTTTTTTACATGTTCCATAATTTTACACTTTTGCCGTTTATTAACGATCCTAGAGATCGTTTATAATTTTGCATTGCTATCTGTCGCCTGCCGGTTGGTCTGTCCGTCTGTTCCTTTGTCTGTCTGTCCATCTATCTGTCCGTGTGAACGATAACTTTGTTTAGAAATGTTCGATCGCTTTACATCTCCGTGAGTTATGAACTGAATTGCATGAAATTCAATATGGGCATAGATTTAGCCATATAATACGCAATGCCAAAAGTTGAATCGAATCGATTCAAAATTCACAGTGCCTTTTTCGCATCTCGACCATTTATAAACCGAATTGCAAACTTTTTTACTTATAAAAGTATTTGAATGAAATTTGATACATATGCACTTGGAATAAAGGAAAATCAAACGCCAATTTCAAAATTTGGTTTTGCGCATGCGCAGTGCCAACTTTTTTAGCGCATTTCCACAAAAATAAAAAAAAAAATGCGCTATTGTGGCCACTTTGTCCGTCCGTCCGTCCGTCCGTCCGTCCGCTAACTTTGCGACGCTACTAGTTTTTATCTTAAGAGCTATTGTTCTACTTTTTTCGCTATTTGGTTCGTTATGGTGTCGAGTCTTGTACCAAGGAAGGAATTTTTTCTGTACCGCTTACAAAAAAAATTATTGTAAAAAAAAAACAAAAAACCGTTTTTTACATGTTCCATAATTTTACACTTTTGCCGTTTATTAACGATCCTAGAGATCGTTTATAATTTTGCATTGCTATCTGTCACCTGTCGGTTGGTCTCTCCGTCTGTTCCTTTGTCTGTCTGTCCATCTATCTGTCCGTGTGAACGATAACTTTGTTTAGAAATGTTCGATCGCTTTTACATCTCCGTGAGTTATGAACTAAATTGCATGAAATTCAATATGGGCATAGATTTAGCCATATAATACGCAATGCCAAAAGTTGAATCGAATCGATTCAAAATTCACAGTGCCCCTTTCGCATCTCGACCATTTATAAACCGAATTGCAAACTTTTTTACTTATAAAAGTATTTGAATGAAATTTGATACATAGGCACTTAGAATAAAGGAAAATCAAACGCCAATTTCAAAATTTGGTTTGCGCATGCGCAGTGCCAACTTTTTTATTTATGGAAGAATTTAAACGAAATTTGATACATAGGCACTTGGGATAAAGGAAAATCAAACGCCAATTTCAAAATTTC
>NW_022170878.1:17183200-17187846 GCF_008802855.1 Photinus pyralis
TGGTTTAGGCACAGGACACTCCCTATAAAACTTGAAGAGCACACAAAGAATAGAGAAATCAAATAGCGGTAGTTCCATTTGAAAAAAAATAATAATGACACTTTGAAATTTGGAAACATTACAATTTTTTGTGAACGCCCTGTATCACTAAATCCAACTTTCTCATTACCAAAGTGTTTCCTTTTATTCAGATTAACATTATTGATCAAATGTGTTTCTTAACTTCAAAATCAAGACCATAGCCTTGCTTATGAGCAATTCTTCCGAATAATTTGGTAACACTGCCAAAAAACCAAACAGTAAGTAGGTTTCCATATCGGAACAACTAAAATTATACAGGGTGTTCCATTAAAAAAATCAGTTGTCTATTGCCACCGTAAAAATGAGACACCCTGTACATTCAAAAATAATTTGTGTAGATGCGCAACCATCTATGGTCTTTTCGTTCAACATTGACACGATATTATCCCGGAAGTCGCTCGCATCTTAAGAAAAACATAGATTGTAGACCGGAATGAGGTGTTCTGTGACCGGCAATCGTTAATTCCTTCTTCTTGAAGACACCACAATCTTTCTACTGGAATTCATTTATCCCCATAGCTTTACCCGATTTCATATCTTTCATTGCTCTTTCCACTTTGGTATAATGCTGCCTTCTATATTATCAGAAGAGACTGATTCTTTCATACCAGTTCCAGTTGCTTTGGTTTCCATGTTTTTTTGTAGAAATATACCATATTCTCTTTTCATCGTCTTAGAACTTCTTTCCCTTCTTCCAGTACTTTTCCATTCCTGTCTTCTACCTCATTACTGCAACAGATCTTTAATCTTTTTGTAAATAATATCGTGCTCCCTATCCTATCAAACCTCTAATTGTTTTTCCGGTATATCCTTGTATTTAGAAGTTGCGAGCAAACCACTATTTAAATTAATACAACCGTTTAGAGTTACTATGTTGACCAACAATTGGACGTACTTTGTTACAGCTTCACTAAGTAATCATTTGCATTTTAAGTTTTCTTATTTGTTTGGGATTAAACGGAAATTAAAATGTTTTTACAACGACGAATTGACCGAGTTCAAGTCCTTGTGAAGGTGCATGGCAATATACCTTTGCACAGCAGTTTCAACAATGGTTCTTTGCACAAGCGAAAATATGTTGACGCCTTAATTAAATCGTCCTTGCCTGTATACTATTTCACTTTATGCGACGAAAAGTGTTGTTCGATAGTGGTTACTTTCTTTGAATTTTTCGCGATAATCCGTATTTTGGGAACAATTAACGGAACTCGCGGTTTTTAATTTTACGTTCCACAACACCAATATTAGTGGCAACCAAACTCGAAACTGGTTAAATTCTTTTACCGATGATTTCGCACTAGTGACAACTCTTTCCCAAATTTAACTAGGAAAAACTCGTGGCACTATTTATTATCGTAATCTCGACGGAAAGATAAAACTCACGAGCTGCGACCTTTATTTCTCGCAACTAAAGATCTAATCAATTCATTTACTACTGTGCAAAACTCTGAATAGGTTGCCAGCTTTAATCTAATTTTTTCAAAATCTCTAGAAAAATGATTCCCCCCCCCCCTTTTTTTCTTAGTAGTTAGTATCAACCAAGACGACCATTTCTAATCATTCATTTGCTACTCAAATCACGCCCTACAAATCAAAGTAGAGTCTCTCACATATCCTTCAAATCTGCAGATTTTACGGTATCCATACTACCCAGTGATCTCATGCCGAGTTGGCATTGTAATCTGACAGTACCAATTAAACAGATCAAATACGATACAAGCCAGACTTTATGTGTCTACCGGTTTCCTAAAGTAATTAAGAAACAAAGATCCTATAGAAAACCAACACGCAGAAATATCTACCAAATCTTTATCGATTTCTGTCAAAAGGCCTAAGCAGTTACAAGTTTTTAAAAGCCCAGTAGGTAATTAAATTTTTTGCACAGAGCTTGTTTTCCTAAATGAGTACGTGCTCATTTGCGATTTTGATCTCACATGGTCATAGAAAATGTATGTATATTTAATTCCTGGAGTTAGACGCATTTTCAATAAAATTTAGCATACGATTTTGCTTTCTTTTGTCATACAGTATGTCAAATTAGCGCCTTCGGCTTTAATCATTTTGGAATTGGTTGGTCACTCCGATGTTCATCTACGAACTCTGCTAAGCTACCTATTGTGGGAAACAGGTATGCTTTTCCGTTCTCGAGTTCACCATTTACAGGTAGGCAAAAGTGTGGTTTTCGGTCCAAGGCTTCCGTGGTTAATAAAAGACTATGGTATTATTTCTTATTTAGGTAGCCTTGTTCTATACCGTTTGCCATCAACCGGAAAAACGAATATATCGAGTGCCTGAATTGTATCAACACTGCTGAATGTCAAGTACAAGAAATTCTCATGGCACCGCATCCCTCTTATGAATGCATATGTGCATTGACGAGATGCAAAGCACAAAAATATCTTGAGTATATACGTATATGAAAATCTGGCTTTTATAAGATTGAGCCATGTGCTGTCATTGGCAAGTCGAAACAACTGGGCAATATGGTAGGCAGATTGTGGGAATTGAAAATAACCGAAGCTAAAATAACCCAAAACTGCGATCGGTAACATGCTGCTTACAGATTTCGTCTACTACGGGGTACAGGAATAAGTTTCAATGCGAGAAACGGCAATTTTAAATAACCCCGCGCGCGCGATGAAACGAAAACTTGTCCTTTTCATAAGATCGCCCGAGTGAGTCATCAAAAAGGATATATCGGGGGCGCCTAGCGTCGCGGCGTGCACCTCACCCAATCACGCTAATGGAAGCCACGCTTTACAAGAATGCCATTTCATTTTCTCGAAGGGGATTTGACGATCCCGTACTTAGATTACATGTTTTATGGATTGCCGTTAAAAGTACGGGCACTGATTAAATCGACGCATTAGACTTAATGAAATGAGAAGACAAATTTTAAATTGCCAATTACAAGAGAAACTCTATGACATTCGCATTTAAATGGAGCGTAACACCAAAGTGCTGAAAGAAAAACAATGACCACGCAATATCGACTAAAATTGTAACTTTTTTAATTCGACAATAATTACCTTCTTGCGTTAACCGCAAAGTAGTTGGAAACGGTACAATTATTGCCTTGTGGCCATAAAATTTTAATTTTTTGGCATAACTTCTACATATTATTCATCTGGGTTAAAATATCGTACCTAACGTGCATCAACATTTCTGCTGTTGGCCTGTTGATCTATAATTCCGAATTAATTGCCTGTTGAGAAACAGAAACAAGATTCGTTGAAAGAAAACTTCTATGATCAAAATATAGCGCAACTATCGGAAGTTTCGATATTGTGTTCAAAGCTGCTTATGATTCATTTGTAAGATTTTGTGGTAAAAATTCATTATTTAAAACAAATGATCAACCATACGCGGTAACGTAACTTTGACATACCTACCTTAATTTTGGCAAAAAGATTAAGACTTAATTTCATTGAGAATACGTCCCAACGGATTAACTAAATGTCCAAAAATTGAACGATACACGCGTGGCGCTAATTTTTAAATGCGGATTTGAAAATTTTCATAAATCACAGCTTTTTAGCTTCCTAGCATGTGCTAGGTAGCTATTGCGATAGCCGTTTTTTGAACATTTCAAAATTTCATCAAATGTCGACGTTTTAGACCATTTTAAGCAACTTTTAAAGAATAAAAATTTTTTCCGTCTGTATGTACGTACGTACGTACGTACGTACGTTTGTTGGCAATTTTCTGAGAAAACGGCTCGACGGATTTTGTTGAAATTTTGTATATATGTTTTAGGCATACCGAACAGAAAAATAACCGGCCGGATTTTTGAAAAAAAATTTTGGAGCGCCGTAACGGCATCGAACTTTTTTTTTCAAATAGCAACCTAAAATTTTTATTCTATTATTTGGAAGACCTTATTTTCCTGTGTACAACCTACAAAAAATTGGGCCGGGTTATATTATCAAAAAACGGAGAAAAAAAATTGTCAAAGTCAAAAAATTGTGTTGCATATGTGCAAAACGCAACGATCTTGTTTCTGAAGCAATTTAAACGAAATTTCTATGGTAAGTCCCTTTAATAAAAGCAAACAAAATTCATGCGCAAAAATCGTGTTGCGCAAAAATCGTGTTGCGCATGCGCAGAAATGAAATTTTCTTATTTATGGAACAATTAAAACGAAATTTGGATGGTAGGTCCTCCTAATAAAAGAAAACAAAATGCATGCGCAAAAAATCGAGTTGCGCACATGTGCAACATCCAACTTTCTTATTTATGGAGCAATTTTAACGAAAATTGGATGGTAGGTCCCTCTAATAAAAGCAAACAAAATGCATGCGCAAAAATCGTGTTGCGCATGTGCAGAAATGCAACTTTCTTATTTATGGAACAATTTTAACGAAATTTAGATGGTAGGTCCTTTTAATAAAAGCTAACAAAATGCATGCGCAAAAAATAGTGTTGCGCATGTGCAACATCCAACTTTCTTATTTATGGAGCAATTTTAACGAAATTTGGATGGTACGTCCCTCTAATAAAAGCAAACAAAATGCATGCGTAAAAAAACATATGTTGGCAATTTTTGGTTTCAGCTAGGAAGCTAT
>NW_022170878.1:17187946-17188785 GCF_008802855.1 Photinus pyralis
CGAAGGGGAGTCCTCAGTTTGGGCGCGACAAACGAGTTTCTGGTTCCGTTTCGGTTTTTTTAACGGGCGCTTGGGCGCAAAGGCCGTCTAAAAGAGTGGTTCGTAAAAACTAAAGTTTTTAACTCAAAAACTCTTAGATAAACATAGGAAAATCGCTCCGAAATTCGTATGTCTGTGAAGAAGAATAAACCGTTTTTATCGCGGAGATTGTACGTTATATTGTTTTTTGTGATTCTCGATACCAATGTACACGTGAATTACTCGAGGGTCAACTGCTTTATATTTGGAGATATTAGCACACAGACTTTAGAGATGGCAAATAAAATTCTTTTTCTGGCTGAAAAACCAGTAAATTAGAAGAAATTTAATTTAATTTAACACGCTTATTCCAAGGTGATCATGAAAGTGATCACTTGGCAATTTATTCTTTTACGTTCAGGGGTAGTCATACAAGAGTCCTGCAATTGTTTTTTATTAGTCGGTGTGCATTTAATTATTGACTATACCCGGAGGGCCATCGTGAATACTTTGAGCTGCCAATTCTTCTAGAATATTCCAAGTCATGTTTCTAATCAATGTAATAAAAACCAAACGTGGCCGAATATAATCTGGAGTGTGTTTTAAAGAAATGATAAACGCAAAATCTGGGTAGAACTGAGACCTAGGACAGTTCAGAAAAAGTATAATAAATGCAAAGAAATTATTATTATGTGATATTACAGAAAAGTAAAGGTTATGCTGTCCGGAATACTGTACTTAATTGCCTTACAAAAAACAGGCTGTTCATCACTTCACACGCAGAAAAAGGACCACCCTGTTTGTATCACCGGCCGCGATTT
>NW_022170878.1:17188885-17371291 GCF_008802855.1 Photinus pyralis
GGGGGGGATCAAACAAGTTCGTGGCACATACAGTCACCAAGTGCGTACTAGAAGGGGGGGGCTAAGAAATAGAAATTGGGTTGCTGATTCTGGTAGTCATTTATCTATTTATTATTGTACAGGCGAAAAAGATTAGATTAGAACGGTATCTTATTTCTTACTGCAGACAGGCCCCTTTATTGCTATTGCTTTAATTAGTCAACGAAAACTTTGAATAATAGGTATATTTAAGGGCAAATGGGCAAAAAAACAATTTCGACAAAAAATTCAAAGGGCTGTAACTTTTGATCTAGTAGTCCGATCTTGGAACTGTTTGAAATTATGGATTCTACAGGCCACATTCTATAAGAAAATATTTCCGATCGATATGGGACAATTTTTTTTTTCGGGGCAAAAAAACCTTCCTATTTTTCCAAAAATCGACTGCGCCAAAATTTCTCGAGAAAAAACTTTTTCTGATTAATTTGGGTGCGTAGAATCCCAAACGATTCGTACTTTTTCGATGACGTGTTTGTTCGTTCGTTGTTTGTACGTGTATTATTTTTTCTTGTCTACTTTTAAATGACAAAATTTTAGACTTTAACCAAAACCAAAGTTGCTCTCTATATATACCTTTATATTATTGCGTTTATTTTAAAGTGGGCGGAGCGGATAGCGGAAGTATTACCTAAATACCTAATAGCTATGATGATAACTCAATTCTTCTGGAGGGGGATATATCCCCTTCATCCCCCCCCCCCCCCGTAAATACGCCACTGTTGTGATCGTGTAGTTGGCTTTGAAATAAACTTTTTTACTCCCTTCGTAAAGATGTGTTACCTGTATTAACCATTCTAAGAGGTTTGAATACATTTATTATGATTAAATAATTAAATCAAAACAATTCTTACAATCCTAGCTAAACTGTAAAAATATCCCTGCTAGCCAGATAATTAAATTTATCTTCGAAAGCAAACAAGCAAATGTAAACGCACAAAATTATACGCGAATCAGTCTGTTCCACTGATAACGAAAATAAATAAATAAATAAATTAGTACCTTATCGCCTTTGAATTCTTTAACGTAAATTGTCGCCGGTTCGGGTTTCAACATCCGATTTTCGTTCAAATAACCCCAAGCCTCATTTAAAAACAAATCTAAACATTTCAAAAAAACCAATCACGAGCATAAAAGAAAAACGCAGCACGTTTTTTTAAAAAACAATGTACGTCTTCTGTGACGATCCATTAACAATTGGAAAACTTTCGATTTATGGTGAAATTCACTTCTTAAAATCTCAGAGTGAATTTTTCGCGATATGCGCTTTGGTTAATTCCGTAACACTGTTTTTTGTGATGAGTTAATTCGATAGAAAGAACACGAAGACGAAATCAGGTAAACAAATAAGGACCCTTAGAAGATGGTAATCAGAGAAAATGGGAAAAACATAATAAGTGAGATAGCGCATTATTATTTTCCGTTACTATGTTAAATGAAACTATAAATCGTCAATTATCAGCAACTTCCTCAATGATGTCCCAGAATGACGACGGTACAATAATTTATCTGCACGCACTTGAGATAAACGCGTGATGCAAATTGTTGTATACTTCCTGGTTCTAATTTTTACAACTAGAAGGAGATCCTTGCAAAAGTGCCTACTCTACGCCTGGCTTACGTACGCTTTTGCTTTCTTTTTGCTTATTTTCAAACACTAAAGCCGACTTCCTTCCTGTTTCTAGATGCGTTCACTTTTGGCGATATTGTTTTTATGCGTATGTGGATCTAAGGCCGCTGCACCGTCGTGCTCGTACGAAGGTCGTGGCACACTCTCGTCGACGTGTTACAATGCGAACGCGGCTTACTTCCGTAAGACGACCTACAGGTTTGACAACCTGGACGAAACGGTCCGATGCGTCAACTGCACTCTGCAAATAATCGAGGGCGGCACGTTCGATCTCTCAGGCAACCAAATTAAAAATTTGATACTGAACAACGCCCAAATCACCGTCCTCAAACCGAAATCGTTCATCGGCCTCGTCTTCCTCCGCGTACTCGTCCTGAGCGACAACAACATCGTGTCCGTTCCCCCGGAAACGTTCCAAGGTATTGCCAAGGTCGAGGTACTCGATATGGAGCGCAACAGCCTGACATCCCTCAAAGCCAACGGATTTAAGGAGCTTACCAACCTACGTAAACTTAACCTGAAAGACAATCGCATCAAGGAGATCGAAAACGGCTCCTTCACGGGCCTGGGGTTGCTAGACGAGCTGAACCTCGCCAACAACGACATCTTTGACTTGTCGGCGATCTTCACGGGACTCGAGAACATTGCCCTGGTGAACTTGGAAGGAAATAAAATCGCGACCATCACCTCGGGCGACCTGCCACTCCTGAGAAAGCTGAGCCAATTAAACTTGGCGGGGAACTCGCTGAAGAAACTCAGGGCGAACGATTTTCTCCCACTTCCCCGTCTCGAGACGCTCAACATCTCGTCGAACCCGATCGACGCAATCGAAATGGGCGCGTTCCGAGGTTTGGGAGCGCTCGAGAGCCTCGACCTGAGCAACTGCATGATCGCGAGCATCCAACGGGGTTTGCTGTCGGCCCTGCACGAGCTGCGACTGCTGGATCTGTCGCACAATCGCCTGGAGATCTTTCAAACCGGAGTCTTCTCGGGCATACCGGAACTGAGGAGGCTGAACATGTCGCACAACAAAATCGCGAGCTACGAGAAGACAGGGATATTTCCGTTGCATAGTCTGCACATTCTGGATCTGTCTAGTAACAGTCTGGAGGATTTGGACTACAAGCTGCTCGTCCACCATCTCCCGTCTCTGTCGCATATCGCCTTGGAGAATAACCCCTGGCCCTGCTACCTGAAGAAGGAGATGGAGGAGCTGTTCGTGCACGATAATCTCGTTTTCGATTTGGGGAAGGTGGAGGTGTGCAACGACACGAGACCGAAGATTAGCGAGCCTATCGTCAAGGAACCGATAACAATGGACGAGGCGAAGCCGAACTCTACCGGCCACGATTACGCCCTCTACGTGCTCGTGAGCTTTGGATTTATCGCGATTGTCGCTCTGTTCGTGTTGCACATGCGCACTAAGCGCGACATTGAGAGACTCGTGGGAAAGTATAACGTCTCGGAAACGCATCTCATATCGCACACCACAGAGGAAAATAATTACTAATGTATGTGTTTGGAAATAAATCTTGTTTACCTTTTCTCTATTTCTTCACATGCGATAGTTGTTAGGGGTTGTTCTTATTTGCCGTTCCTCTAACTAAAAGGCTGGAGCCGAACTGGAAGAGAGTTTTCGCTTTTCTTTGAGATGAAGATAATTCAATAACGCATTTTTCTTCATTTACCTTCAGTAACCATGACAGTGGAGAAGGGTGGTACTAACATCAGCATTATCTAGGCCTTTCTTCAAAAACGTGTTCCATGTTCTCGTCTTCCTATCCACATTTTCTTTCTTCTTGTCACCATGTCCCCTTCCCTCTTTCTTCATTTCCACATCAGAGTCTCGCCATTATTTTAAAAATTTTTATTCCCTTTCAAGGGGAATTACTACCTCCGCGCGTGCTCTCCATCTTTCCTCCTACTCCTCTCCTCCTTTCGACCTCAGCTCGTCCGTATCCAATTTGTTCATAATGTTTTCGTCCATGTTCTTCCCACATGCCTTTTGCATCATCCTGCGTCTTCTCCATGTTTGTTTCTTCCTCCAATATACAATTTGGGGTTTTTCCAATTAGCCCTAAAACCTATTCCTTCCCATTCATTCATTTCACCTTCTTTGGAATCCTACCAGTTCATCCCATTTCTTCTAGCCATATCTCCGCTCCGCCCATGAGCTCCCCTTTCACCATTGCATCGAACATCGACTCTTTCCCTTCCATTCTTACCCCCAAATCTTGTCGCTTCATATAGTTCCTTTATTCCGCCATTCAACTTCTCCCTTTTCTCGTCTTTCATCATCTGCCATACTTATCCCCTTTCCACTCCGAAAACACCTTTCCGACCATTTTTTCTCAATTCCTTTCCCACGAATCTGTGCAATACATGTATACACTCGATCGCTCCACTTCATTTTCTGAATCCCATCCTCTTTTCTTTCATTCCCTTCGTATTTGCGTCTTTTTATTTCTTAATCTTCTCATCTTCCCTTTAGACTCCTTGTTCCTATCTTAAATTCATCTATTACTTCCAGTACTTTTTCATTTGCTATTATGTAATCAATTACCCGACTTCCCTCTTCCTCACATGAATGTGAATTGCCCGTCTCAATCTCCCTCCATACATACATACCTTCTCGACCCTGTATTTTCTGAGAATTCCGCTAACACATCTCCCTCTTTATTGTACTATTTATCTCTTGATTTTCAATCAAATTTCGTTTTAAATCTTTTCCAAATTGGTATCAGGAGGTTATAATGTCCGAGGAGGTGTTTCAGCTCCTAATACGCGAAGGACCAATCAGAAAATTATTGTAAAATTTTGTCTGGCTAACAGGAGAACAGAATAGTCGAGGAGGTCTTTTCCCATCACCCACAAAAATATTTCGAAGCCAAATTTCGTTTTAAATCTTTTCCAATTTGGTATCAGGAGGATGTAATGTGCGAGGAGGTGTTTCAGCTCCTAATGCACGAGGGGACAATCAGAAAATTCTTTTAAAATTTTGTCTGGCTACCAGGAGAACATAATAGTCGAGGAGGTCTTTTCCCATCACCCACAAAAATATTTCGAAGCCAAATTTCGTTTTAAATCTTTTCCAATTTGGTATCAGGAGGATATGATGTGCGAGGAGGTGTTTCAGCTCCTAATACACGAGGGGACAATCAGAAAATTCTTTTAAAATTTTGTCTTGCTACCAGGAGTACATAATAGTCGAGGAGGTCTTTTCCCATCACACACAAAAATATTTCGAAACCAAATTTCGTTTTATATCTTATCCAATTTGGTATCAGGAGGTTATAATGTGCGAGGAGGTGTTTAAGCTCCTAATACACGAGGGGACAATCAGAAAATTCTTTTAAAATTTTCTGTGCCTACCAGGAGAACATAATATTCGAGGAGGAGGGTTTTTCCCATCACCCACAAAAATATTTCGAAGCCAAATTTTGTTTTAAATCCTTTCCAAATTGATATCAGGAGGTTATAATGTGCGAGGAGGTGTTTCAGCTTTTCATTTACCTACAACTGGCATCAGACTTTCGTTCACAGGGAGGTATTTCTTCTACTCGTCTAACCAGTATTCCTTCCACTGTTAGGTTCTCCCTCCAAACCACGCACCTACCTCTTCCGTTCTTGTTTTCTCTCTATCCCCACTAACCCTTTTACTTTGGTACTCCCTCTGTGTTCATTATCTTCTACTATTAGTCTCCTATAATATCCCCACTTACTTTCTTGCCCTGTCCTCCTTATCTTTCCGCAACATCTCTAATTTCTCTCTGTGTCCTTTCTTTTACCTTATTTTCCCTTAGTTCAAATGTTCTTGCCTCTTTTACGTTCGCATGTAATTGTGGTCAACACTAAACACACGTAAACGAGTATCTCTTGAATTTTAGATATGCCCGGTTCCCTTTTCGGTTAGGAACCCGTCTGTAACCCACACGCATCCCGCCGGTTATGAAGAACGGACGATCTGAGTTCAGACACTACGGCTCCCTGCCGGAGATAGTGATTATTTGTTTGGCGCATTTTTTAAGAATTCAAAAAAATGGGGGGGGGGGTTAACACATTTTTTACCCTTCCTGGTAGGTCTCATCGAAGTAAATTGGTTTGTACAAAGTATTTAAAGCATTGGTTTGTATAAAGCATAACCGTTTTCTACCAACTACTGCCCTTCTTTCTGTCCTCTTATCAAACTACGGAGTGGAGGGAGAGGGGGGGAAGTGGAACTAGTTTTATCCTTCATGGAACTCTAATGAAAGGTCTCAACGAAAGGAGTTAATTTCTACCAACCATATCCCTCCTCGACCTCTTATAGTGATCGGATATATTCCCTTATACCTCAAGAACGGATTGTCGGAAGAGGGTACTCATAAAGGGCGATTGAGACGTCTGCAAGAAATATATCCATTAGTGAAGTCAAAACAAAAGCTATTTCGGTTAAAAAAATGCGCTTTATCTGCACAAGAGTTGTGCACAATTTATACTTGTTTTATTTCTCCCTCTTGTTCTAGGCCCTCAACAGCCCTACGCCCAATTACTTTATTTATAAGACTTTGGTCTTAGTACCTTGATAGCATGAGGGTATCCTCCCAGATCCGCCCCTGCCCAAGGCTAACTCGTCCTTCCACTCATTCCAATAATTTAACCGTATGCTAGTCTTCCAAGACTCTGCCTCCACAGCTAAGAGTAAGGGCTCTAGTCCCAGAAACGCCGCCATGGCCAAAGTTGGCGTGGTTTTCATGGTTCCAGTGACTCCCAGACATGCTAGTCTCTGTACCTCGCCCAGCTGTCTCCTGTAGGTTGACCTGAGCTGCCCACCATACAAGTACATCGTACAGTTGTATTAGCCCTATCACCACAGTGCAAATCCAATATATCAGTCGAGAGGACAAGATCCATATACCGCCAGAAGCCCTTCTACATGCTTTTTCGCTCAATGTGCCCTTTCTAGGCCAGGCGAGGGTCTATATTTCTATGACCCAGTATGAACCCAGGATCATAACATGGGCTCAAACTGATACAAAACTGTTCATTTAAACACAAGTTTATTCGGTAATTGCTGTAATAAAAAGTGAGACAGTGTCAAAGTATTGCGGCGGCGGCGAACGGCCAAAAGGCCACGGCGTCTCGTTAAAACATTTCCTCTTCTATCTAACACATTTCCCTCTCTTGTCCCATGTTCTCCACTTCCTAATTCTTTATAGTTAATATAAACTCTTATCTAAACGCGCACCTGCGACAACATCTGTTTGCCAAATTTTAGCGATAAGCGCAACTCTTATCTACGACCGGAGAAAAACATGAGATTAACTTTTCAATATTACACAAGTTATTTCACGACGTTCCTTATCCTATAAAATGTAATTCCTTTACAATTAATTAAACAAAATAAACAACTGCGGGTATAAACAACAAAATGTTGACATAGAGGTAAAGACCCTCCGCCCCGCAATCTTTCTTGTTATGGCGTAAAATAGGTCTATACTACTCTGGAACATATTATGACTAAGTTTTGAAAAATTGTGTGTGAAATTCGTTTGAATTGCAAAGGAAGGTCCATTTATTTTCTAACATGTTCCCTTGAATCTTGTTGAATATTTGTTCTTCAGATGCTTCGGTTAACTGAATGATGACAATTTATTCGCTTTGATATTCGTTATCTGCATCATCTTCTATCGTGTCCAAGGTCTCCGATTCAATATTTAACCTCAAATGCGCCAAAAATATGACCTAGATCTCGGTGTTGTTCTTCCTGTGGCGCTTTCGAAGAATGACTCATTGCTGGCAATATTAGTAATATCGTATTTCTCTTTCAGATGGCGCAAAAATGGTTAATTTGTTTCTTCATCGCACTGTCGGCGTCCCAAAAAGCCGAAAAGCCGGCGATGTCTTGTTCGTATGGTGGCCGAGGTACGCTCATATCGATCTGCACTAACGCTAACGCCGGATACTTTCGTAAAACCTCGTACAGATTCGACCATTTAGACGAAACCCTCCGATGCGTTAACTGTAGCCTGCAGGTATTGGAAGGCGGTTCGTTGGACTTGTCCGGCAACCAAATAAAGCACCTCGACCTCCACAATTCCCAAATCACCGTGCTCAAGCCGAGGGCGTTTATCGGTTTGATATTCTTGGAGACCCTCAATATAAACTCGAATCTCATCGCCGTTATTCCACCGGAAACCTTCCAAGGAGTCACAAAGATTCGCACAATAGACGCAAGCAATAACGTAATCAAGTCTTTGGCCGCTAAAGCTTTCGTTGGGCTCTCCAATTTGATTTCCCTAAACTTGTGCGACAACAAAATCGGATACATCGACACGGACGCGTTTAGTGGCTTAGATTCGCTCAGGGTGTTGGAATTGTGCAACAACGCAATATACGACCTTCACCACATCTTTACGGCCCCCTCGAAACTGTGGTACCTCAACGTGGCGCGCAACCAAATCACCGACGTCATCGAAACCGACTTTAGATACTTAAACAATCTCGTGGTGCTGCGAATGCCTAGCAATTCCTTGAAGTCAATCAGGAGGCACGCGTTTCTACCGCTGCTCAACCTCCAAACACTCAACTTGTCCTCCAATCCGATTGAGGCGATCGAGACCGGCGGATTTCGCGGCCTATCGTCCCTGGAGGAGTTCGACTTGAGCGGCTGTCGAATCCGAAACGTGCAGAAGGGACTCCTGCTCGCGCTCCACATGCTGCGCACCCTCGACTTGTCCAACAACCGCCTCGGAACGTTCCAAACCGGAATATTCTCCGGTCTCCCGGAGTTGCGGGTTCTAAACGTGAGCCACAACAAGATCAAACGGTACGAACGGACCGGAGTGCTTAAGCTTCCCAGTCTGCACAACCTCGACTTATCCTACAACGAGCTGAAGACCATCGACTACAAGGCTTTGATTGGCCATCTTCCCGCTCTGTCGTACCTGGGTCTGGAGGGCAACGACCTGAGTTGCTTCCTGAAGAGCGAAATGCAGGAAATGTTTAAGGAAGACAATTTTAAGTTTAATTTGGGCGCCATTGAGAACTCAAATGAAAAGTGTAACGCGTCCAAAATTGACGTTGACACGTCCTCTAACCAAATAGAGGACGTCTCCACCGAAAGGTTGCAGAGCTATAAGTATTACGCAGCGGATGAGCACGAATACTTTCTTTATGTTTTCATCGTATTTTCAGTTGCGGTGCTTTCCATTTTGTTTTATTTGCACTACCGTGATAGAGTGCAGCTTGCGCGAATGAGTCATACAGACACGTTCGAGACGCCGTTAATCGTAAACTAAGTTTTGTTGTAAATAAAATGATTGGTCCAAAAACTTTGTATGCCACCATAACGGAAACGCTTAGCTTAGTTTTGTTACAGATGAATTACCACCCCCTACTGTGCGTGCTGCTAGTGCTAACGTCGGCGGCGGCCCAACAGCCCGCAATGTCTTGCAGCTACAAAGGGCGCGGTTTTCTCACGTCCATTTGCGTTAATGCCATCCCATCCTTTTTCCGTATGACCGTCTACCGCTTCGACAATCTTGACGAGACGCTTCAGTGCGTCAACTGCACTTTGCAAGTCATCGAGAGCTACACGTTTGACATATCCGGTAACCAGATCAAGCAACTTGATCTGACCGACTCAAAAATCACAGTTTTGAAACCGAAAGCCTTCATGGGGCTCGTCTTCTTGGAGACACTCAACCTGAAGGACAACCAAATCGTTTCAGTACCGGCAGAGACCTTCCAGGGCATCACCAAGGTGAAGGACCTGAACATGGAAAACAATCGGATTGATAAACTGCTGGCGAACGGATTTAAAGAGCTGACGAATATGCACAAGCTGAATTTGAAGGCCAACAACATTAAGAGTATCGAGGACGGTTCCTTTAACGGCTTGGGTTCCGTGGAAGAGCTCGACCTCTCCAACAACGAAATCACGACAATTAACGGAATCTTCACCGGTTTGGTTAGCGTGCGCTCGCTCAACTTCGAAAAGAACAAGATTTCGAAGCTCGATCCACTCGACGTCGAACAGCTGAACGTGCTCCTCTACCTGAACTTGGCCAGAAACAACCTGAAGGTCATTTCGAACAACACATTCCTGCAACTGCCCCGCTTGGAAACTCTAAACCTGTCCTCAAATCCAATTGAATCCGTCGAGGTCGGTTCGTTTCGCGGATTGGACGCACTAGAGGAGCTGGATTTGAGCAGCTGCCTAATTGAGAACATCCAAAAAGGGCTACTGCTCACCCTTCACCGGTTGCGCATACTGAATTTGTCCTACAACCGGCTCAAGGTTTTCAAAACTGGCCTTTTCTCCGGATTACCCGAGCTGAGAAAGCTGAACATGTCCCACAACAAGATTTTGACGTACGAGAAGACCGGCCTATTCCCATTGCATAGTCTCCACAACCTGGACCTGTCCTTCAACAACCTCACCGATCTAGACTACAAGCTTCTCATCGACCATCTCCCGGCCTTATCCCACATAGGTCTCGAGGAGAACTCGTTACCGTGCTACCTGAAGAAGGAGATGGAGGAGACCTTCAAGCACGACAATCTTATCTTCAGCCTGGGTGCGGACGCCGAAGACCCCAACTTTAAGTGCCCCACGCGAACGACCGTGGCTCCCGACGACGGACCAGACGACGAAACCAACGCGGTGACGGTCACCGCACCCGTTTACATGCAGACGTCCGACGGACACCAGTACGTGCTGTACGTCTTCGTGGCGGTCGCGTTAATATTAATGTCGCTCCTATTTTACCTGCAATATCGCAATCGTACCGAAATCACCAGGATCGTGGGGAGGACGAACGTGTCAGAGACGAGACTGATCTCCAGCGAGCTGGAGGACGGGGAGGCTTATTAACGTTAGGTATTAAATAAATTATGCAGCTTTGCCTATGTACCTTTAATAATAAATCGAATTTAGTATAAGTGCGATAGGACATTAAAATGTCTTAATGTGTTAAGGGCGCGGTTGCAAGTCATTACAGATTAATGGTGTTAAAAGGAACTATTAGTTAATGCTGTCAGGTATGGGTGCATTAATGGAGACAAATTTTTGCTTTACAAAGGTAAAGGCGTAAGTTATCTAAGAAAACAACTGAAGGATTTACTTAAGACTACAGCTGACTTCCGTAGTTTTTATTTCTACACTGAAGCGAAAAGAAATGAATTGATTTCTCGGAATAGTTTCGTGAATGAGGATTTTGACTCACCCGCGATTTTAATTTTACAGGTGTCTAACAAAAAAAAACAATCAACATCCTCCGCTAATTCACAGGTTTTTGACCGAACTTCGCTCACGGTTCAAGGCGCATAGCGTGAAGATTCTCCCCCAACAACCAACTACTACTTTACTTTTTTTATCGACACCCATCTCTCAGCTAAAACCTAAATCTACTCAACATAGTTTGAAGAATCCATGCTACGCAGCAAGCTCGGTAACGAGGACTGCAAAAAAAAGAAAAGCCTGTAATCTGCAGTCAGAGCTGGGCAGTATTCGATTTTGTAAATACTTTTTAGTATTCAAATCGTTTAAAGTATTCAAATACTTTGTAATTAAATACTTTTATGGAAGCAGTATTTGTATTTGTAACTCAAATACTTTCACAAATATTTAGTATTCGTATACTTAATTTTGGTGCGTAGAATCCAAAACAATTCGTACTTTTTCGATCAGACTTCTCAATCCAAAGTTATAGACTAGAAACCAATTTCGAAAAAAAATTCAAAGGGCTGTAACTTTTGAACTAGTAGCCCAATCCTGGAACTGTTTGAAATTATGGATTCTACAGGCCACATTCTATAAGAAAATTTTTTTTCCGGGTCGATCTGAGACAATTTTTTTTGCGGGCCTCAAAAAAGGCAGTGTATAACCTTCCTTTTTTAACAAAAATCGGCTGCACCAAAATTTCTCGGGAAAACACTTTTTCTTATTAATTTTGGTGCGTAGAATCCAAAACAATTCGTACTTTTTCGATCAGACTTCTCAAAAAAAAGTTATAGACTAGAAACCAATTTCGAAAGAAAATTCAAAGGGCTGTAACTTTTGAACTAGTAGCCCAATCTTGGAACTGTTTGAAATTATGGATTCCACAGGCCACATTCTATAAGAAATTTTTTTCCGGGTCGATCTGAGACAATTTTTTTTGCGGGCCTCAAAAAAAGGCAGTGTATAACCTTCCTTTTTTACCAAAAATCGACTGCACCAAAATTTCTCGGGAAAACACTTTTTCTATTAATTTTGGTGCGTAGAATCCCAAACAATTCGTACTTTTTCGATCAGACTTCTCAATCAAAAGTTATATGTAGACTAGAAACAAATTTCGAAAAAAAATTCAAAGGGCTGTAACTTTTGAACTAGTAGCCCAATCTTGGAACTGTTTGAAATTATGGATTCTACAGGCCACATTCTATAAGAAAAATTTTTTTCAGGGTCGATCTGAGACAATTTTTTTTTCGGGGCTCAAAAAAAGGCAGTGTATAACCTTCCTTTTTTACCAAAAATCGACTACACCAAAATTTCTCGGAAAAACACTTTTTCTTATTAATTTTGGTGCGTAGAATCCAAAACAATTCGTACTTTTTCGATCAGACTTCTCAATCAAAAGTTATAGACTAGAAAACCAATTTCGAAAGAAAATTCAAAGGGCTGTAACTTTTGAACTAGTAGCCCAATCTTGGAACTGTTTGAAATTATGGATTCTACAGGCCACATTCTATCAGAAATTTTATTTTTAAATTTTTAATATATTTGAGTGACAAGTATTTGAATACTTTTTACTGTATTCGAATACTTTTTATAGTATTCGAATACCTTTGATAGTATTAGAATACTTTTGAAAGTATTCGAATACATTCTAAAGTATTTGAATACTTATTTTTTAAAGTATTTGAATACTTTTCAATGTATCTGTATCTAGTATTCGCTTGTGCTGGAGGTAAAAGTATTTAGTATTCAAATACCTTTGATTTGTGTAAAGTATTTACTATTCAGTATTCAAATACTTTTTTAAAGTATTCTGCCCAGCTCTGTCTGCAGTACATCGTACGACTCAATGGAGCCACCGGCTTTCACACGTACTTAAAAAGGTCCGTTAGCGGGATCCCGTTACAAAAGCAAATACTATGCCTGTATGACCAGGTCGACCGAACAGAGGCGCTTTTTAATCGATATTGACACACAGTATCCAAAAAAAGCATATAAAAATCAGAATACTGAACTTAGATCTTATCGCGACAAGTAACACTTATACTGACTAGTAAAAAGCAAGAAGTATAGTACATACATCACCAGCACATTTTCATTTTCTTTGCAAATGGCTTTATTGGATATTGTAGGTAACAACTTTTCTTCTGCTTCTGTAACAAACCACTGACTGGGCGGCCTTTTGTATGTTTTAATAAAACTTATTTTATATCCAAAGACGATGATTTTAATAAACAAACTTCAAATGACATTTCCATGGCAATCATGCGAATAAGCAGCCCACTTAATCACAAATGTATTCGAGTGAAAAGTCGATATGATTTTATTTTTTATCCCTTATTTTTAAATTGTATTACAGGTATAATAACAAATACTATAAGAAACGCGTACATTTTACACTTGTTTCGCAACTATTGTAATACATTTTGGCCTGTAGCGCCCAAAAGAATTACAACTCAAAAAACATACCCCTCAAAGCATGGAAACATAAAATGAGAGTGAGCCAAGCTCTGACATTACACCTCAATGATCCTTAAAAAAAGAATTATTGCAGATCGACCGGAAAAAGACCTAGGTTTCGCAGAAATTAATTACAATATAGTAAACGAAAAAATACTGGAAGAAATAAAAGAATTTAAAGTAGTAACACGGATAGAATCGAACCACCAATCGATGGAAATAAGTCTAAAAAGAAAGACAAAAAGATGAAGAAATCAAGGAAGATACAGTTATGGTCCATATGAAGATAAGAAAGAAACGGAAAGATTCAAGAAAAGAAGGGAGATGTAGATATGGACAAGAGACACTGTGGAGACTTATAGAAAGAGACTAGATGAACAAGAAGAAGAAATAGCAAGGAGTACAGAGGAGGAGTAGAACACTGAAGGGTAGTAAAAGGCAATAACGTGAAAACAGGTAAATTATGAGTAAGGGAGAGATAATAGGAAAAAAGGGGTGGGAGAGAGTGTACAGAAGAGAGAAACCGATATACAATAGTGATTGAGAAAGAAAGAAAAGGAGAGATAGAGGAGAGGTTGAGAGAATAAAAAAAAGTACAAAAGAAAATGTAGGGAAAAAAGAGGGACAAACAGAAAGAGTAAGAAGAGCAAATCAGGGAAATAAAAACAGCCAAGGACCTTTAAAGGAAAGGAAAAACAGAACATATGGGCGAGAAATAAAAGCAGAGGACCTAAAGCGGCTCTAGATTAAGGTACTATAAGGAAAGGAGGAGAAGTGGGAAGCGGGGCGGTAGACGAGATGTCAAAAAAAGAAAAAAAATTCCTCTTATGTGATGGTTTGGTCCGTCTGTCTGTCCCTCTGTTCCTCGCCTAACTCGAGAACGAAAGGCGACCTCGACGTGAAATCTTCGCCAATCAATTTCTACGAGTTCAAGGATTAGTACTATTGAATATGAGCCGGATTGAAAGTCTGCTTTTCGAATACGAGCTGAGTGGTAACAAATTCCCTGACTGTAAATCGTATGCGATTCTTAGTATCTTGTAGAGTATATTTATAGAGTATGTATGCAATAATTACTCGCGCTCTAAACCAAGAAATAAGTGGAAATCGTTGCGTCCCTGCATAGTTCTTACAAATTTTAAATTAGAGCTTTCTACCTGCTGCCGTAAGTATAAACTTTGAATCTCTCTTCCTTGGGAGTGCCGTTTGAAAATCTGAACAGCCACAATTTCCAATTTCAAAGTTTGCCTGTTTACTAACAAAAAGTTCGGTCGAACATTTCCACGGGAGGGTGGAAAATTTTACGATGTGGAATACGAAATTGTATGAATGAGATACTAATATAGGGATTCCGGGCTAAGGGAGAGATCGATTCAGGTCCCGTCACCACCTGCTGCTGGGGTTGCTAACTGCCCTACTTTGTGTCTTTCTCCCTATACATTCACTTAAAATAGGCCAAGGGCGGCTCGCTTTTCTTTACAAATTCTCTCTCGGAAACGACAATTAGGTAACTTTTCTCGTTATTCGATTATTCGTCATACAACCCCCCCGTTCCAAACTAACGAGCCATTCAGGCTTGTTCCGCACGAGCTTTGTTTTTAAAGACGCATGTGCATCTTAAGTCACGTGTGCATTTAGGTACTGTTGCATGCACGTGCGAATGCAGCGAGTGCAGTATGCACGATGCTCCTTTCGTACGTGGTGATCGTCGTCGCGGTGCTGGTGCACTACAACGCTTTCGGCCGGCGTCATTACAATTCAGGTGAAGTCGACGATAAAATCGTGGTGGATTCCGCTACCGGCATCGCTTATAACCCCTACAGCAAGCACCATCCTGGGTAAGTTTTTTTTTTCTTTCGCAAATTGGTAACCAGAAGGAGATTTATGCTAATTACGTTATTTTCGCGAATCCAATTATTTTTTCGGGGGATCTTTAATAAGCAGGTAATTATCCCAGAGGGAAGGCCTTCACCTTCCACGAAGATTTTTGGCATTAAAAATTGGAGGTTGTCGCTACCTGATGGATGTCACCTTTGATTATAATCAAAGGGTGTCGCTTTTCGAAATTTAATGGTAAATTTGAATAAAGCAGCAATTTAATATTGGCGCGCGAAGGGGTCGGCACTAATTTTTACTATAAATTTAAGACGCTAGAGGTCCACAGTCTACTTGGTAACATTTAAAAGAACACTATAGCAGAGGTCCATCAAGTTACCCCCCCCCCCATTTAAAACAAAATGTGTTATAAAAATTTGAATATAATGCCTGTATGCCTGTTTTCCTTGAATTTATACGCAGGGGCCAATTTGACTCTCAAATTCCACTACTACTGTAACAAGTTGTGTTCTATGCGCATTGGATTGTACCGTTCAAATTTTCGAAAATTGATTTTCAGCTCCTGCACTCAAATCTTGAGGACCATCCTGAATATCAACCCCCACGGTTTTTACTGGTCTAAAATCAGAAATTCTGGCAATAAATTGTGCCCGGCGATGGATATATTTCTTTCAGAGGTCCCAATCTCCATTTGTGAGTACCCTCCTCCAATAATCGTTTCTTGAGATACTATAGGAATTATAACCGGTCACGATAAAGGGTCGAAGAGGACAATGGTTGATAAAAATTAATTCCATTTTTGAGACCTTTCATTAGAGTACCATGAAAGATGGTTCCCCCTCCAACCACCTACTACGATAAGGAGTAAAAAATAAGGGCGGTAGTTGGTAGAGAACAGTCCCTTTTGCTGAGACCTTTGATTAGAATACCATAAAAAATATAATCCATTTCTACACCTACCCCCAACTCCCCATCACCCATTTGTACAAACCAATCCATTTCGATCAGACCTTTAATTAGGATACCATGAAGGGTAGAACGTGTGTTCACCTCTCCCCCCCCCCCATTTTCAAGTCTTACTTGGCATCACTAAAGAGAAAATCTGAGGCCAATTGGTTGTCTGATGTAAATGTTACGCACGTTTTACTTACAGAAACACTATCTCAAGAATACTTCATGCCCCCCCCCCCTCTTGATGACCACTAGAAGGCTCTATATACTTATTTACGCCATTTGGAAAAAAACTTTTTACATAAACTGCATCATATTTTCTGTATTTCTCCTCTTTATTCAATTATCCTCATCGTTTATTCTCCTGCTTTCCCTTGTTTTTTCTACTTCTTTGCATTCCCATATCAGATGATCAATATCTTCCTATTTCTCTCCACCATACACTATATTTCCTTTCTTCTCCTCTCCACTTCTACTTTTCTCTCTCCTCGTTTCTGCAGCTTAACCCTGCTTTTAGTTTTTTGTTTTTCCTTCCCTCCGTTACATATTTCAACACTTCCTACGTTACTAGCTCCTCGTGAATTTCCGATTTTCTCTCTCAGTTGCTGTACTTGCAGTTCTTCTTCGACCGTTTCCCCCTCTGCCCATCCGTATCCGTTTCTTTCAATATTTTTTTTGTTCCCACCAAATCCCTTTTGTGTTCATCCTCGTCGATAAATATTCCTTCATCAATTCACCGTCTCTTCCTCTCTTTTATTCGAATCTTACCTGTTAGGCCGATACTTCCCGTATTCGCTTCCCGCTTTCGTCCGCCCCGGGAGGTAGGGAGAAAGGCTGCGCGCGGGATCGTTTTTAGGTAAAATCGCAAGTATGAATATTCGGTGCGGGAGAAGGATAGATAAATACCTTCATTTGCATCATATATTTTTTACATTTTTCCCTTTTTCCTATTAGATAGATAGATAGATATATAGATGTATATTGGTGCTGTACAAATGTATAAATATGTTTGCACACGTCAAATTGCAAATATTATCTCCTGCATCCTTTTTCTCCTCTTCCTTTCTCTTTCCTGCCTCGTTACATTATTTTCCTCTTTCTCTCCATGTAGTCTGAATTTCCTTTTTTCTTCTTCTCTCCAATGCTCTTTTCCTCTTTCATCTTGGTCACTTTTTGTAAGTTTGTAAGTTCTTCGTCCATTATTTCTCTCCTTCTTTCAACATCTGCCCATGGTATCCGTTTCTTATATTATTCTTTTTGTTCCAACCGTTTTACTTTTATGCTCGGCCTCGTTGACAAATTTCCCTTCTTTTTATCTCCATCTCTTATTTCCCCCTTTAATATATAACTTGATGTCCTTCCGTTTAGTCCCTCAATTGTATCAAAAACTTGTTTTCCTATTCTGAATTCGTTTTTTGAATTTTTCTCCCAAATTCCACATATCTGTCCCACCGCCACTTTTCCCTTTTTTTAATTTCCCATATTTGTGCGTTTGCCCCGTTTTTTTGTTGCATCAGTTATACTAAATATTTAAATTCTCTTACTTACTCCCTCTCCTCCTTCCACTTCCATTATACCTCCCTTTTCCTTCCGCCCCTCTACCGAAATATCATCATCTTAGATTTTTCGACATTTAATTCCCCTCCTTTTCGTTACCAGTGCCTCGCCAATCTTCCCATCATTTTCTTCATCTGTTTTTCCTCTGTTTCTATTATTACTATGTCATCAGCGTATGCCAGGGACCATATCTTCCTTCTTTCCACTACAATTCCTCCACTTTGACGCCGTCTGAATACTTTCTCCATCTCTTATGTAAAAATTAATAATAAGGTTGAGTGTATCATCTAACCCCTTATCATCCTTTTCTCTTCTATTTCCCTTTCTGATCATTCATTTAACACCCTCGGATATATTCTGTACGCAGTCGTCATTATGGCGATTCCCGTATAGGCTTTCTCCCCTCTTTTATGAATCGACCCATTCCTTCCATTATGCCTGTCGTCCTCCGCCTTTCCATATTTTGTTTATTAGTTTTCTCAGCTTTTTCCTTGATATTATCTGTGGTGAAAATCCATACATCATTTTTGATTTCATACCTCCCCGCTGAATTCCCCCCTTCCCCTGTTCCTCTGTCACACCCATCTTCTCCTACTTTTCTTGTGGTACCTTCATAAAGTGCTACTTCCAGTTCTCAATTTGTATGTCTCTCCCACTTATTCGGTTTTTCTTCTCGTTTTCTCTGTTTATCATCTTCCAAAAGTTCATCTCTTTGTTTCGCTGATTTCTTCTTCTTCTTTTTCCTATATCTTCTGTTGCATTTTCTGTTGTACTTTTTCTGTTCTCTTCTCTATCTCTCCCTTTCTTTCTTTTTCCATCATTGTTCTGAATCTGGTTATCTCTTCTATATTCTCGCTGTCCCACCACTCCTTTCTTCCTTGCTTTACCTGTTTCCACATTGTTGCTTTTTACTGCATTCTTTAAGAATAAAAAAAATGTGCTATTGTTTACGTTTCCTCCGTCCGTCCGTCCGGACCCACTCCTATCATTTTGAACTATTTCTATGGGAATGGTCCTAGAGTCCTGGAATTTTTTACAGTAGGTAGCCTATACCTTGAAGGTGTGCCAGAAGGCCATCAAATTTCGCTGTCTAAAAGGGGAGCCTCCCCACGAATTATTTTCTGAGATGCTGTTTTGATTTTGCAAACCCATGCCTTTAGTGGCGCTAAGTTAAACTTTAGGAAATGGGGGGGGGGGGGGGGTAAACACATGTTCTACGTTTCATGGTATTGTAACGAAGGGTCTCATCGAAATAAATTGGTTCGTACAAACTATAACTATCCCCTGCGACTCCTTTTCGAGATCAGTGAGCGACAGGACCTGAGGGGGGGGGGTAAAAATTAATTTTATCTCTCATTGTATTCTAATTAAAGGTCTCAACGGAAGGAACCGTTTTCTTAAAAAAATGCGCTTTATCTGCACAAGAGTTGTGCACACTTTATACTTCTTTAATACTCTCCTTCCTAATTTTCCATTCTGTTTTTTCTCCTATTTCTTCTTAATTACCTTCCATTTTAGACTTAGGTACTTATTTTCATTGATTAAATTCTCCTCTCTATTTTCTGTTAATTTCAGTAACAAACTCGCCCTCTTTGTTACATTTTTGATCTCTTGACTTGTGTCCCTTTACCCATTCTCCTTTATTCCCTGTTCTGGAATTTAAATCTCCCCCACCCCTCTAATATTGACCTCTCCTGTTGGAATGATCGTGAAATTGAGATTCTCGACGGTGCGTAAAGCCACCTTATGATCTCCCCGTTAACCGGAAATGCTTTCTACAGGTGATCTGGTGCTGATGATATCAAACTTCCCTTCCGAAAACAATCGGAGGACTGCCAACCCCTTTTTGGGAGTTTACGTGCATTTTGGTTTTTCAAGTCACCAGGTCACGTTCGGAAAAAATTCTTCCACTGAGAGGAGAGTCCGGGCCTCGTTTCGGTTCGAAAGCTACAACAATGATCAGGTGCTAATTTACAGGCACGTAAAGCAATCCGGCGGAAATGATCAAACTGAAAGTAGAAAAGGAGGTTTTGTGATCGAAGCTCCTACACTTATACAATGAAAAAACTCTAATTAAAATTGACGTACTGCTTTTATTCATGTTCTTTGATACTGCGCCAAATGAAAGATACCTACAAGCAGCGTGTACTGATCCGCCTACAGTCTGCGATTCCCACGTCGATGCTGAATGTAGATTTTAATACAAAGACGACAAAAGATATCTCGTCAATTTACACGGGCCAGGATGTAAAGAGAACATAAAGGTAATGGAGCGTTTGAGTAGGTGGCGAACGCATACCTGGTAGAAAATTTTATTCGAATTTGAAATAAATGTAAATGGGACCATTTTTTCGCGTAGTACTCGTACGTATATCCGATTTCTTTGTTATATTCCGACGGATTTGCATAATCAGAAGCGAATTGGCCGTCGCTTTGGGGTGGAGTAAAACGCGTAGGAGAAGGTATGATTACTTCCCGCGGTCGGTCTGCGCATTAAAGGTTTTCAAATTAAAAATTTATATTAATGTCGAGTGCTCTTTGGACATCCGCTGAAGTATGGTTCGATTAGTAAATGAACGTGTTTTTATATCAAAACCAAAAGCTTAAATAGCGCGAGCAAGAACTGGTAATCTGATGGTTATTTAGCCTACTCAGTTTCAATGATTGAGATTGGTTTCATTAAACGCCACTTTCGATTAATTTCGAACTAGAGTCGTGTTCAGTCAAGGGCGGTTTAATTAAACGCGCTGGGCTATTTTGCGTTTCAAAAAAAGTTCAGGTGTGTCGCCGTTAGTGAACAAAAGGGGATTAAACTTGACTGTTGGAATAGGTAACCTCTTCCTCAACTGAAATCATTTCTAATTAGCACCGAGTGTTTATTACCAACTCGAACACATTTCTTTGCTTACTCACTTCATTTTTCCACCGGTCTCGAGCATCTCCACAGCAAGTTTTAATTATTAAATAAGAATTAACTGTTCTAAACAAGCCTGGAAGCCGACCGCTCTCATTACAGACTTCTACCATATTACCTTTGTCGGTACCCACTATCAACATCCGACTTTAAGCTTTATTTCACCAAGGGAGTGGGATGAAGAAAAATAGAAGTAAAACAGAAAAAGAAAGTGAAGATAAATGAAAACAGGCTAATGTATAAACAATTTAACCTGCCCGTTACAAAAAATATCGAAAAAAGCAACCGTTTACATTAAAACAACGTTGCTAATGACGATCTTTATATTTCGCATCGTACCTGTATAACTTACGCGCCAGACTTCAGAAACAAAGTTATTATTTATAAACAAGTCGAGCATTAACCCTAAATCAACGGGTCATAATCGTAATTTTATTTGTTTGAACTTTCCCAAAGTTAAACTTAACGACTCGTAATATTTAATATTAAACACCGAAACGTGTTATTTAAAGATGGGGAGGTTAAAAATTTGACCTGTCTGCGACGGCGTATCGTACGTAATGGAGAGTGGGAAAACAAATAACGAGCCGAAGCTACCTCATTTATTTAATGTGTATAATTTTGATTGAGGATTGTTTAAAGCTTGAGCTTAGTCATGGCGAGGTGTGCCCGCAGTTTTAGTATACAGGATGTCGTACGTTTAAATTGGTAGAGCTTGGAAGACGAAAGATGAAGAAGCACAGGCAGTAAATTGGCGAAATTTTTAAAATAAATGAGCACCTGGTAGATTAATCTCAACGTGAGTTCTTTCTTGTTGCATAAACATGTCTTGGTCAACATGTGCATGGTAATTAGGTATAATTAGCGACTTTGACCATCATTTCAGGTAAGTAGTAGATCGATGCTTCGAATATATTAGACACGTTTCATAAATTTTAAAATTACTCCGAGAGATCTCTGTGCGGTGACAGCCTCTCATCAGCAGACGATGTGTTCCGGTTCTCTTCCTCCTCGAAGCAGAGAGGTGACATGTGTTGTCATCAGCTACCCCGATTTTGTTAAGATGATATCTCAAGGGGCAGTGTCTAGTGACCTTCTGCTGAGTGCTAGCAGCGAGCTGGTTTTGGTCTCCTGAAAACCGACCATTTTCTTGGAGTGTCTGGGGAAGATTCCCATAGATGTTTCCACTCTTTTCTGAAATTGTTCACTCCTCCAGCTAGACTTGGTGGTGCTCCACAGTAGGGTTCCGGTCCAATTTGGGGATGTTAAGTGCCGACATTAGCGAGCTTTCGCCTCAAGACGCACACTAACGTAACACGATTAGGCATGGCTGTTTCTTCCAGGTTTGTGTGGCATTTCATAAACAGTTTGGAGGTCAGGGAGACTTAAGAGATACCTGACTGTCCGAGCAGATGTAAATGCGTTTACGTAGTAGCCCTTTGGCAGCAAAAACCTCTGCGCATCTGGTTATAGCTAGGTATAACAGACTTCCTTGTCCCGAACCAACACCTTAAAGGGCTTGTCGTGGCGATGTTCGGGAGTCATGTAGTCTGAAATCTTCTATATGTATTTAGAAATGTTTAGTTGTTCCTCCCCTCTACGCTCCCACTAAGTGACGAGGGAGGGAGCCCAGCAAAACCTCCATGGCAGCTGTGGGTGTAGCTGGTCTTGTTAACTGGAACATTGCTCGAGTAATACTCAATAAGAAAAAATTCAAAAAGCGGCAGGGGTTCAAAATCGCCGACCAAAGAAAGGAATCGTCAACCCATTCCCTATAACTATCAGAATTCCTTTGGTGTTGTTCTGGAAATGTCAATAAAACTGTAAATTAACCCCAACATAATTTTGAAAAATTACGCAAATGTAAAAAAAAGGGTGTACGTTACTTTTTTGTTTCTAACAAGCATCTTGGGCGTTTTTTGACATGCGCATTAAATTAACGCCAACGTTACAAATTACAAAATCACTCACCAATTGCTCTAACTGGAAGCAGGAACTGCATGCTGCACTTCACAAGCGAAACTCATCACTTCACTCAACTGCACAACGCAACGCAACGTGAAAAGAAACCGAAGAAACCTAATTTTCTAAGGGAAAAATTGCGCAAGTGTAAAAACAAGTGTGTAAGTTGCGTTTTTTTGCTTATTAAGCATCTTGAGCGTTTTTTTTGCAAAGCAGATTAATTGAACGCCATCATTATTTTCAAAAATTGCGCAAGTGTAAAAACAAGTGTGTAAGTTACGATTTTTTGCTTCTATTAAGCATCTTGAGCGTTTTTTTGACATGCGCATTAAATTAACGTCAAAGTTTAAAATAAAAAATTACAAAATCACTCACCAATTGCTCCAACTGGAAGCAGGAACTGCATGCTGCACTTCACAAGCGAAACACATCACTTCACTTAACTGCACAACGCAACGCAACGCGAAAAGAAGCCGAGGAAACCTAATTTTCCAAGGGAAAAATTGCGCAAGTGTAAATATAAGTGTGTAAGTTACGTTTTTTTGCTTATTAAGCATCTTGAGCGTTTTTTTTTGCAAAGCAGATTAATTGAACGCCATCATTATTTTCAAAAATTGCGCAAGTGTAAATATAAGTGTGTAAGTTACGTTTTTGTTGCTTATTAAGCATCTTGAGCGTTTTTTTGACATGCGCATTAAATTAACGCCAACGTTTAAAATAAAAAATTACAAAATCACTCACCAATTGCTCCAACTGGAAGCAGGAACTGCATGCTGCACTTCACAAGCGAAACCCATCACTTCACTTAACTGCACAACGCAACGCAACGCGAAAAGAAACCGAAGAAACCTAATTTTCCAAAGGAAAAATTGCGCAAGTGTAAATATAAGTGTGTAAGTTACGTTTTTTTGCTTATTAAGCATCTTGAGCGTTTTTTTTTTGCAAAGAAGATTAATTAAACGCCAACAATTGCGCAAGTGTAAATATAAGTGTGTAAGTTACGTTTTTTTGCTTATTAAGCATCTTGAGCGTTTTTTTTTTGCAAAGAAGATTAATTAAACGCCAACATTATTTTCAAAAATTGCGGAAGTGTAAAAACAAGTGTGTAAGTTTGGTTTTTTGCTTCATTTAAGCATCTTGGGCGTTTTTTTGACATGCGCAATAAATTAACGCCAAAGTTTAAAATAAAAAATTACAAAATCACTCACCAATTGCTCCAACTGGAAGCGGGAACTGCATGCTGCACTTCACAAGAACAACTAACCACATCACTAAACCGCACAATGCAACGCAACTTTATAAATAAATAATTACACAGTCGTTCTCCAATTTCTTCAACTGGAAGCAGGAACTCCATGCTGCACTTCACAAGCGAAACACATCACTTCACTTAACTGCACAACGCAACGCAACGCGAAAAGAAACCGAAGAAACCTAATTTTCCATGGGAAAAATTGCGCAAGTGTAAAAACAAGTGTGTAAGTTACGTTTTTTTGCTTATTAAGCATCTTGAGCGTTTTTTTTCCAAAGCAGATTAATTGAACGCCATCATTATCTTCAAAAATTGAGCAAGTGTAACAAAATGTAAATTGGCTTGGCCGTCAATAAATATTATTATTATTATTAAAAGTGTGTCGAATTTGGGGGGGGGGGGGCTTTAAGAAACCGAGCCGTCTAGTACACGTTGCAGAACATTCAAGGACTCTAGGACCATTCCCCTAGAAGTAGTTCGAAACGCTAGAAGTGGGTCCGGACGGACGGATAAAACGCAAACAATAGCACATTTTTTTTAATTCTTAAAAAGAATGCGCCAAAAATTATAAAATCTCTCCTACTGGAATTTGACATTCTCAGCAAAATGCTAGATTTTATCTACCCTCTGATCGTATAAGGATCAAAGAGTTTGCCTCATTTTTGTGTTTATTTAAACCTAATTTTTTGCATTATTTTCCCAAGGAAAAAAATGCGCAAGTGGAAAAACATCAAAAAGTGTTACTCTTGCGCAGTCGTGATTCAGCCCAAAAACTGTTCAGTTCTTCCACTTATGACTCGGATTGTGAATAGCAAATTTTGTTCCAATCGGTTCAGCTGTTTAAGGTACGCGGCATCAAACGGACGGTACGGTCGGTATTCTACGCATTATTTTTTAATAGGGTATCGAACATCAATTATCGGAATCGCCGGAAGAAATTCAGTTTGGTTTTAAATTGTCTTCGAGCGGCGAAGAGGTAACGTTTGATCTGGTTTCAAAAAGCA
Organism: Photinus pyralis; assembly: GCF_008802855.1. NCBI lineage: Eukaryota > Metazoa > Arthropoda > Insecta > Coleoptera > Lampyridae > Photinus > Photinus pyralis. The sequence continues at coordinate 17,213,690 of NW_022170878.1, forward strand.
AGACTAAGCTGCAGGAAGAATAAACCACGGTGTCATTGGGATTTGACCTACTTTCAATAGGCTTGTTGCAGGTAAACTGGACAAAATTTGAACCGAATCGGCCCAATCGGACGGACGGACAGACAGACGTACACCATGCACTCCCCTATATAGCTTCCATCGCTTTGATGTGCCGCTTGATAAAGGCCGATGACGCCGGCGCAAGGCCCTACGTACTTCCCACATACGTGAATACGTCGGTATCGACACGCACGGATTTTAATTCTTGTTTCGCAATTCGATCCGTGCCGTCCGCTCGATGTGCACGTACCTTGAACCTGATATGAGATTACAGACAGACAGACCGACAGGAGAAAATGCGCAAGTAGTGTACTTCTTCGCGGAGAAATCCGTAAAGGGGAACGCTAAACGTTTTAAAAAAAGTCTGGGGAAAAGCACCAACTATTTTTGACCTTGCCTAGCCAAGATAAACAACTCGTACCTACGAAAGTACACGCATTGCAAGTGATCGTTTTTCAAAATTTACGTGTACCGTTGGGGCGAGGGCCTTGGAATTTTTGTGGTCCATTCTCACACGTGCACTTGGTACATGTTTTGTCGTAGACTGCCACAAAACTATCTTTACACACTAAATGCTTATGGGGGGTACTGTTCGAGATAAATATGAGAGCGTCGTACCTACGTACTTACTCCCGTTGTTTATGGGTGGACATCGAACACGAAAATTGCGATATTATGATGTTGTGAACTACATAAAATTGGCGTGTATTTGACTGTTGAAGTTCACAATGCGAGTATAACGCTATGATCGATGCTCCTAGCTCCTATTGTCGGGGGCCGTATTGGATTATCATCACAACGTTTTGTTGTAAAATTACATTTTCGGCACACACGGTTATAAAATAGCGACTTAATAAACATGCAAAAGTCGCAATCGGATTTGACTTACTTTTGAAGCTGCGTGGGAGGCTAAGGGGGCCCTTCAGAACGATCAGTTGGAACATTTCGGTTTGTTGACAAGCTTTACCGCTACGATGGTTGTAGAGGGCGATTTTCTGCTGCACACGAAGGTATTGCACTAGGGAACGCCGTGCTTGGCTCTTGAGATGGTAAATGGGAACCTCAGGCCCAAGCTCCAAATACGCAAAGGGCGATAGTGGCGACACCGCGCTACAACGGCGCGTCTTTCAAATTTCTGCAAAGAAGAACATGATTCAGCAATTTTTCTTTTTTGTTTTTAATTCTTACATATAACATACTATACGTTATGGAAAATTTACAATTGCATTACCTACACCTACCCACATCTTCACTTTTGCCGCCTCCTTGCAAGAGGCGGTTTGATAAAATGCGGTTAGGTGCATGCAGTATACAATCGGAATGGATTACCTCGAAGCCCTGCAGTTTACAATTAATCTGTATTTAGGTCCCACAATAAAAATACAAGAAAAAACAAGAAAAAAGCACGAAAATCACGAGCGGTTCTTTTGGGCCGTGGAAGCGTTGGTGTTAGTTTGTCGTGCTCCCGAGATGGCGCTATGCTCGCGTTCAAATGAGATACGAGGGCGCTTTCTGTATGTTTTTACCATATCACTTCAAAAACCCAATTATGCGTCTACGTAACTACCATCTACTAACAGGAATACGCCGTTTCACTCCACCAAAACAAAATGATCAATGCAAATTAACGTAAAAGAAACGCGAAAAATGCAGCACGATGTTATCGAGACCGGTGGCCATTTTGGTGTGTCGCCGGTATTTTGTTGTAAAATTACAAAATTTTCGACACAGACGGAAAATACCCACTTAATAAACATGCAAAAGTGCAATCGCCCTATATTTAAAGAAATCACTTACTTTTGAAGCTCCGTGGGCGGCTAGCAAGGTTGGTATATTACTAACCTTGGGCGGCTAGCACAAATGGCCCTTCAGAACGCGATCGCCGGAAAGTTTACACGTTTCGATTTATTGAAAAGCTTCACCGTTTCCGTTGTTCTAGAAGGCGATTTTCAGTTTTAGACGAAGGTCCAAAGGCATTTCACTTGTGAACGCTGTTCTTGTGATGGAACTGCATCACCGCCATGAAGAAACGGGCGATAGCGGCGACACCTCGCTCGCATGGCGCGGCTTTCAACTTTCTGCAAAGAAGAACATGATTCAGCAATTTTTTCTTTTTGTTTTTAATTCTTACATATAACATACTCCGCTATGGCAAATTATTACTTGCATTACACCTATCCGCACCGCCACTTTTGCCGCCTCTTGCAAGAGACTGTTTCGTAAATTGCGGTTAGGTGCATGCAGTATGCAATCGAAATGGACTTACCTTGAAGCACTGCAGCCTACCCTAATCTTCCTTTAGGTCATCCCCATAAAAATACCATTAAAAACACAGTAAATATACCGAAATTCATGCGGGAATCTCTTGGATCGCGGCAGCGTTGGTGTTAGTTGTAGTTAGCCGTGTTCCCGCATGGAAACTGATAGATGGCGCGGTTTGTGAAAAGCGGCGTTAAAAAATTTGCACCGCTAAAATACGAGGGCTTTTTCTTTATTTTTGTTACGGTATCGTCACAAACGGTCGTAACGTAAGGTAAATCTGCGGCCCTTGAGGTGTCTTTCTAGCTGTTTTAGCAAATGGCGTATTGTGCTAAATCTGGGCTGTAGGGTGGATGCGGTAAATCTGCGGTTTGTGGGCGTTGTGTACCCATAGTTTTTGTCAATTTGCGTTACAGACTGTCCTATCTCACCATTAATGGTGGTCCAATTGATCTTAACAAATTTCTTTACACACAGCGGTTTCTGATTTGTCGTAAGCAGACATTTTTTTTGCCCAAATCTTCGTGCATTACATTTTTAGACACTCCGACTTCGTTTACAAGCAGTGGCGTATCAGACGCTAGAAGATCTACAACAAGTGCTATGGTTATTTGTTCTGTTCGTTCCTCAAGCGGTCTTTCTGATCTGAGGAGGACACGTTGGTGGAACTCGGACCTCTAAAATGTTTGAAAGGCTGTTCGCATGTTCTTTAAAAATGCGAACTGAACTGCCCACGAACTGGGAAGATCTAAACGAGAATCTGTGGTAACGTACAGGGTCTTTCGGAAGTCTTAAAAATTAACAATGTTCTACGATTAGGTTTCACTAAAACCGGGGGATCTGGGGGGTATAGAATACCCCTCAGCATTCACAACAGTTTCCGGGAAACACTCCCGATAATCCGCAGTACTTCCATTGTGCTTTTCTGGAAACAGAAATGAATCTGTGGTGTGTACCCCTGATACTACCTTCTGTGCACTAGTACAACAGGAGCTGAAACTTCGCCCACTTAAAAATAAAGGCTAAAACATAAAAAAATTAGATAAAGACCACAGTGCCTTATTTTTGAGGTTTATTAAGGACTCTTTGAAGTGATAGGAAAGCGAGAGATCGAAGAAGAACTAGGTCATTTAACGTGGTTCTGGAGCAAAACGCTGTAAAACCTCCAAGAGATCCAAGATAATACAAAAGAATGAGGAGATCTACAAGATCTAAAAGATGAAAGAGATCCAGAAGCTACATTTGTCTCGAGGGTTAGAACTCCCATAAACCCTATAGATCTCCAGAAGATCCAAGAGGTTAAGAATTCAAGATCAGGGTACCTGAAAGATCCAGTACAGCCAAAATGAGCCAGAAAATCAGGATACCCTACAGAATCAGAATCTGAAGAAGGTTCAGAATTTCTACAAAGCCAAGTAAGTTTAGAAGCTCCAGAGAGATACAAATTTCCAGAGGATTCGGAAAGGCGGAAGGTTCAAGGGGATGACAACACTCAGAGTACTGTTGATACGGGTTCAGAGGATTTCAAAGATTCAAATGATTCATAAAATTACAGGGATTCAAAGGATTCGACAGCCTTGAAGGGAAAGAATCAAGAAGATGGAAGGTTCTGGGAAGACTGGAACGATTTAGAGGGGTCTAATCATCTTAAACATTAAAAACACCTACAAAATTCAGAAATCCATATCCGGGTGGTCCATAATATCTAAATGCCCTACAAAATTCGGAACAGGCAAAGAACCAGACGAGCCTGCATGTCCAAGAGATTGAGGCCATTCAGAAGACGGATTCAGAAGATTTTCAAAATTTAAATTCTTCATAAAATCCCAGGGATTCAAAAGATTCAAGAGCATTAGAAGATTATGATTGGGAAAACTGGACGAGGGAATGAAGATCTGGGCTATCATTCAGATCGGGAAGATTGAGACGGTGGAGGGAGCTGGCTGGAAAGAATTGAACGATTTAGAGAGCTCAAACCATCTTGAACATAAAATCCCTAGAACATTCACAAATTCATGACAGAAATATCCAGAGTATTAAAATGCCCTAGAAGATTCAGAAACCGGCAACCGGAAGACACTGAAGACAGCAAAGAACTATTGAAATAGGAAATGTATAACACTTTGATGGCCTCTAACGGCAAAACAAAGAACTAGGTAATAAAATTCTACTACAAGAATAATTTACGTTTAAACTAGTGGATTACAAAGGAAATACCTAGATGCCGTAAGAATATAAACGAGAGCAAAAATCAAAAAGTTACTTAAATGGAATTTAAATCAGGAATATAAATTATTAGGTAAATAACGTTACAGTGTAAAGAATTTGAGAAACGTGATTAAACTTCTAAACGTTCTTTCGCAATCATCGGAAATTGTGGCCCGTTACTACGGCATATGTTTATCAAGAACACGTAGTTCGCGTACCTACCTCCTGCTGGTAGCGACCAGACGCGAAAGGAGGTTCACTAGAAATTTACGACAAATTGGGTTTTTCTTTTGAATTTTCATTATTTCAATATATACAGGGTGTTTCCTATGAGAGAGTTATTTTCTACACAATGTGTGTGGGTTCCAAAGTTTGCAAATGCATTTGGTAATCTGTAATTTTACGGGTCACTGCTTTTCGTGTACGCCGCGACCGTTTAATGGCTTGGGGGAGTTACTGGGGACAGTCTGTCGGACGATAATACTATCTTAATGGGCCAAAATAGTCAGAATCAATTCAGATTTATTCCAATAAATGCACCATCCGAAGCGGTATTTTTTTCTGTGGTAAGTGGAGAAACGATTCCTATAAAAATGCGCGTCTTAAGGAAACAGTTATCACTTTTTTACTTCATGATCGATGATAATGAAAATTTAGTCCAATATAAATCAACTTTAACTTAAGTGTAAGAAGGGACTAGTGTTTTTGAAAATATCCACAGACATCGGGAACTGGTTGGTGCGGCTAACTAAACTGAAATGTATCCAAATCTTTACCGGCGTGTGTCAGTTTAATATCGAATTGCTTCCAAAAGGCAAAACGGCGTTCCAAACATTCCTAGAATGCCGTTAAGTGCGCTCTTCAGACACTGCGAAAAACCGTTAGTGAATTGCGAGTTTGATGACAGAATTATTTGTCCCGAAATAACTTTTCGCTCGTGCAATAAAATGAATCACAGCGCTTGTGTTTAAAATCTTAAATCAATTAGACAATTGAACAAGGCGCGGCTCAACAAGTATAACTAGAGGTAATAAAAGTTTAAAAAAGGCTCCGATTTTTATGTCTAGATACAGCGGGAGAAAATTTACGATCGCATACTGGTACTGTAACAATTGGGAGCAATTCGCTCGCATTTTTACGATGGGCTCGTGTAACCCTTTGTTTGTCAACTACTGGTTTCTTTTTTATAACTTATTAGAAAGTCGATACAGTGCGACGCGGTCATTGCATTCGGAAAACGGGAGGGTTTCGAGTATTTGCTCAATTGCGTTGGTAAAGGGGCTACGTAATTTTCGACCGATTCAATTAATTATCGTTGCGAGTAATTTGCATAGCATTAAGCTGGAATGCATTAAAACATGCATATTTTAGTTTGGACGAGGGAGAATTTGCATCATGCATTCGAATTAACCTTTTAGCGTCGTCGGCATTCATTTTTTAACCACATAGAGCGCTTGGGCGGATTTTTTGTAACAAAATTCGTACCGTCCTATGATGAATTATTTAGTGCTTTTAATGGTTTAAATTAGTAATGGCTGAGATGTGCAATGTATCCGCAAATTACGAGCTCTCCTTTTTCAGTTCTATGCTTTTATGCATACATATACTAATTTGCGTTTTATAATTTTCATTTCCGTTTCGTTTCGGACAAAAGATCAATTTAATTGTTTTTTTATGGCACGTAAAAAAGTACACACTGTATTGAGTAGCATTTTTTATTACGCATACAACGATACACGACACACAAAGAAAAGTTTCAACAGGATGGTGCACCCACGCACAACTGATCCCCATTATAGACATCCTTATCTTGATACACCCCAAACCAATTTTTTATTTAAATTTTTATAAGACAAACTCGATAATAAATGAACGCTTGAGTTTGGCTGATTAAAATATTGAAGTTGTGGGATAAAAATTAAAATTCTGGTTACAGTTGTTACAGACGTTACAGATGTTACAGATGTTACAGATGTTGCATATGTTACAGATGTTTTTTAAATATAACTTCTGCACTGTCAATATTGAATATATTTTCTTGCTTTCAGGAGACACATCTGCACCACAGAGAAGAACGTTACGTTTCCAGTGAACGCAAAGCAATCGTACAGTAGGCCCGTTTACAAAAGGTACACGGAACGATGTAACGGCAACCAAATGTGCAATGGTGTTCGGTAAGTCTGGAATGAATTGGGTCGTGCACCACCACGTTTACTTTCAGGTTGGTATTTGAAACAACGTACAGGGATGTTGTTAATATGAAAACGAGAACTCAGGTGTTGTATACCTGTTGTCCGGGATGGTACCAAGTGACAAACCGGAGCCATGGGTGTAACAAACGTAAGTTGTCGGGAAATAAATTTAAAACGCTAACTTAGCTACGAAAGACATTCCATAACTTTATGACTATTCTTTAAGCAGTGGAAGCAGACACGGTTCATTGCTACCGTTGAATAGGCTGGCTTCAGTTGCTAGATATTCGACTTCACTTCTTGTGCTGATCCTTTCATGACCTTTTTGGATATGTGTCTTTCCTTTCTAGGTGTTCTCGTTATTGCTTCAGTGTCTAATAATTCCATAAGTTTCTCCAATTTGTCTGAAATTAATATTATTTCAACTTCGCTCCTTTTAACAAACCATGCATTTCATTTGACACTGAATAGAAATACGAGAAAGCTCGCTTCGTTTCCCTATGAAATGCTGGCACAGTGTACTAAGCCGTTCGATCGGAAAATCCAAGTGAATCATTTTCATACCCTCGATTTGATATCTCTTCTAAATGAAAATGCTTTCAGCGAATCCATTGTATAGTTTGAAATCTGCTTAAATTCTCTTTCAAATTTTAATGAATAAAATTTGCGGCATCGGTCGATAAAACATTTTCTTTGAAAGGATTTTGAGATGGGTTTCCGAACATAAATTAATGCAGAAATTTTCTTTACGTTTCTTTATGGTAGACTTTTCGTCGCCGCGAATCGTTATCGACTTCCCAATATCACTTTCCGTGCCTAAAATAACAACGTTTTCGTTTTGCGAATTGAATGGGATTTTCTTATTTAATTACAAGGCTCATTTTCTGTCTGTTTTGGAACGGGTGAAAGGGAAAGCCGATGGAAATACACCTTTCGCCATTTTATTGCGTTAGATTCGGTACTTCCGAGTCATTTATTTGGGCGAATGCCGTATTTGTTACATTCAGTCGATTTGCTAATACATGACTCAAGTCTAATGCGAACAAAGTAGGTAGATTTACTTTTTCAGGGAGACCGGTATTACGGTATTACCGCATAATTGAATGTTATGTGAATACTAAAACTTTTATAGCTAACTAAGGTAACGTGCTGGAGAAAAAGTGTCTTAAAAACGTAACTCGTAACCCCCCCACCCCTCCTCGACCCTTACCGCCACGCGATCTAACACTCCACCTCGGCAGCGCCCTCAAACTACGAGGCAAACGCAACATACCCTTACTCGATAAGCCCCCTCCCCGTTTCCCCGTTACGTCCTCTCAACTCTCCTTCCATTCCTAGGGTGAGGGGGGGGGGGGTTCGTTTTTCCGTAACGCTCTTTCCTATTTTTTCCGAGGGAAAAGCGCACTTTTTCTCGGAAAATTCCCACCCGCTACGAATTTTTAAAGTCGCGACTCGCGTATATACATATAAAGACCCTTCCATTACCTCTATCATTCTTATGTTTGTTTTGGGGTAAATCTCTGTAACAAAGCCTATACCCCCCAAACTCCTCCGGTACTACGTTCTCCCAAAACACAGTTCTGCCTTGAAGACTCTCGTTTTCGTGAAAATACACTCTAATCTTATTTTCCTGGAAAGTGTCCCATACTCTACCGGGTCGTCATCCTTTCTCTTAACATTTTTGGAGGAGAACTCAGCACAGGGGGTGTGGGGGTATGGAATACTCCCCACCAATAACCCCCAGAAAAAAAGGAGACCCTTCCATTACCTCTATAATTCTTACGTTGGTTTTCGGGGAAATGTAATCGAATTTTTATAACAAAACCTGGAGGGTATTCTTAAGTATTCCATACCCCATTCTTCATTGCGCTTTTATATTAGAAGAGCTGGGCAGTATTCGATTTTGTAAATACTTTTTAGTATTCAAATACTTTAAAGTATTCAAATACTTTGTAATTAAATACTTTTATGGAAGCAGTATTTGTAATTGTAACTCAAATACTTTCACAAATATTTAGTATTCAAATACTTCACAAGGTATTTGAATACTTTGAGAAGTATTCGAATACTTCGCAAAGTATTTGAATACTTAACCTTCCTTTTTTTACCAAAAATCGACTACTCCAAAGTTCACGGGAAAACACTTTTTCTTATTAATTTTGGTGCGTAGAATCCAAAACAATTCGTACTTTTTCGATTAGACTTTTCAATCAACAGTTACAGACTAGAAACCAATTTCTAAAGAAAATTCAAAGGGCTGTAACTTTTGAACTAGTAGCCCAATCTTGGAACTGTTTAAAATTATGGATTCTACAGGCCACATTCTATAAGAAAATTTTTTTCCGGGTCGATCTGAGACAATTTTTTTTTCGGGGCTCAAAAAAAGGCAGTGTTTAACCTTCCTTTTTTACCAAAAATCGACTGCACCAAAATTTCTCGGGAAAACACTTTTTCTTATTAATTTTGGTGCGTAGAATCCAAAGCAATTCGTACTTTTTCGATCAGACTTCTCAATCAAAAGTTATAGACTAGAAACCAATTTCGAAAAAAAATTCAAAGGGCTGTAACTTTTGAACTAGTAGCCCAATCTTGGAACTGTTTGAAATTATGGATTCTACAGGCCACATTCTATAAGAAAATTTTTTCCGGGTCGATCTGAGACAATTTTTTTGCGGGGCTCAAAATTAGGCAGTGTACGAATACCTTTGATAGTATTAGAATACTTTGGAAAGTAGGTATTCGAATACCTTTGAAAGTATTCGAATACATTAAAGTATTTGAATACTTATTTTTTTAAGTATTTGAATACTTTTCAATGTATCTGTATCTAGTATTCGCTTGTGCTGGACGTAAAAGTATTTAGTAATCAATTTTTATTTGTGTAAAGTATTTACTATTTAGTATTCAAATACTTTTTGAAAGTATTCTGCCTAGCTCTATATATTACTGTATCATTCTCGTGGTATCTAGAAGACGTTTAAGGGGCCTTCCAGAGCTCTCTATTACGTTTCAGAACCTTTTTACTCAATTTCTACACCTTTTGCAGATCCGTTTCAACACCTTCGATAAAAAGAAGCATCTAGAAAGCATTGAAAGGGCTCATAATTTCAGAAATGACCCAAAACTCTTGTAATTTGTAAATTTGCATAGACACGTGTCAAAACTTTCGAAATAAAATTGACCAAACACATCGGAGGTGCTAATTTCCTGCAAGAATCAAACGTTTGAAGGTAACCCGTTGGAGGGAGGGCACCTTTCGGTAAAAATTCAAAACTTCCAACTACTTATCGACTGCACCAAAAAAAGATCGAGTGCTAACTACTTGTAATGCAACGCTGGGGGGCTGTACGAACTTTTTTTCATCGTAATATCCACGTAGTGGCTTGTTCTATTTAACGTCCTAAAATCTACGATCATTCACCTGTAGGTACCTTTGTAAAGTACCCACCTCACGAAAAAAGAGGCTGTCAAGAGACTAATCAAAATTCCGTTGAACCTGTGGTTAATTAATAACTTCAAACTGGACAGTGCAAGAGAAAGAAGTTAACATGCACTACCCAAAGCTTGCGTGTATCTTAATTGCTCTTAAAATGTAATTATGACACGTAAACAAAGGCAAGATATTTTTAACCCATGGGAAAGTGTTATTACACTTTGACATGTTTATTTCAATTCGATTGCAGATTTTTTTCTTCGAAATGTCATCAACGCGAAATTAACTGGAAATTCTATTTGAACTTATAGTCATAACAAAGTCAGGTCAAGACTCCTTTATTTGCCATTTATAACATTTATTCAATGCTTATAATATAATAAATATGCGGTAATGTTTCAGATTTCCAACAACTGAAAGGAATTTGCACTTACGTAGTTAGTTCAAAGAATTTTTGCCACAAATAGCTACTTGACCCCAAAAGCGTATGCTCCTGGGTCCAGTTCCGTTATCAACTCTTATTGATTCTTCTCGGTTTTCTAATTCTGCATTATCCTTGATGATGACGTAATACAAGAAGACCAAGTCTATGATTATGTTTCACGAATTATATGCAGTTTCGAGGGTAAACGTAGCCCCGGGGATCTGGGGGTATGGAATACCCCTCAGCGTCCAGATGATATGTGCAAGATTTTCATTATAAGTAAATGCAATTCCTGCCGAATGCCCTTGTATACAAAATTATATTTATCGCACAAGGCGCTACGCAAATATGTCACTCGAACTTAGACAAACTTGCTTTTAACCGGTTCCTTTGTTAGCAATGCGAAAAATATTTTTCCTACTTATCACAATGTGTTCTTCAAATTCAGTGGTATTTAATCTCGTTTCTATTTGAAGAACGCATCTCCAATTAGAAAATGCTCCCTCGGGTAAATTTTATCATTCATAAATGAACGGACTCTAAAACCCTCGCACGTACAGTCTGCACACCTCGTAATCGCTTTTTGTTTCTAGGTACTTTCGTTCATGTCTGCTATGAAGCGGTACATGTCTAAATTTCCCTATATTTACCAAAATGTAAACTCAAAAAGGCAAATTTTGATGGGTTGTGCATTTTTGGTGTTTGTTTTAGTTAGGTCTTCCATTCGATCCTTTCATCATCGGCCAGGACTTTATTAGAAAACGTCCACACTGTCAACTAACTTAATAATTACCTACAATATTTTATTTTAGCGTCATGTGTATCAAAGTGCCAAAACGGTGGGACCTGCGTCAAACCGAACACCTGCAGCTGCCCCAGCGGCTTCAAAGGGCAATACTGCGAGGAGGACGTGGACGAGTGTACAGACAATAAACCGTGCGACCAAATCTGCCACAACACCATGGGCGGTTTCAAGTGCGAGTGCCGAGAGAGCTTCATCCTTCTGGGTGATGGGCAATCGTGCCGTAAGGAAGGTAAGGACTCCTGTCGTAAATGAGTAACCGATAAATGCAATTAGATGGAGAAGAGCTCGCCTTGGAAGCCAAAGATTTACAGTACGAAATGCTCGACAAGCGACTGCACAAGCTTGAAAAGGTAATCTGTAGTGCCGTTGTGGCATTTTTCTCATTTCGTGAGTAGACTATTTTAGATAACTTGGCGACGATCTCGTCAATACAAAACGTGGAGGTGAAAAAGATAACCGGTCACTTCCATAGTATTCTAGAGGACGTAAATGTGTTAAAGGTTCGGCTGAGGAAGCTCGTAAGTTTTGGATGTTAGTTTTCCTTATTTCCTACTAACAGACGGACCGTTACAGGAGGCATATAGCGATGATATTTCAATGTTGAAGAGTAAGCTCGGCAGACTGGAAAAGTTCATGGTTAAAATACAAGGCGCTAGTCCTAATAAAGTAGCTTTCTAGTCTAATATCTTATTGTAATTTATAGTCTTGAATAAATTTTGTACTGTGTCTTACGTTTGTATACGTTTTAGGGTCCATCGTAAACCTGATTCAAGAAAATTGTAAGCAATATGGTGCCTTTAAATGTCCTTAACCGAAAGTTCAAGAGTCTTTTAGCACCTGTACTCTACAGCATTATAAATACCTAATTATAGCTACCAAAGGTCATTTAAATTGTTTCAGTCTCAAAGGGCCACTAAGAACCTCTAGACCTTTACAAGTGTTCGAGCCCCCTCCAAGGTTTTATAACATATTTTACCATTTTCTTGAGCCTTACCCACATAGCACACAGGCGGAGTATGTACATACCTACATATATAACACCTACAGCATGGACATAAGCGAATAATGTAAGCTGTACATATCAAATTATTCCCAAGTGCAAGTGTTTTGGTAAGTCGTCCCCCCGATCAGGTAACACCCTGAGAAAAAATCCAAAACCCAAGGGTTGACCAAAAACAATATTCAACCTTGATGATTCTTAAGTTATGGGTTTGCAAGTATCTACCTACATTTAATCATTTTTTAGAAAAGAACCGCCCTCTCTCTCCAACGCTTTCTAGACCATATTGCTTTTTTCAAAGCATTGGAAAGAGGATGGCGGTTAGGTTAAGAACCGGAGAGCTCCGAGAGGAAAGAAGTGCTCTGGAAAGCATTTTCCCAGAGCGTTGTAGGGCTTTCTGATCTTTAATAGGTAGAGCATCGCCTTTGGTACACATCTATGCCTTTCCAGAGCTGCAGGAGTCTGGAAAGCTTTGGAATGGCATAGAAAGCTCTGGTAGCAAACATAAAGTTCTGGAAAGCATGCAAGGGGAGGGAGGTCACTATAAACAGAAAGGGCCTGGAACTAAGATCTCTATTTTAGGGGACATCAAGTTTGTACGATTTATCTATGACTTTATCAGTTGGTGCACATTTCCAAAGCTTAAATGTGACCAGTGTACATTTTGCATGCATTTTAATTGCAAATTATGCAACAATCATAAGACATTAGTTTGTAAGAATTCAGGTACAATTTATTAAAGTACATGTTTACTCTTTCAATTCGTTCATCGCCAGCAATACTAGCTTAATATGGGCTTTGACGTTAACGGCCTGCTGTCGAAAGAACTCGATCTCCTTAGTTAAATACTTCATACGTATGTCGGCGTACTTAATCGCCTCATCGTAATACATTTCCAGGTAACAATCGCATCCGATATTCACGATCACCTTTTCCCTCTCTTCCACTCTTGCACCAATGAATACTCCCAGTCCCATTTCGAAGGTAACGTTCAGTTCGTCATCTTTCGCCTCCTTTAAATGTACAAGGGAGTTCTTCAACTCTTGCCATAGTTTGAAATCGTCGCTCTTTTTCGTTAGCGCAGTTTCGAGTTCCTTTAAGTCGTTTTTGAGCTTTTCTTCGATAAAGTTTTCGTACGATTTCAGTTTTTCCGCCACGCTCATTTTGAATTACATTTTGGAAAAATTGAGGTTATGTAAACTAAACACTTCATTACTTGTTAATGCCATTCATCATACGAAGTCATTTTTCATACAAAGTGATTATTTTACAAAACTTACAAATGTGCGGTTGCCACGTTTACGATATTGCCAACATAGACGAATTTACACACGGTAGAATGCCCACTTGCCCCAAGGTTATTTTATTTCAAAGGTTACCTGGTAACTATGTGGGCGGAAGCGGGAGGAAGGGAATGTATACGTCATCGAGAATTCAGACATTGACGTTCGACGTTGTTTGTAGTTTGTAGTCGCGCGGGTACTTATTTTTCTTGAGTTATAGTTTATTTGTTTAAAATTTGTTGAATTTTGAAGTGCATAAGGATATATATTAGCTGTAGATACCTGTTTGGTGCAATATACTCGTAAAAACATTTAGTTTGTGAATTTTGTGGGTTTTCATAGCCGTGGATTGAAAGGTTAGTTCATCAATTATATGTACTTTTGTATGTTATAATTAAGTATTTTTTTAGATGAGTGGCGGTAACACTAAAATTCCTCATCCTGGTGTAAATAAAATCTCGGTTTTTACGTTTCCCAAGGACCCTACCGTTCTTAAAGAATGGGTGAGAAAATGTTTCACATCCGGCAGCAAACTAAAACGTGCTGCGCCCTCATTGGTCAAAACGGCCAACCGATGAAAGCGTAGCGTCTTTGGCCGCAAACGTTTAAAAGCAGAGCCACGAAATCTGCAAAGTGCAACGCAATTTCTGCTTCGACTGCACTTCAAGAAACAAAAAGCTCTCCATCTGCAGAACCAGGTCGCCTTGCCAGCTCGACCTCGCGCCACACTCCATGTCAGAAGACCTGCATCTGGGTTCACCCCAACGACAGAGCTAACCGTGTGCACCTCGGTTACCATTTTGTACATACTATAAATATACATATTCCATAAAACGGAACAGCATTTTATTTGGCGTCATCCGCTAAAGAATTTTTAGAGTTTTAATTCCCAAAGGCTAGGTATTGGTACATAGGGGTGGTTCCTATTTTGTAGAACGCGGAATTAAAATTAATTTGATTACATTTTCACAAGTCCTCGTGCAATGTAAAACAGCTTACGCACCACACTCATTTTTTCAATACTTTGATTGCTTTCAAAGGTGGAAGTCGATAAACTTCCAAGATTTTCAATATAAGATCCACCCTTATATACAAATACCCATATAAATCCAAAAATATACTGCAAAAACTAAGTTTTTTACCTCTTTTATTAGCATTTTAACTTATGAGCAATTTTAAATGTGAATTCTGGATGACGTTCTCGCGCCTTCAAAATGCAAGCATTCTATTGGTATAGAGTTACCAGACAACCTTTCTAATAAAACAACCTTAAAGTCACTAAATATAGAAAGTACCGCAATCCATTGGGCTCGTGTGTTAGAGAGAGAACGCATGATTTTTGCCCAAAAATGGCGGAAGTTACCAGATTCTAGTAACTTTAATGTTAGGGATTGTTCCACCTGTTTGGAGATATCTGTATATATTTTTATAAAACATGACAGTACTATGAAGTTAGGTTATAAAAAATGACAGCTATTCAGATTTTATTTGTCAATTTTTTTAAGTTGGCAGCAAATTTGCCCAAAAATGGCGGATGATTGCGGTACTTTCTATATCTAGTGACTTTAAACAACCTTGCACTTGCCCGCCCTCTAGTTCTGAAGCACGCTATATATCGCAAATATCATTTGGTATAAAATATGCAGCTCGATTTTGTAGGAATAATGGCAAGTATGACTAATCACATTTGTCATCATTTGACGTTCATTGACGTTTCTAGAAGTTCTCATAAGGCAATTTCACAACAAATATGTTGTGATGCCTGTCAGTTTAATATAATGTAATGTGTCGCCGTAAATTACTCAAGGTAGTATTTATTTGCACATTTAACTATCTATAAATAAACAATTCGTTATAAATCTCTCGCTGTGTAGTTACCAAGATGCGTTTGCAATACTTGCCTAGGTGGCACTTCCATAAGTGTCATCATCTTTATTTTCATTATGAAGTACGTGACAACGTCCTCGTATTTATTTTTCATCCATAAACCACAACATTATGATAAGGAAACTCCTGGACAACAAAGGAAACTCAACCATATTTTCTCATATTGCAGAATGCCAATTCAGGCTCCACAGTGGACGGAGTTCCTGTCTTGTCCGGTATGTTGTAACGAGTTTGACGTCCTTCAGAGAAGCCCGATCAGTCTCGGTTGCGGGCACACGATTTGTAAAACATGCCTCTCCAATCTGCACAGAAAGCAATGTCCTTTCGATCAGACAACAATAAGTATAGACATAGACTGTCTTCCCGTAAACTCTGCGCTGCTACAACTCGTCGGGGCCACGACAAGTAAGGGAGACGCCGAGGACTACGTCGATCTCAAAGTGGTGCCCAAGGAGAACTTGCCGCATTACGTTTCCGCGAAGAAATGCGTCGAGGAGCTCGCCATCTACTTGAAACCGTTCTCGAACGGAAACGCGAGCGCCAGCATACTGTCGCGGCCGATGCAGAGAAAGCTGGTGACGCTGATCAATTGCCAGCTGGTCGAGGACGAGGGCCGCGTGCGAGCCATGCGCGCGGCACGGTCGCTCGGGGAACGTACCGTCACCGAGCTCATATTGCAACATCAGAATCCCCAGCAGCTGTCGGCGAATTTGTGGGCGGCCGTTCGGGCGAGGGGTTGTCAGTTTTTGGGGCCGGGTGAGTCGGGTCCGTCGTGCGTGTGGCGGTAACCGTTTTTGTTGTAGCCATGCAAGAGGAGGTGTTGAAGCTGGTGCTGTTGGCGCTGGAAGACGGTTCGGCTCTGTCTAGGAAGGTTTTGGTGATGTTCGTTGTGCAGAGGTTGGAGCCTCACTTTCCTCAAGCCTCGAAGACAAGTATCGGGCATGTGGTTCAGTTACTTTACAGAGCGTCATGTTTCAAAGTAAGTTAAGAGCTCGGGCCCGAGTCGATGGTCTGATCTTTGACCTTTAGACTTTAGATGTATTAATCACTGTACAGTTTTATTTATTCATCAAAAGCGAGATTTAAATTAATTAATTAACCAAGTTCTTTTATTACTTTTTTAAATAGTCAAATTAGTCAGTCTTGCTTGAAAAAATGGTTAAATATTGCTGTATTAAATGGCATGCGGTCACTAGGCCACCCACAAAACTTCTTTCCAGCTAGCTCAAAATAAATCAAATGGAAACAGACTTTTTAATTTCTCCATAATATAATTCTTGGGCAAGAAAAGAAAAATCTGACATGAATACTATCTCTGGGTCGCACAATGAATTTGAATAGACACACATTTAATCGATTGACAATGTCAGATAAGCGAAATAATTTTGGGATAATTTCCGTTTATTTTTAACTTGTTTTTCAAATTTGTTTTGCTTTTAAAAATAAGAAGGGGGTGCTGTAACGGAAGCTTGTTAAATTTTTCAAGTTTTTTGTAGATTTAAAAATTCTTCTATTACTGTACCAACAAGCTTCCGTTGCATACCCCGTACGCCGGCGGTCTACAAATAAAAATACGGAATCTTAAAATTACTCTTTTTCTTAAAATAATCTGGTCGTAAAAGGTTGCGATACTAGGCGCACTTAACTCACATACAAATGATGACAACTTCTGAACTTCACTTTGCTTTATAATACCAAACTAGTGACGAACTGCGTGTTCAATTAAAAAATAGGGCTGACTGCCCGAAAATTTAGCGTAAAAAAATACCGTCGCGAAACTCGCAACTTCGTCTCCAATATTTAAGGGCACACCATAATCTTCTTCTTCATTATGAAACGAACAATAAAACTCCTTATCCCAAACGACCCGCTGTAACTGATGTACCCCCTTTCAGGTTTCGAAGCGTGAGGGTGATTCGTCATTAATGCAATTAAAAGAGGAGTTTCGCACCTATGAGGCGCTGCGTCGCGAGCACGACGCCCAAATTGTACAGATCGCGACCGAGGCCGGCCTGCGAATTGCGCCCGATCAGTGGTCGGCCTTGCTCTACGGCGACACCGCTCATAAGTCGCACATGCAGAGCATCATCGATAAGTTACAAACGCCACAGTCGTTCGCCCAGTCGGTTCAGGAGCTCGTAATCGCCTTACAGAGAACGGGCGATCCTGGAAAGCTATCGATCCTGAGACCTCATCTCGAACTTCTTGCCGGAATTGATCCTAGTCCAGGTAAGCTCGATCGGCGCTTACGCTTTTTTTAACGTAGCAACTTTGTAGAGTCCTCGATACCATTGTGGAAAGAGTGCAGTGAGGTTTTGCTCGCCGTCAAGCAAGTGGTGGCGGGATTGGTCGACTTCATTCATCAGCACGGCAGCCGTAAACTGCAGGACTCCGCCCACTCGCAGCATGCGAAGTACAAAATTAGCATGTGTCGCGATCTCACGTTGAGGGGCAGCTGCCCGCGCGGTTCCAATTGTACATTTGCGCACTCTAATGAGGAACTTGAAAAGTAAGTGCCTTTCTCTACAATTAGTTTAGGAGCTGCCACCATAATGTAAAGAGTAGAATAGTGAGACGACTTTACAGAGAAAAGGAAAACTAAATTGTGCGATATCTGATATTTTTTTGGAAATCCGCCTATATATTTAACTTGAGAACTTCTATCTGAGTCGTAATTTGGGCTCGATTAATCACAAAACTAACCATTTACAGATGAACAAATTTATTCGACAAAAATCAATTAAAGAAATTGCAAAAAAATATAGGCACCCAGGGCCAGGTAACACGCAACAAGCGATTGCTTAAACAAATTAAATTTAAATAAATAAAGTTAAATAATCAGGGCAAAATTGCGCTTTTCAACAAACAGGCGCACTACCACGTAACACAAAAAACGAAGCTGAATGGTATTTCAGAACCTCACTTCTCTGCCTACCTTTCTTCTGCACAACTGTACAATTAAACATACCTATGGCAGTACGCCCAACATAGTCTAAGCGGTACATATAAAAAATCTGACCAACAATGCAGAAAGCAAGCCACTTGCCATAAACGATGTGTATGTCCAATAGATCGATTTGACCCGCAGCACTCCCTTCCCCCACCCTGTGGAACCATTATGGCGGCCATTTAGGAAAAAAACTGTCACTGACTAAAAAATATATATTTATATTTCAAGAATGGCATGCGAGTAATGTTTTAAGGATAATTTGAGGTCGCTGATTTCAAATCTGCGTCAAAAAAATCAAAATTCAAGCAATTTACACTCTAATTACTCATTTAAATATTATAAAAATACTCTTCCAGTTAATATATTTTTGTTTTGTTTTAATGTCGATCTAAATCATAAAATAATTGTTGGATAAATAATTAGAATTTTGATTTTGTAAAAAAATACATTTTACTAATAAAAAGTAAAACTATCTTTAGTTTAAAAATTCGTAGAGGGCCAAGGAGAGGAGAAAAAATTTTGCGTTATGCGCGATTTGCGAGACGAAGGCGAGCTATGGACCCTTACATCAAATCAAAAAGTGTTACCAAAATTTAAAAAATCTTATGTCCAATTATGTGCAGACCTGGATTCAACAAGTTGAATGGAAATTTTCAAAAAAAGTCACTTTGTATAGATGATGTTTCCAAAAAACAAAAATATCCCTCACAAATTAAAAAAAATTGTCAATTTAGTCTGCTCAATATCATTTTCTTTCTTACCCCACCAAAACTGAAACTGAGAAATTGTCTTTGTTGAACAGTGAACAGTGCGAGGCGAAGCCGAGCTATGCACCTTTACAAATCAGAGTGAGGCGAGGCCGGAGCCGAGCGGATGTCTCCTCAAAAGCAAAAAGTGTTAATTAAAAAATTTTATGTACAATTATGTGCAGATCTGGATTCAAGAAGTTGAATCGAAATTTTCAAAAAAAGTCACTTTGGATAGATGATGTTTCCAAAAAATAAAATATTACTCACAAATTCAAAAAAAATGTCAAATCAGTCTGCTCAATATTCCGTACCAAAACTGAAACTGAGAAATTGTCTTTGTTGAACAGTGCGAGGCGAAGCCGAGCTATGCACCGCTACAAATCAGAGCGAGGAGAGGCGGCAAAGCCGCCGGAGCCGAGCGTATGTCTCATCAAAACCAAAAATTGTTACCAAAATTTAAAAATCTTATGTAAAATTATATGGAGATCTGGATTCAACAAGTTGAATCAAAAATTTCACAAAAAACTCACTTTGTATAGATGATGTTTCCAAAAAATCAAAAATATTACTCACAAATTCAAAAAAATTGTCAAGTCAGTCTGCTCAATATCATTTTCTTACCGTACCACAACGGAAACTGAAAAATTCTCTTTGTTGAACTGTGAAAAGTGCGAGGCGAAGCCGAGCTATGGACCGTTACAAATCAGAGCGAGTCGAGGTGGCAGAGCCGCTTGAGCTGAGCGTATGTTTCATCAAAACCAAACAGTGTTATCAAAATTAAACAAGTATAAATTGTGGCCAACTCTTGTGCAGATAAAGCGCATTTTTTAACCGAAATAGCTTTTGTTTTGACATCACCAATGGATATATTTCTTGCAGACGTCTCAATCGCCCTTTGTGAGTGCCCTCTTCCGACAATCCGTTCTTGAGGTATAAGGGAATATACCCGATCACTATAAGAGGTCGAGGAGGAGGGCTATGGTTGGTAGAAATTAATTCCTTTCGTTGAGACCTTTCATTAGAGTACCATGAAGGATAAAACTAATTAAAACTTAAATTTATTACATTTTGACCTCAGATTTGAAATCAGCGACCTCCAATTATCTTTAAAACATTACTCGCATGCCATCCTTGAAATACAAATATACAGGGTGGGGCAGGGAAGTACCCCTAACTTTGAAGGTAAATTTAAAAAAAAACGAAAAATGTTAGAACAAAACTTTATTGAGTCATCAGAAGGGTACAGTTGGAAGTTAATTTTAATAATAATTTTACTTTGTTTTAAACACCACATCATTCAAGTGATGTCCCTCTTTGTCAATACACTACTGTACACGGTCACTGTTTTCCGCAGTACGGACGGTCCTTTGAGCCCCAACTCTCCTTTTTCACTACATTACCACATGCAAGGAAGTTTTCCACCCACAAAAAAACGGATTTGCGGTTGCGAGGAGGAATCCGATAACGAGTTCGCAGCGCACGCTGCACTGTAACAATAGACTTATTCTGAGAAAAATACGTCTCGACAGCAAAAGCGCGTTGCTCATTCGACCAAGCCATGTCTACAACTGACAGCGCTACTATCGGAAAATTCCGTGGCCACAGTGTCATTCGAACCTACCCCCACTCCTCCAACATGTCCCCACTACTGACAATGCCACCTCAAAAGTAGGGATGTTTCTCTGCCCCACCCTGTATATTTTTAGTCAGAAACAGATTTTTTCTTAAATAGCCGCCATATTGGTTCTTAAATAGCCGCCATATTGGTTCCACATGGTGGGGGAAGGGGGTGCTGCAGGCCAAATCGTTCTTTTGGACATAAAAATCCACCATGCCAAACGGCATGCTTTCTGCATTATTCGTCAGATTTTTCTGTGTACCGCTTAGACTAACACCCAAACGGCTATGTTTCAAACGTACACCACAAAAAAAACACGATTAATGTCCGCCTTTTGTCTTTAAAACAAGATCCCTTTGGTTTTAACTTCCACCGCCACTTCCTAAATAAATTAATGCGTTGTCGAACCATAAACTGCACCTGTTTTCTTATAAACTAATTAGCTTACGTCGCGATAACACAACTTCTTATCTAAGACCGGAGATTTATTTATTTTATTTATTTATTTATTAATATTAATAACCAATAATTCTTATACAAAACAAAATCGACCTCAAAATCAAATATGATCGACATTACGTTTAATCTCTAATAAACAACCACATTTAACGTTATTAACAATAATTGAAATATGCTACAGGGTGGCTCCTCATAGCCAAATAAAACGCCCCCTGGCTTACTTTATCCTACAATATTACTGTACTGTACTGGAAAAACTTTTTTTCGGCTACGGGAAAGGAAATTTTTACACGCGCCTCTTTAAAAATCAACCCTAACTACATTCTCACAACACTCGAGCATAAAAATTACCAAACGGCGAATGCTAATAAAAATAGTTCGTAATAGTGCGTAAGGGACCCATATATTTTTTTTCTATTTTGCACGGTTTTCGAGGTATACTTAGCTCAAAGTTGCGCTTTTTCAAATGGACCTTGTGTGCCATTTTATATTTACCGACGTGCTCGTGGACTGAGCCTTTAATCGGCGGTTTACTACGAGTGAACGCATAAATGGCAGTACTCGACACCGATCGGCCACGGAAACGCGGACTGGTATTACAGGGTGAAATGGCCGGCGGTGGAGGTTCAATGGTCCCACTTACAGAATAATGTTACTTTATTATAATAGACGCAGTTCCGCCTAGGTCAACTTCCTACAGGCACTCTTTGGCCTTACTGTCAGCAGCAGTAAACATGTTAAAACTTTCAAAAAAAAAATGTGGGCCAGTTATAAGTAAGTTACTCTACAATGGTATCTTATTGGCGTACCTCCCGAGCGCTTTCTTTACAAGTTAAATGTACATTTCGATGTTAAAAATTTAGACTTCCAGTAAATGTGTTGTTTCCAAAAAGTCTGGCTAGTCTATTCTTTACACTACGATGCGGCATATTGAAAATTATGGTAGATCTACGTCTAGGTATCGTGCAAAGAATCGCAAATCCGTCGTACGCAATGGCACTTCGAGAGAGCACATAGACAGTCAATCTCCAACCGAACGCTCGTATAATCAAGTAGAAGACTACTATCCAATAGCAAACACGGCAACTACAGTAAGTCCCGTTCCAATACCGGCCGTAGTCTCGCTCCCGCGAATCAACTACGATGTACCTTACAACCCGAGCTTTTCGAATAACTCGCACTATTCCACGCCGCAATTGTACGGGACGAACGCGTCAAGTTATCCGGAAATATACGGAAACACGCCTCAGAACGTGGTGCTCACAAACGGCGGTCAATTTTATCCGCCCCAACCGGATTACGCCACCACCGCGCCGATTAATCAGCAGACGATCGAGTACGCGAGACGGCCCAATTGGGATCAAATGGTAAGTTGGCACTTTTCCATTTTCGAATTTTACACCATTTGCCTTCCACCGATCAGATCAATAAGAACCAAACGAATTTGCAACAGATATCGAAGAACCGAAGCCTGACCAGTTTGGCCGAGCTGCAGCAGAGAAAGCAGGAGGTCATCTCCCAACTGGAAAAGGTGGTCGGAAAGAACGCGGCGATTACGATTTCGAACACGGCCACGAACCTGGCGCTGCAAGAGTCGTACGATTTGGATTCGCCGTACACGTTCTGGACCGGTCAGATCAATTCGGGACCGACGTTTGTGCGGTCCGACTCGATACTGAAGGACGACGAGTACGTGCCCTACGACGCGCCATGCGTGAGCAAATTTGGCCCGATTTCGAGGATGCACAAGGAGAATGTACCCACGAACCAGGTCTCGACGCAGTTTCGTGAGCCGCCAATTTCCACCTCGATGGTAAGTACTCGAGTGGGCGAGTTTTCGAGGTCACAACCCGTTGTGCAGGTGCGTCGTCCCGTGTCCGCACCCAGTCCCGTCACGCCCTGGTACTATGGCAATCCTCAAGCGTACCATCAGAGCGGAATCGCGCCCACCTACGTCACGTCGGCGGGCTCCGGCATCGGCGACGGATACGTTACTATAGGTACGTTTTAATATTATATAAATCGTGCAGATACAGGGTGAACATTTTTTCCCCCGTGACCATGCACAAGTACGCCACTGACTTTTGTTTTGCCCATGAAAGATAACCAAAAATACTACACAAGCACAAGTGTGCTATATGCCACCTTTGTTATTTACGAAGATGGCGAACTTCGTTTCCCCGTACCCGTTTCCGTGGGAACTTCGGGAAGCTCTTTCTAGGTACAATATTAACGCCTTCGAAGAAACCTACGTTCTAAATGTCTCTTGTAAATCGTAAAATCGCGTTTTTTCCGTTCCCGTGGTAATTTCGGAAAGTGTTTTACTAACTCAAAAACTTTCGCGGGCATACGTCCAACCGTTTCCCAAAGTTTTATCGCTATCGGATGAACGGTTTAGGCAGGTATAAGAGACAGACAGACCGACAAAGATTCATTTTTATTTATATAGGAAATAGCAGAGCCGGCGAACGTTAAATAAATATACAAATTATTGTAAATAAATCACGTCAGCGAACGGACGTACTCGAGCGCCACTCCGTAAATACGGCCTTGCCCTTGGTCAAGGTCGGCGGTAGTAGTTTGCGGAAGGGTTTCGCAAGCCTTGGGTAAACCAACGGCAGCTTCACGAATCGGTCTAAAACAAATTAATTAGCGGTGTCGACGGGAAAGTAAACGCAGGAAAGCGAAACAATATCCCCCCTCCCTCTTAAAATTAGTGGAACAGAATTTAATTAATTGGGCGGCTTGCGGACGTCCTAAAAATCTGTAATTGGTCATTCAAATTAATTAAGAGCACTTCTTTTGAGACCACTCGCAACTTAATCGGATGGTGTTTACTGCAACTCATTAGATTAGCTGCCGCTAATTTTACTTTGACAGCTAATATTTCTAACTTTCTACTTTGGTCTGCAGTTCATTGTATAATCACACTGTGTACACTTTAAATACTTGGAAGTGTTGTCGATTGTTGCACTGTGCACATTTTAAATTCTTTGAAAACTTGTTTGTTAACACCGTGTCAACAGTTCCCAACTTTTGTTGCCGTGCCGTGCATCGTATTCGTAATAAAAATGCTACTCAATACAGTAAGCATGTACTTTTTTCTTTCTCTTTCTCTTTAATCCGGACAATTAAATGCAAGAGGTGTATTCGAATTAGTGTATTATCCGGATTACTGAATAGTAGGCTAAATGTGAGTGCCTGAATGAATTCCAATGAAAACGACGCGGTAACTTAATGCAAAAGGCAAAAAGATTTAAATACGGTATTGTTGCAAAAGTAAATTTACGGCAGAGCTCCAAATTTCTATACTTACAAAACGTAACTGCGACGATGCAAAAGTAAAAAGATCGCCGACATCGGAAAAATATGGGACCGATGTCAAACTTTAGGTTTTTTAAGAGCGCACCTAACGGATGTAATCTCGACTTAATCGGAGGTTGTTACTGTAATCGATTCATGTAATTACGGTTAATTATACTTATCCAAATAGTCGGAATGAAATCTCCAAATTCGGAGGTCCAGCCTTTTTTCTTGAAATGTGAGGCCAAGCGGCGCAATCGGAGGCGATAAAAACAATTTAAATATCCACGGTATGACAAACAATTAAACAAAATGAGACCACACAAAGCTTACTCCTCGTCTCCTAGAGCACATAAAAAAATTCAGAAACTACTTAGTAACGAAGTGCCCAACTTGAAACGCTTCTAGATACCGGATGTTCAGCAAAGCTGGTCTACTCCACAAATATACGGTGTGTGTATAACTTTGAGTCTGAACGTCAATGCGGAAAACGGGTGCTGCGTTACGAGATTTAAAGTATTGGTTCGACTCAAAAAGAAATACAAAAAATGTTAAATTTCGCATAATAAATTACTGATATATTGTTTGTTAGGTCGGCTCCTTCAGGAATATTAAAATTACTTCGAACAAAATTGCGCAGAATGCTGCCCATAACGCTTCACAATCAGGACGGAATTGTGTTTATATTTTGTTGTGTCAGATCATTATTTCAATTTTGATCTGTTCTCCGATTTCCAAACCTAAAAGTAAGTTTTTTTGGCGCTCAGGTTCACCGCAGGTCATCATACAGAGAATGCAGGATCCCTCGAAGGAGCTGCTCGCCGAGTCGCAGAGGGTGAAAATGCAACTTCGCAACTTGGAGAGGCAGCTGGACGATTTAAAGTTGGCAACGCAAGGGGTCGCGAGCTTGAGCGAGGGCGATCGGCTGACCCAGGAGTTGCACTTAATCGAGCAGGGCATTCAAGAGAAACAGAAGGAGGCGTGTTTGGTGAGTGGACTGATGTACAGGTGGCGCTGCATTAGTTTAAGATCTAAAGTCACTAAATATAGAAAGTACCGCAATCCATTGGGCTCGTGTGTTAGAGAGAGAACGCTTGATTTTTGCCCAAAAATGGCGGAAGTTACCAGATTCTAGTAACTTTAATGTTAGGGATTGTTCCACCTGTTTGGAGATATCTGTATATATTTTTATAAAACATGACAGTACTATGAGGTTAGGTTATAAAAAATTACAGCTATTCAGATTTTATTTGTCAATTTTTTTAAGTTGGCAGCAAATTTGCCCAAAAATGGCGGATGATTGCGGTACTTTCTATATCTAGTGACTTTATTAAGATCCTTTGTCAGATCTGCCAACTTGTATTTGTTTGTAAAACAAATTTTAATTGGACAGAATTTTTACAACTGCACCTCTTTCGCCTGTTTGGCAGCACTCGACTTTAGCCTAAAAAAATATTTGACGATCGGAATTTTTTAGAATAAAATCGTCTCGTCTCTCAACCAAGCGATGAACCACTACCGAAACGGAAGCGCCGGTCTCGGAATGACGGAGGAGGCGATGTACGAGGAGGACATAGCAAACGACATGCGCGAGTTGGAGTTGCGCTGGCAGGAGGAGCTCGAGGAACAGGAGACGGGCTGGAGCAGCGAGGACGACTTTAAGAAGTAAATTCAACCCAATGGGTTTAGTTTTGACATCCCCCCCCCCTTCCTTAGTCCTTTATACACGTCATGACATGCGCAGTTTCGGCAAAAAACCCGAAATAAAACCTGGCTCCCACGAATCAAGTTTAAAAAAAATTTGATGATCTAATTTCCAGTTTTATTGGAATCTGGGACTACACTAAGTGTTGTGCACAAAAATGGTCTCTGAATTTTTAGAAATGAATGGCTTTGCATGTGGTTAAGTCTTTTATCATACTGTGTGTGATTGGTATATCAATACTGTCAGTTGATATTTTCTTTTTAGTATGCATTTGTTTGAAAATGCAAATATTTATCTCATCATTTTAAAGTAATTTTATACGAGTGACCTCTGCAGCTGGATTCGAGAGCAATCTTGAACTTTTTTTTTAAAAGTTATTCGAGACTCTTAGGTACTTACGCCTGACTGACAAAAGTGTTCATTTGAACTCGGAGTTCAACCATTAACGGGCGAAGATGTTTTATTGTTATGTATTAAGCTGATAACCCTTAACCTTAATTATTTATTCTTATTTTTAAAGAATTGTTAATTGCATTACGTCTGTTGGCACTGTCGCATGACGGTGGTGTGTTCTAATTAATTGCTTTTATAAAGACACTGCGTATGAAAAGTTTAATATATGCGATGATGAGTAAGTAAGCCGTCGTATGTAACGGTACGGCATATTTCGAGTTTTATCAAATTTGCAATATATGGTTTAGGCTGTGTCATTGTTTTTACCATTGTACGTGTACGTAAAAGTTTTATTATGACATGAGAGTAGAACTGGCGGACGACTATATTGACTCATTAATGTTTTTACGAATTTATGCACGCTCCAGATCTAGTCTTGTCAAATTTTAATTGAATATTTGTTATTTATGCTTATCCTGTTTAATTTATTACTCTTGGCGATCATATTTGATATATAAGAAATTGGTCATGTTGCACATGTGATTATTAATAAATTACCTATTGTACTGATTACATTAATCACGTCTGTATATTTGGGTGGAAGTATATAAATTATATTGATAATAAAGTATCAAATTTTTTTCCATCTTTTATTTGTCTACTAAACAGGTGCAGCAGCGCAGCCAACAGTGAAGAGGGCGTGGTGGGCGGATCCGATTGGTGCAATTCAGTGGTATAATAATAGACTCCTATGTAATTGTTGTTATTCTTTTTTTACATGGATTTACACCATTCAAATTTGGACTTATGTTTACCTTATTTGGTATTATGTGGTGCGGTTAATTTAATTGCTGGCAGAATAACAGAAAAAATCAGTAAGTAAAGTTGAGGGTCTTCATTTTAATTAGGTCTATTAATGCATTTGTTTTAGGCGCAATAGTAACAGTCGACTCGGCTGTAGATGTTCCCGGACTAAGGACTGAGTAAATTTGTTTCACATTTTGTATATATGGTGTTGTCGCGGTGCGTTTGTATTATGATCACAAAGGACAATGCGAGCAATATTGTTAGGGTGTGCAATATCATTGTTTAAATGGCAATACCAAATTATACCTATACCTTGAGAGCTTCCACCCTGTATATACAACTTACGACCTTGGATGAAAAAATAACTGGATTGCTAGGAAAGTCAAATTTATGAAGCCAACATCTACAGCGCCATCACAGGGCAGTTGTGCGTTTTGTGAAATGAAATTTGACACACGCACAGAATAAGAAGAAGGCCATATTCTGTGGACACACGTCAATGTTACGAGATTTAATTTGGGTGTTTTATAGTGATTTAATGTAATTTTGTGTTTGTTAGTCGTGTTACTTTTATAGAATTAATTAAAAATGAGACGCTGAAGTTGTTTTGTAAAAAAATGCGATGCAGTATATTGTAGGTCTATTAATGCATTGTTTTAGGCGTAATGGAAATAGTCGACTCGGCTGTAGATGTTCCCGGAATGTGGTCGCGATGCGTTTGTATTATGATCACGAAGGACAATGCGTGCAATATTTGTCAGAATTTTTGGTCGAAACTTCAAACCGTAATATCTCGAGAACGATGCGTCGTAGATATGCCTTCCGCCTCTCGTTGGAAAGGTCACGACCAGCGCTATCGATTGGCGCTGTCAGAATTTCGACAAAAAATTCAAAGGGCTTTAACTTTTGATCTAGTTGCTCGATCTTGGAACTGTTTGAAATCATGGATTCTACAGGACACATTCTATAAGAAAATTTTTTTTGGGTCAATCAGAAAATTTTTTCTTCGGGGCTCAAAAAAGGCAGTGTATTACCTTCCTTTTTTATCAAAAATCGACTTCACCAAAAATTCTCGGGAAAACACTTTTTCTTATTAATTTGGGTGCGTAGAATCTAAATCAATCGTAATTTTTTGATCAGGCTTCTCAATCAAAAGTTATAGACCAGAAAAAAATACAAAGGGCTGTAACTTTTGAACTAGTAGCCCAATCTTGGAACTGTTTGAAATTATGGATTCTACAGGTCACATTCTATAAGAAAATTTTTTCCGGGTCAATCTGAGACAATTTTTTTTTCGGGGCTCAAAAAAAGGCAGTGTATTACCTTCCTTTTTTACCAAAAATTGACTACACCAAAAATTCTCGGGAAAGCACTTTTTTTTATTAATTTGGGTGCGTAGAATCCAAATCAATTTGTACTTTTTCGATCAGACTTCTCAGTCAAAACTAATAGATTAGAAAAAAATTCAAAGGGCTGTAACTTCCTTTTTTATTACCTTCCTTTTTCACCAAAAATCGACTACACCAAAATTTCTCGGGAAAACACTTTTTCTTATTAATTTGGATGTGAATCGTAGAATCCAATCATCAATTTGTACTTTTTCGATCAGACTTCTCAATCAAAAGTTATATAGACTAGAAAAAAATTCAAAGGGCTGAGGAAAACGAGATTTTAGGTGTTTTGTCCTAAATTGTTGATTGCTTCGCCAGACTTACGGAACACACAGAAAGTCCTTTACGGAAGGGAACGATCCTTAAAAAATAATTACTCGATCTTGTATCATATATGCAATAATTTCAAGGGAAAAGATTAACACAATCGATATTTTAATAGAATATGTTTGATCCTAATAAAAAAAGGTCAATGCCAATGTTATTACACACCATTTAGTTAATGTGCATTCAAATAAAACCATTTTAGAGATCAGTGTAGGTCTAAGTGTAAACCTGTGGAATAGTATCCACTAAAATTTAAGTGACAATTGCAGAGTAGGTAAGTACCTTACGTAAGAATACCGTTTAATTAAAAGACGTGGCCAATGCACTCCTCTTTACGATTATTGTAATTCATATTGATCAATTAAGGCAGAAGTTCTGCACCTACTTTTTTGTTAAAGTGGGCTATTGTTGTCACTGGTCGGAGCAAGTACCAATACTAAAATGACGTGCTCAATTTATAAAAAAAAGTTTTCTTACCTTCAAAAATTCGTTGTACTTGTTGTGGACATATGTGACAAGGGCACAAAGGCGGGTCTAAAAGTAATTAACGAAGGGAATGAGCAAAGAACTGGGCTGGAATACTGTCAACCAGTGGATGGAGAACAAAAAACTAAGATTTGTCCCCGACAAAACGAAGGTGGCCCTCCTAACGGTACGGGGGAGCTAAGAAGTGGTCACCATGGACATACTAGGACAGACACAATAACACTTCTTAAGTCGAAGATTTGATCGTTGTTGTATGCACTTAGCGTTTTGTATTTTTTATCATACTTAGTGTCTTACAATTTGCCTAACCACAGGGGTATGTCATCACAAGTTGAAGGAAAGAGAAGAATATGCGAACAGCACAATTCATAATGATGATGGGATCATTAAGAAATTGGAGGAATTGTTCTACTGGCACAACATACCGGAGAGTAGCTCCAGGAGACTATTATCGAAGGCACGGAGATACAGAATACCACGACTACCTCGTCAGTGGGCTCTCGGGCCCGATGAACTACCGCTGGCGACAGCAGCTGGGAATTTCAAGGTGCATTCAAACTAGTGATGGATACCCGTAAAGAATAAAAAAGGCGCCCATTGTTGTCATTCCCAAGAAGGAGTAGGGGAAAGTCAGATGATGCCCGCCATCTGTCAGGTCTGGTTGAACTTTCCTCGCAAGTTGGTTTCGTGAAAGGTAAAGACACGAAGGATACCCTGAAAAAAATCCATTCTTTGGTCATGAACGCTCACAGGAGGTAACCGTCTTGACCTCTCTGGGCATGCGAAACGCACCTCCAGAGTCATCCTAAGAGCCTGCAGGATCAAGAAGTGCCCTGCGTCGGACGCTGTGACATCTGTAGGAAAAGGATGAATGCCAAGTGAATTTGTAGGGGCGAAAACGTATTCGGCGCTGGTAGCGGGTACTGTCCCAGAACAGTTGACCTACCAGGAGTGAAATTAGACAAGAACCATATAGAACCGCGAACCGCTATAGTGTATAAAGCGCTGTGTAGAATTACGGTGGCCCTCAAGAGGGCGAGGGAGCACCCACCCTAGTTCTATATGTAATAGGCATTCCTCCTTTGGGACTCCTGGTAAGGAGAGAGGGACAGGAAGAACCAGGGGGGATCGTGGACAAAAACCCTCGTTCCAGATCTGAGTCTATGGGTCTGAAAGAGGTTTCTCACCGGTCATGGAGAGGTGGGCGAGTATCTACACTGGATAAACAGGGGGGTCACCGACTACGGAGGAAAGGATAAGCTCGCGCAACGGTAGCGTTTGGTGCTCAGGGTCGATGAATGTATCAACCCGCAGACCATCGTGCTTCTGATGCTCAAAAGTGAGATGTGGACGCGACCAGCAAGATGGTGAGCCTCCAGCACAATGCGCTTAATTATACAGTCGGTAGCAGGAAACCGCCGTACGTTATTGTACAATATCCTTAATTTAGTTTATGGGCTTGTTACAATTTTTATTGCCGTGTTATCCAATTCATCACTAGGTACCTCAATTTTAATGGTGGTTGTGGCCTTGCATGTGCGTTACTGTGTAAATCGTTTTTAATTCGAAGTACAAGTAGCTGTTACATAGTGAAATATTTATAGGTTTACAGAAACTTAACGCCCACTACAGGCAAAAAATGAAAATTTTCTGAAAGAGAGCTGCATTGTGTGTTGCCTATGATTGTCCTCAATATTTTGGAATAACTACAAATAGACGGTCTTGCAGCAACTTTAGTATCATAAGTGACGGTGATTTTTTTCCTCTAATTGCCACCAAAGGTAAGCCACCAAGGTCTGACTACCAGAAACAGAGATAGAGTCGCCAATACAAAGAGTATGTAACGCTAAGACTATTACGTAGCCTCTAAACTGCAGAAGGGACAACGTTTCTACCTGTAGAACTTAAAAAGCATATAGCCATCAAGATCTCACTACCCGAAACATACAGGGTTTGTCCCAAAAGTAATGAGCCTATTTAAAAAAATAGATTTATTGATCATACATGTAAAATACACATTTGCCAATGCGTTTTCCATGCATCGCAGGCTCTCTGGAACTCGCTTTTCGAAATGCTGTTAAGACACCTCGTCGTGGTTTTTTTATCATTGTCCAAGATTTCCAGATGCTTTCCTTTCAGTTCTCTTCTCACTCTTGGAAACAGGAAGATCTTTTCACTCTTGGGAATAAGACGAAGTCTGCGGGGTTGTGATACCGTTGACACACGGATCACTGGTCCGATAGAAGTTGACAACGAAGGCAAGACGGTGTGACTCGGCGCGTTATCCGGCCGGATCTCTGGTGGGACGTGGTTGACTCTTTGTTCACAAAATAGAATCTTAAAAAAATATTGACCCGGACACGTAATCACAGCAAGGCAAATATTGACGATTACCAGCGACAAACGCCGATGAGAAAGTTAAATACTTACTACCCTTGCTCTGAGGGTCCTCGCCCAACTCCCTGAGACTCACAACGGTTCCGCCACTGATTTTCGGACCGCTCCCTTCAGTAAAATGGAATTCGTGCCACATTGTGCTCTCGATCTGGTGTGATAGTGTTAGTGTTCCCCAAATGCAGCTATGTATAACCTTCCTTTTTTACCAAAAATCGACTACACCAAAATTTCTCGGGAAAACACTTTTTCTTATTAATTTGGGTGCATAGAATCCAAATCAATTCGTACTTTTTCGATCAGACTTCTCAATCAAAAGTTATAGACTAGAAACCAATTTCGAAAAAAAATTCAAAGGGCTGTAACTTTTGAACTAGTAGCCCAATCTTGGAACTGTTTGAAATTATGGATTCTACAGGCCACATTCTATAAGAAAATTTTTTTTCCGGGTCGATCTGAGACAATTTTTTTTTCGGGGCTCAAAAAAAGGCAGTGTATAACCTTCCTTTTTTACCAAAAATCGACTACACCAAAATTTCTCGGGAAAACACTTTTTCTTATTAATTTTGGTGCGTAGAATCCAAAACAATTCGTACTTTTTCGATCAGACTTCTCAATCAAAAGTTATAGACTAGAAACCAATTTCGAAAAAAAATTCAAAGGGCTGTAACTTTTGAACTAGTAGCCCAATCTTGGAACTGTTTGAAATTATGGATTCTACAGGCCACATTCTATAAGAAAATTTTTTTCCGGGTCGATCTGAGACAATTTTTTTTTCGGGGCTCAAAAAAAGGCAGTGTATAACCAGGGGGCACTGGCCCGGGGGGGCGGGTGGCGATTGCCACCTGGCCTGTAGATCATAATGGCCCGTTGGAAATTTATAAGTATGTGCTGTATTTAGTTTCTTGCACTATTAATAAATTATTAACACGTTTCTCTAATTGGGGTTGATGTTAGGTTGTTAAAAAATTCTGTTTTAATTGAAGTGTTTTACAATGAATTTATCATTTTTTGTCGTAGCATGAAAGTGCTGAAATACAATGATAGGCGACGCACCTCGTGTGGATTAGTATATTTTGTTACTTTTAATTATCAGCTACAATTAAAAAAAACTGTATGGTAATTGATTTTCTAGAAAGGAGTACTTTAAAATGTTTTTGTGGTGCACCTCAGAGCTACCCCCCCTCCCCCGCCACCTATTCATTACTACACTAATACTTTAATGGCCCGTACCCTATGCAATTCCACCTGGCCCGTAAGTACCCAGTCCGCCCCTGGCTATACATATACCGACGACCCCAAGATTAGTTTATACGATTCCGAAAAACGTTCCAGTAGCTCCCGACGGGTTTTCCGTCCCAACTATTTTCCGCAAACCAAACCAAACGGACGCCTCGATGAAAACCAATAATTTCGAACGTGCTCACTTACAATTTACGTCGCCATC
This sequence comes from Photinus pyralis, assembly GCF_008802855.1. Taxonomy (NCBI): domain Eukaryota; kingdom Metazoa; phylum Arthropoda; class Insecta; order Coleoptera; family Lampyridae; genus Photinus; species Photinus pyralis. The sequence continues at coordinate 17,247,270 of NW_022170878.1, forward strand.
TTCCCGTGTGGATTAGTATATTTTGTTACTTTTAATTATCAGCTACAATTAAAAAAAACTGTATGGTAATTGATTTTCTAGAAAGGAGTACTTTAAAATGTTTTTGTGGTGCACCTCAGAGCTACCCCCCCTCCCCCGCCACCTATTCATTACTACACTAATACTTTAATGGCCCGTACCCTATGCAATTCCACCTGGCCCGTAAGTACCCAGTCCGCCCCTGGCTATACATATACCGACGACCCCAAGATTAGTTTATACGATTCCGAAAAACGTTCCAGTAGCTCCCGACGGGTTTTCCGTCCCAACTATTTTCCGCAAACCAAACCAAACGGACGCCTCGATGAAAACCAATAATTTCGAACGTGCTCACTTACAATTTACGTCGCCATCTTCCCATATACACGGAGATTTTTAAAGAACCAAACCCGAAACCGAACGTTCTCTGTAATATTGGAAGACTTTTAACAAATATTAACAATAGCTCCTAAAGCTAAGACACTCTTCAAGGGATTATGGATCATGTCAAATCTTTCTAAACTTTTTCAGCGGTTCAGCGCTTTTTAGCCCTTGTTCAAAAGGCTTTTGACAAATTCCTAGAACCAACTGTAAACTGTATGGTCCATGGGAGGCGCTTCAAGCATTTTCCAGTAGCGAAGATAAAGACCTATCTTCTGCTTCGGAAAACCGCCGGTTGCCGCACAGGACGCGATAGCAACCACCGAATAGTCAAATCCGCCGCCACCGCTCGAACCAATGGAAGAGACCGCAGAACCTGATTTAGCCTCGCAGGTTGCTGAAGAACAAGATGGCTTCCAACCTGCGAAATCAAGCAAGAAAAAGAAGAAGCCGCTCATCCCCGTCTACGATTCCCTAGACCTTTGGTGGCGAAACCAGCGAGTTAAGACCGAACCCAGCTCCTCAAAGCGAGGCTGGAACCGGTAAAGGAACCATGAAACGTAAGAGCGACACCCAACCAAAGTTAAAGGCGGCGCCGGAACCTGGTAGCGAGACCGGTAACCGTATACGAACAGAGGCGATGGAACCCGTGTGTGTCCGAGATGAGGCGTACGTCTTGGCCCGCCTTCCGAAGTCGTCTCGAAGAAACGATGACGGAGCGGGCGGCCGGCGAATTTGGCACGAAGTTCCGGGTTGGATCCAAGACCTGATCCTGGAGAAGAGCCGATCCAGAGTGCGCTTCCAACATTCGTGGGATCCGTACGTTACACCGAGTCCAGTTCCGAGGATTTCAAGAAAAGGTCATCGGCCACTTCAGAAAAGAGTCTTGGGAAAACCTCCTGCGATCCTTGAGCGAGGATTGATCCCTCTGGAAAATGGTCTTCGCGGAGTATCTGCACCGTACGAAAACGCGGAACTTGACTTTATCGACGCCGTCAACCGAATGGCCAGGAGATCCCCACGACAAAACGAAGAAGCGATGCGGGCCACGACCGAAGAAGTATTCTCCGACGCCTCCAAGAGGACATCAACACCGTGGTACCCCGATGTCAAAGTTCATCGCTGTTTCTTCCCCTTTAAAATTCAGAAAGGACATAACATCTATCAGAAAGGGGTTCGACGATTTCCAGTAAATTTTGGCCTGTAAATACAATACGAAAATAGAATTTTATTTCCGTATTGTTATCGCAAACGAAACATTTCCGTTAAGGGCGACATCTTTTGATATTAAAGTGAATTGTGAACTTCAGTAGGATGGAAAGTTTGCGGGAGGGCGCGGAATTTCACCGGATTAGAGAACTTTTTTCGAATTTCTAGGTCACGCGCAACTTGTGGAATTTAGCATTGCAGACACAATTAAATTTATTGTAAAAACGGAGGGGGAGAACCTCGAGTTGGCAACGTGGTGGTGGTGGTGGTGGTTGCAAACCGGGCCGTCGGTCGCTGTCAAAAACGCGTAAGCAAAGTCGCATTGCGGAAATGTGGATCTAAGTGTGCTGTGTTTGTTATGTGATTTAATTAAATAGCGACATTTTAAATTGCAATGTTAAATCGGGGCAGTGCTGCGAAGAAAGACGAATTTCTGAATCACCATTTGCCGCACGAGGACGAGGAGCGTTTGGAGAAGGTGTTCGCGAATCTCGACCGCGATGGAAACGGAAAGATTGATATACACGATCTGTCCGTCGAACTTAAAAAGTTGGGGGTGCACCATCATTACGCGGAGGTAATTAACCACTTTGAGGTTATGAACACCAACACCCCCCCCCCTTCGTTCGGGGGGAAGGGCTGCGATATTTTTGTAGGTCGCCGGTAGCAGATATTAATATCGAGATATAAATTTGGCACGAATTCAAGAGGTTTTAATTACGCGAAAGGTCATGGCGTGGAAAAATTGAGCCAATTTCGCTTTAATCGTATTCCTGTTTTTTTTCGTCTGCTTACCTTGAATTTTACGTAATGAATAAATTAAAATTATTCACGTGCCATTCTTTTCCTTTCATGCGTGCATTTTTATCACAAGGTGGTCAGTGCATTGATTTTTAGGTTATAGGTTATGTCTTCTTTAGGTGTTAAATATATGTTGTACATGGTACTGCATATATACAGGGTGCGAAGCAAATACCCACAGAACGCCCAAGGTTACATATTAAACCAATTTATCGACCATAAATATTTATTAAAGGTCAATGACTATTTACTATCTGTGGGTGATATCTTTATCACTTGGAGGGATCTAGCGTTCGTTTTTAGTATAGTATTTTGAGTCATCTGACAAGGAAGAGGTTTGAGTACATGATAAGCTTCCTCTTTTATTCGTTATCCCAAAACAACCCCTCAAAGTTCGTGTTTTTAGAGAACTTTAAACTAAATGATTCGGGAATTCAAGAAAGTTCCGTTATTACACGGAAGTGGTTTTCGTTCATTGCTTTATTTATTAATGGCGCACAACATAAAGCCAGACCGAGAGCCAGACTTTACTGGCGATATGGATAATTAAATGAAGAGGCATGACCTCATTACAATATAATACACTTATTGTATTGTTATAATTTAATTCATTTAGTGAAAGTCCCAGGAAAAGTCTAGAAAAACCTGCGGTCGGCGAGTGTACGCCAATACGGAGATTTCTCAAAAATTGTTTGAGCTTAGTTCCGTTAGACTGTTAGAGGTTTCTGAAAGGTTTCTACCCTCGTTTCTATCTCTCCAATACATCAACAACCGTGACAGTTTCATGGTTTGGAATATCACAGATATCGCAGCGAGATAATACGGCCTGTATTCTTCGCCTAAATGCCCCCCTTCCGGATGGGTCATAATCAGTAGGTATATTGAGTCAGGTAAGAAAGTTATCGAGCCTAACCTCACTTTTTAAAGTGGAACACTGCATATTTCAATCTAAAAAAATAGCGCAGATTTTCTTTTTTCAAAAATATATATCACCAGGGATGAGATTTGAGTGATTAAAAAAACTAAGAGGTTCAAAAAGTTTGGATTAAAAAAATGAAAAAAGGTTCAAATGATCAAAAAATACAAAACATTTAAAAAATTTTTGAATCAATAGGGACGTTTTCTTGAATTTTTTGAAAATTTAATATACTATTTTTTACGAGATTTTTTATATTAAAATATGCAAGGTGTTCAATTAAAAAATATGAAATTAGATCCAATACCTTATTTACCTGACCCCATATACATATTTATTTTGAAAAAGGCGCGTTATTCAACAGTTTTGCAATAAACATTTTTCTGTACCTATTTTAACTAAGAAAATATAGGATCATTCTGAAATTGATGATAGTTTTTTTTTTATTTTCCCCCGTATTTCGTAAACGAGCGAATATTTTCAAATTTTAATTTTATAATTTTACGTAATTTTACGTCTGACCCAAAAAGAACCTACCCTAGGGATTGCTCCCTCCGTTGCCGCCTCACCACGCCCAAATATCCCACTTCTGAATGAGACATAAGTTCGGTTTAGGCGGATGCGCCGCCTCACCTCGCCCCAATGTATGGTATATAAACTCGATCACGCCCAAATATCCCACTTCCGAATGTATGGCAGGCTGTGCCGCCTCACCTCATCCAAATGTTTCGCTCCCAGATGGGAAGTAACTCGGTTTCGGCGGCTGCGCTGCCTCACCGCGCTGAAATCTTCCGCTCCCGCATGGGACATAAGCTTAGCTTCGGCGGCGGCGCAGTCGACTCATCATATCCAAATATCCCACCTCCGGATGGGAAATAAGCTCGGTATCGGCGACTGCGCCGCCTCACCACGCCTCAATGTTCCACTTCCTGATAGGACATAAGCTCGGTTTAGCCGGATGCGCCGCCTCGTCTCGCAACGCCCCCCCTCCCGAATGGGATATAAGGTCGCCCGAGCACAATAAATATAACGCCAAGGATATTTAAAAAAATCAGAAATTATTGTATTTTTTTGGATTAAGTATTATCGTTTTATAAATATAAAAGGGGTTCCAAATTAGGTCCGATAATTTTTTTACCTGACCCCGTGTACGTATTTTGAAAACGGAACATTATTCAACAATCATTATAAAGAAAGTTTTGCAATAAACATTTGTATGTGTTCCACATTTTCACAACATTTTTGAAATGTTCTAAAAACCCACATTACACATTTCCAAAATTTCCTTCCTAATTCCAACATTTGCTAAATATTTTGGAACGTTTGTATTTACAAAACGTGTTCGATATTTCCGAGGATATTTCGATAAGACTTTGTAATATTTAATATATTCGAAGATCGTGAGAATCTTTTGGAAAAATTGAGGCAATTTCGGAATTTTGAAAATGTTGGAATTAATATAGGAATGTGTCCAACTTTTTGAAAATATCGAATGTTTTGAAACCAACGTCTAGCACGTTGACCACCTTGGAGATTGGAATTTTTTTGGAAATACTTTGAAAATATTTAATTGGAATTGTTCTGGATGTTTTGGATGTGTCCTCGGAAGCGCCAAACGTTTAAGAAATGGCGATGCTTTTTACATTTTTGAAAATTTAGAAATATGTGGGAACTGTTTGAAAATGTTGCAAATGCCGAATCTCTTGAAAATGTGTAAAAAGAAGATGGAAATGTTGGAAATATTTTCGAAACTGCCAAGGTAACATGTAGGAAATCTTTGGAATATGTCGAGCATGTGACATTTTTTCAAAGCAACCTTTAGGATACTTCAAAATGGGTACCGAATTTTTTACTTTTTGGCATTTTTCGAATTTTCATATAGATCATTCCCAAAACATTTCCCACATTCCTGTAACGTAAATTTCATTGCGTCATTTATTTACAAATAATTAACAGTACGTCTTGAAATCCCTAAATAGATTTATAACAAGAAAATCTTTAGCGCGTCGAAGTAGGAACTGAACTAAAAGGCAATTCGGCCGCCATTTTGTTTATTTACAATGGTCAAAGCAATCAATATTGTAGTTTTTACGGCTGTACAATAAATGTAATTACACTTTAAAGAGCAAGGATAGCCAAAATCGTCACATTTTATCACGTTAGTTGCAAGAATTTTAAATGTGACCAGTGTAATTACGCAACCAGCAATAAGGATAACTAACGCATATTTCCGAAGTCCCTTTCTTAGTCGTTCATGTGTCTATCAGGATCTTTTGCGCTTTCATTTTGTCAGCGCAAATGGATTTAAGGGGCTGAACTATGCGCACAAAGGTCATTCGCGTAATCGATAACGATCATAAGCGTGTCGATTGACGGCTGTGAACCTTGATTTTGTCGAGTTGTAAAACTTAACAGCCGTCCGTTGAAAATTCCGATAAGCGTTATCAACCAGACAGTAAACAAGATTAATTACACTTTCCCGTCTTTAGACCTTCTAACCGTCGTTTCTTTGTTGTTCCAGAAATTCATACAGCAATCGGATAAGACTCAAAGCGGAGACGTGTCCTTGGCGGACTTCATTCTGTACGTTAAGGAGCACGAGAAGAATCTCAGACTGCACTTTTCGCATTTGGACAAAAATAAAGATGGTAAGTTGCGGCCGCGGAATGACTATTCCCTCCCAAAGCTAACCCTTTTTTGTTAAAAACAACGGAACATGTTGAAATTGGTGGATCGCATCTCATATCGTACATGGATTCAAAACTAAAGAGTTTGTTGTTAGTAGGGCCCCTCCCTTGGGACGGATGACTTGCCCCTCGTTCCGAAAATCCAAGCGTAAAGTGAGATTCGAGTGCAAGGATGAATTTCGTTGAGTAAAGGGACCTTATAACCCAAAAATATGTTTAACAGTCGGGAATTCTCTCTAATCTCAACCATTTAGGTGCTATCGATTGCCTAGGCCCAAACGGGGTAATTAACAAAATATCAAACAGGATTGTACGCTGCATTTGCATCCAAGGATCTACACGCACGTGTGAATTACGAATAATTTAATGTAGACTGAGGTGTAAATGTTCCATTATCGTAATTTGGGTCGGCCTTGGCTTAAGTAGTTCCTTGACATTACGTTCTGACCGGTACTAATCTGTTATGATTTATGTATTGCGTTATGCAAATTTGTACATGTAATTGATCGATATTCAGCAATTTCAGTTAACTTAGGCGAAGAATCAAAAGGAATAAATTAAGAACAAATTAATGAATATGAAAATAGTCACCCAATTAAATAGTATAGTGAGTGAGAAGTGTATAATCAAGTCTTTAAAGCACGCGCAACGAATTTAATGACGCGTAGCGTAGTGCAACTGCTTTAAAGACCAATTATACACGCGTTTCTTATAGTATTGTTGATTATACCTGCAATATAATTTAAAAATAAGGGAAATAAAATCATATTGACATTCAATTGCTTGTTGCAAAAGCACAAGAAAACTTGGTAGGTGCAAAATCCACTTCCAGTAAAGCCTATTAGGAAGCATGTTAAGAACAAAGTCTTAAATGCATCGTTAATACTGTTAAGGAAATGTCAAAGCTATTTAAATCTTCTACCCTTTGGGGCATTTATTCGAAACTTCGAACAATGCTGCGATTAAGAAATTGCACAAGTTTGAAAGCATACCCCAAAATACACGCGCTTGTGAAAGCTTCAAACAAGGGATAGGTACAAGCCAAAGAAACCTGGTGCACGAGCTTTTGCATTTACAGCACCTAATAAGATTTTTTATTTCAACCTCAGCTGGCAGTTTCATAAGTCTTCGTAGCGACAAAGTAATGTACGTGAGATCAGAAGGATTGAAGCAATTCACAACATCTCGAAAAGATTAGGACTCTTAGGAGAGAACAATTAGAATTATGAGGTAACAATGAGAAGACAAAGCCCTATAAATACGTATTAAGAATAATGTTGAGTCATTTGCAAATATAAATCCGATAAGCGTATTCAATGAAGCAACCACAACACACATCAGAAATAGAGAAAAGTCCGCCAAAGAACTATGATAATAGGCAATACCAAGAGCCCTTATTCCGAGCCTTATTCAGGTTAGAAGTAATGGTGTATTAAGAAAAATTGCAAGTAACCACTATGAGTGCAGGATCTTCTCTGAGCGCAACAAGTACAGGTTGTACGGAAGACAAAAATTCAAGGAGGGGCAGTAAGGTACATAGCGTGAACTCTAGCGACAAAAGAATAAAGTAAGGTCATTGACCTATAACACTTCGGATGACCTCTAACGGAAAACTAAAGAACTAAAGTAATAAATAAAGTAATTTCCATGGCAACAGCATTTATGCGTTCAGGGCAATTGTGATTTGTATTAAAAATTAGTTTATTTTTTCAAGATCCCCACTGGAACTGCATTTTATGACACCCAAAAAGCTTAAGGTCCTTGTACATGTGCGAGGTTGCGCCAGAATCAAAAATCCCTTCATTTTCTGGCCACTTCAACGCCGATATAGCACAGAACATGTTCTTGTCGAGCTTTCTCTTAGGACAATTCGACTTGATATGTCCGAATTGATTACATCTATAACACTTCACGGTTTTCTTCAGTCACCAGACTTTGGTTTCCACTTCCAAGTTTGCTTGTAGATTGTACATCCTTCTTCAACAAGTTACCATTCAAAATAAGAAAGTTGGTAGCTACTTCCCGTATAACCGACAGTAGTAGAAAACTGCCGCTATTTTAAAAAAGTTATTCATGGTCGAGAACCTTTGTGTGTCAATTTTTATGAGCGCACCATTTCCACTTTCCCATATAACGCTAATTATCTCTGTAAGGCATGCTAATTGTCCCTGTATTGCGCACACATAGTTCACGCTGCCAATAAAATGTTTATCTATATTATGTATATCATACAAAAACCCACAAAATACGAAATCATGAAAAAAATCCACCGATTTCCCAAAAGTACGAAAAATTCCGAAAATCAATTTGCGAATATTCTGGGTAGTGTTTATTGTAAATATTTATTCATTCTTGTACTTATGTCAGCATGTATCTCGATGACCTTAACTTTTAGTCGCTGTAGATATCTCCACTCAGCTGAAAATTTTTTTTTAATTTTGCGATATCCCATTTTCTCAAGAGACTTTAATCTATGACGCGATATCAGTTTAATCGTCGACTTAAACCGTGTATTTTTGCGACACAATAACCTAGGTATCTTTTTCAAAAAACCGCGATGCCTATATCCAAATCGTAAATTATTGTCGCTGCCAAGACCGAAATAAACAAAAATGTTTCATTGTATTAGGACATCGCAATCTTGTTTTTAACGAGCTCTAGTTTTTTTGTATTGTCTCGGTTGCTAACCAATTTTATTTGGAAATTTGTGGTTGTGTGACGATATTGATTGTTTACAACTTATTCTTCGCTTCTAAGCGAGCACGTTTCCAGGTGCTGTAATTAACAATATAAAGTCAATAATTGACGCTGCTCAGTGGTAATTAGGGTAGTCAGTATGCGAGTGTTTTTTAATTAACGTCACTTACACACCGCTTGATAAGCGAGTGTAATTGACGCTAAGTCGGTTTCCTAATAAAAATAGGCGTGGCCGTATCCTACTTTATTTATTTACACACAAAGACAAAAAACTAATGGATTGGAAAACAGGAAAAGACACATGAGAAGAGCACAGAACAAAGAAGAAAGAATATGAGGATACATGCGAACGCAAAAAAGAATTACAAAAGAGGAAGTAAGAGAAATATAAAGTATCAAAAACGAAAATGAAGAGTGAAAATTTATAAACAAAGAGAGAAAATATAAAGAAGGAATACTGGACGACATTGGAGAAAAAGAAGGGAATAACTACTTTATGCAAAGTTTAAACGGACAGATAAGCTTCAGAGGTGAAAAAACAAAAAGAAGGAGTGAAAAGGGGGTTGAAGTAATAGGGGAAGAAGAAATGGAAGCCGAAATAGCAAAAATGAAAAAAGAAACCAGACCAAATAACCAGAGTTGGACTGGGTCACTGGGTCACCTGGGTCACTAAATTAAACTGGGTCGCTTGGTCACGTCATACTCTTTTCAGTTACCCAGTGACCCAGTTTGACCCAGTGACCCAACTTGACCCAGTGACCCCGTTTGACCCAGTGATCCAGTTTGACCCAGCGACCCAATTTCACCCGGGGACCCAATTCGACCCAGTCACCTAGTTTGATCGAATAACGCAGTTAAGTCAGTGCCCTCGGTTCAAGTGTACAGATTATGAAATAAATGAAATGCTGGTTTGTTGAAAATAATACTCGATTGCTTGACAATTGCCATTTCTGTGATGTTTGCTTTAATACTGCCGTAAAAAACTTTCCATGTTCCGAATTGTATTAGAATAATGTTATTTCTTTGCTTCAGGGCTTACCAGTTTGCTTACAGGTGTTCATTCACATTTAATTTTTTCTACTAGTTAGCTTAATCGAAATAAATCTTTTCTCTAAATACTTTCATTGACTACTTGACTACAAACTATAAACAAATGCATTTGATTTTTTTAGGTATTAGTTCTCTTGAATGAAATTGGGCTACGTGCTTGTTGCCGAATATTATTGAGGAAGTTTTTTTTAAAATTAAAAGTTACTTGAAATTGTTTTGGATGATACCTAACAATAATTTAATTACTGGGCCACCGGGTCAAGACGGGTCACTGAGTAAAGCTGGGTCAAGATGGGTCAATCTGGGTCACTGGGTCACGGGGTCAAGCTGGGTCACTGGGTCAGTAAACTCACTGGGTCACTCTATGCTTGACCCAGTCCAACTCTGCAAATAACAAATGAGATGATAATACATGCGCCGGAAAACGTGAAACAGCAAATCAGAAAAATCATTAACAGGGTAGGGAGAGGAGGAGGATTTCCGGAAAGTTGGAAAGAAGGAGAAATGGGCCCAATATACATAAAAGGAAACAAAGATGACATCAAATACTATAGGGGAATCACACTCCTAAACTCAACATACAAACTTTACGCTAAAATACTAAACAACCGATTAAATGAAGAAGTAGAGGACAAAGAAATACTAGATGAAACACAAATGGGCTTTAGGAAGGGAAGGGGGACGATAGACAACATATACATAATAAATCACGCAGTACAATAAGAACTGGAAAAGAACGGAGGTAATGTCTACACAATAAACACAGAAAAATAAAAAATAATGGTTTTTACAAAAAGAAGAAAGAAGAATAAGGACGAGACATCGTGGAAAATCGAAGGAAAAGAAATAGAAGAAATTTCGGAAGTTAAATACCTTGGGTACACACTAATGAAAAACGGAGGACCAAGTGCTCACATAAGACAAATAAAAAAAAAGCAAGTGGATTAATACCTCAGATATGGAGCATAGCAGAAAGAAAATTCAAAAACTATAGAATCAAGAAAATGATGTTCAACTACCTGATCAAAAGCACAGTGATGTACGGGGCAGAAATATGGGGGTGGAAGGAGATAGAGGACATTGAGCGGATACAAAACAAATCCTAAAATGGATCCTAGGATTGGCAAGTACTTACATACTTCTGGAGGAAACCAAACAAGATAAGATGAGGATAGAAGCGGGATATAGAGTAGTTAAATACGAAGAAAGGATAGAAATAGAAGAAAATGGGTTACTAAAAGAAACTCAAGGAGAGAAAGAAGACCAAAAGTGGACAGAAGAAAGAAGAAGATATTTCTAAAGAAATGGGTATGCAGAAGATGGTGCGGAAAGATTACGAAGAGAAGGAGTAAATATACCAATGATTATGAAGGAGAGAGACAAAGACAACCAATTACAATACCAAATCAATCGAATAGAAAACAGCACCTACAATACCACGTACAAGGAAATAAAAACATTACACTTGCCAAAATATCTACAGAACAACAAAAATATAAAAACCATTGCAAGATTTAGATGCGGAAATGAAAACAGAACCGGGAAAAGATGGAAGGAAGAAAAGTTCAGACTATGTAAGGAAGAAACAGAGACGATAGAACACGTGATATACAGATGCAGCAAAACCAAGACGAGCAAAACAGTAAAGGAAGATGGAAGAGGAATCGACTGGATGAGAAGGACGTTGCAGAGAAGAGAGGAATAAGAATAAACTTTATTTTGCTATTTCTGATGTTGTACTACTTAGTATCATATATATGCTATATATCCCAATCTCGGATAAGCGGCATCACGGGCACAATACAAGATATAAGGAACAACTTTTACCACCCGTGTACAGGTTATGTTTGTCAAAAAGTAACTCACTTAATCTCTCGCTCTATAATAAATTAAATAAGGAAATAAAAAAGTCACCATTACGGGAATTTAACCGAACATTAAAAAAATATATTATAGCAAATTGCTATTACAGTGCCGAAGAGTTTATGCTTGCCCCATAACCCTTCATTTATGTTAATACTGTTTGTTTTCTATTTATTGATGTGTTTGTTTTATATTTTATTCATATATTTTGATTGTTATATACCGACTAATTTTACATGTTAAATATCCAGACGAGACTAAGCAGTGTCAACTGAATGTCAAAAATAAATATTATTATTATTATTTATATATGTATGTAAAAGTAGTTACCAAGGTCACCACCTGGTGGCGCCTCTAGTGTGACTGAGTCGGCCATATTTGCCTACTCTGGATCAAATTGCTTTCATGGACCTAAGCTGAAAAAAAGAAAATTTAAAATATCGAAGGCTATGAAAATGAAAAGTAAACACTGTTTTCGATACTTCTTCAATTAAGTTGTAATTAAGCTAGAAACGAAAATAAAGCCGTGAAAGCGCTAATGTTCTTATTTTTTTTCCGTTCGCCTGTCTGTTCGTCGGCACACGCGATAGCACAGTCTTTAGATGTGCAACTAACAATAGTTTCGTTGGGAAATCAACCAAACGGGTCCCAAAATTTGTGGATGTTGGAATTTTTTTTAGTTTTTGAATGGACAATAATTGCAGACGTAATGTCAAAGGCAGTTTTCTGTACAGCACATTTGAGCGTAATCAGTATATTAGCGGCATGGCTGAGAGATTAAGTGGAAGATCACGGACCTTTATTTTCCACCGAGGGGGTAATACTCGGGGTAATACATGAGCAAAATGTTGTACGAAAGACTACCACAGACTACAAGAGACTACCCCATGAATACCAGAGACTACCAATGAATACCATAGATCACCAATGAATACCAGTGACTACTCCAAACTACCACACAGGTGGCAGCGAGATAAGGAGTTGTATCTGGACTGTGACCGATGTTGGGCAAGATCCTTTAATTCTAGATCTAGATCCAGACCAAAGATCCGCACCTAGATCAAGATCGTCCTAAAATGATCTAGATCCTTTATAGATCCTCCATAGGTAAATCTGATTTACATGGGTGGATTTGATTCATTATTCGGAAAATGCTTAGGTACTTATCTCATTTTGTGTAACCCCTTCAGGTTTTACTTTTATCTATGCAAAATTCGCAAAACAGCAAGAAAAATGATGCGAAAAAGTCCTTCTTTGAAAATTATAATAACCGCCTACATCTGAATTACTACTTAAGGCAAAGTGGTGTGCTTACCTACATAACAATAACGTGTTTTTCGGATAATTCGGGTAGACCTGGCGGCGGCATGCCCATGAATCAGTTGTACAGGGTGAGTCAACGATTGCGCGGAGTAACTTAATGCCTTGAAGATAAGACTTTTCGATAGAGCCTTTTGTATTATGATATGGTTGAATATTCTCCACATTTTAAAAATATTTGGAATTATACAGGGTGCGCCCACAAAGTAGGGCGCCCAAATGGTACATTTTTTTCAATAGAACCCCCTGTATTTGAATGCATTGTTGAATTCTACGTGTAATTGTACCTCTTTTTTATTATATGGTTAATATCCGAAAAACTAGTAGTTTTAAAGATAATTAGATTTGTAAGAAAAATTGGGCATTTGCAAGCGTCAGTATATTGTCAAAATTATTAATTAAATTTTGATTCCAGGTTTTATATCTTTTATCCTGGGTTAAGTAAAAGTCAAATAAATACATCTACTATACAACATTAAAGAAATAGCTTACATGGTGTTTTTTTTTAGATCCAAAGTTACAAAACTTCATATTAAAAAATCTCACTTTTTTTAAATGGAACACCATGTATATTTTTCTGCCATCATTTCGCTCCTCCAAAAACCTCTAACTTTTGATAATAATGTCCTATACCTATCTCTGATAGTTTTCGAAATATCTTGGTTTTCCTGGGTTTTATATTCTAATCTTAACTAAGTTATATGTAATTTACATAATAGTGAGGTGGCCATGCAAAAAAAGGCAATTTTTATCTGCCTCGTTCAAAGCTAAAATCATATTTATTAATTCATTTTTCTAATAATTCGTTTAAGTCTATAAAAACTAGAGAATAAATTTGATAGTAAAAACATAAACAAATATGTTGGTTTTTCTACTTTTTATATTTTAATCTGAAATAAGTTCTAATTTACATAATAACGAGGTGAATATGAAAAAAAAAATGAAACTAATATCACTGACTGGATGACATTAGGAGTTAAATTAAATTTGCTTTATAGTCAAATGTTTTTACTTATTCTCCAGTTTTTGGACTTAAAATAGTTTGAAAAATAAATTAATCGATATGATTTTCGTTTTGGACGAGATAGATAAAAATTGCCTTTTTTTGCATGTCCACCTCACTATTATGTAAATTACATATAACGAATTTAAGATTAGAATATAAAACCCAGGAAAACCAAGATATTTCGAAAACAGAGATAGGTATAGGACATTATTATCAAAAATTGAAGGTTTTTGGAGGATCTAAATGATGACAGAAAAATATACAGGGTGTTCCAGTTAAAAAAGTGAGATTTTTTAATATGAAGTTTTGTATCTTTGGACCTACCAAGAAAAACACCCTGTAAGCTATATTTTTTATGTTTCATAGTAGATGTATTTATTTGACTTTTACTTAACCCGTGATAAAAGATATAAAACCTGGAATCAAAATTTAAGTAATAATTTTGACAATACACTGACGCTTGCAAATACCCAATTTTTCTTAAAAATCGAATTATCTTTAAAACTACTAGCTTTTCGGATATTAACCATATAATAAAAAAGACGTACAATTACACGTAGAATTGAAAAATGCATTCAAATACAGGGGGTTCTATTTAAAAAATGTACCATTTGGGCGCCATACTTTGTGGGCGCACCCTGTATAATTCCAAATATTTTTAAAATGTGGAGAATATTCAACCATATCATCATAATACAAAAGCACTCTATCGAAAAATCTTATCTTCAAGACATTAAGTAACTCCGCGCAATCGTTGACTCACCCTGTACTGTAAACAATTACCGATACTACCCCCTAAGCTAAACTACCCGTTGTGCTAATGACTATTCCCACTAAATCCCAAAAACTTGAATGGAACACAGTATTTTATTCTTTAAATATAGACAACGATTTACTCGTCCAATGTTAAAAACATTTATAACGTAAATAATTAAAATTGATCTTTGGATCTACTAGTGGAAGATCTATTATAATATAATTTAGATCTAGATACAAGATCATCTTCTAAAAAGGGTCTAGATCCAGATCTAAGATATATGTGATTAGCATGGAAACCTTGGCCTCGACCTAGGCATGTTTTTAAACACACAACACAAATACATTATTACTGATTGAATCGCTACCATCTTTAAAACTGAATCGTCACCTTCAATAACCAGCACTCAATCGAACTTTAAAAAGTATGCGATTTGATAGACAAAATCACAAAAACCATAGTTTATGCCGGAAATACCTATATACCAGCAAAAAAGTTAGTAAATGCTCATAGGAATACCAAAGACTACCACCAGAAAACCAGCGATTACCACTGACTACCATAGGAATACCAGAGATTACCATTGACTACCACGGGAATACCAGAGAATACCACTGATTACCTTCGGAATACCATAGACTACCACAGGAATACCAGAGACTACCACGGGAATACCAGTGACTACCAGTCATGTGTACGAAAGATTATCACACCGACTAACCCCTCGTTTTCCACAGACTGCACTATGAACCTGCCAACAAATTTATGAAGTTGTGAGGTCGCGATCTCTAGAACAATTTATCTTTATCGCAATTAACCTCCTAACCCTCAATCTGGTGTCATTAGGGCACATCCCTTTTGGCCTACTCTTTCGATAAGGTTTGTCGGTCAATGAAACCGATTACGTACCTGTACACAGTTTCGATTGGAAAAACGGTTAATCGCCACCGAACGGAAACCGCAAATACTTTCTCATTAAGTGCGCTATCCGTCCAACGGTAGTAATTGCCGCTTTTGTTGCAGGCAAAATCGATCTCGATGAACTTATCCGAGCATTCCAGGAGCTGGGCGTACCGCTAGAGCGCCAGGAAGCGACGAATCTCTTACAGAGGTACCTGTACTTTGTAGGTTTTATTTTAATTATTTTTCTTTGTGCGCCATCCCGCTTTATTCTTGTTTTTAACTGGAGCATGCCGCCGCCTTTAGTGTAGAATTAGAACTAAACCAAAACGGCCCGCCGCCGTTTAGCGATTTTTTGTAATCTCCCTTTGATTTAGGATGGACCAGGACGGCAGCCTCAACATCAGCTACGATGAGTGGCGGGATTTTCTGCTGCTGGCGCCGAGCAGCGATATCCATCAGCTCATCAACTACTGGCGTCACTCCACCGTAAGTACACTTTTTTCTTTGCCAAAACGCTCAGTTGTTTACGACGAGGTCGGAGCAGGATGAGAAAATTGATGTTATGGTTTAATAATGTAATTGCGTTGTTTATTCATTTATTGAATTGTTAGCGGGGTAGTGATCTCAATAGTTCCATATTCTAGTAGGGAAATTCAACCATCATTTTCGATTATGCAACTTTTAAGTTGGGCTGCGATCAAGAGAAACTCTACCACCAGATGGCGTAACTCTAAACAAAAGAGTACTGTTCATTTTGGTGTATCTCCACAGAGATTTGTTGTGTTTCTACATAGAATCGAACGAGTTGTATTCTGTCTTGCGATTTCTTGAAGGGACATTTTTAATAGGATGTCTGAGGTTCTCCCGAACTTTTTTAAGATTGCTAAGGAGACAAGTACTTGATCTCTGAAAGGTGCC
This sequence comes from Photinus pyralis, assembly GCF_008802855.1. Lineage (NCBI taxonomy): Eukaryota > Metazoa > Arthropoda > Insecta > Coleoptera > Lampyridae > Photinus > Photinus pyralis. The sequence continues at coordinate 17,263,796 of NW_022170878.1, forward strand.
CCAAGGGGAGGTTTTTGCAGAGTTTGTAAGACCGTTTTAAGTTTAGGGCGACTTTTAAATAAGTTTCAGAATTTGTAAAAAAATTCGAGCTTAATTTAAAAAAATATTAGGAAGATATTTAATTAACGTTTCAGAAAATATTCGAGTTTAATAAATGAGATTAAAAATTTGATTGTAGTTTTGATTTGAATCGTACGTTTCAGACCTTACAAAGGTGTTCGAGTTTTTAATTTTATAGCTTGACAAAAACGAGTAATTAAAATCATTCTGTGTGTATACTTGGGTTTTCTAATCGCCTCGCTTCACAATTGGGATATCGCCCCGAGCATCGCTCCGTGCAAAATATTCTTCAAGATCCAGTACCGTCAGATCCTGTAAGTGTTTGAAACTATAATTCTTTTTGCCCAAAATTGCCATGAAAACTTCATTTTCATGCCTACTTTATGCCAGGAAATTTTAGTTTCTACGACAGAGGCAGACCAGACTACTTTTCCTCCCACCTGTCACTTTACCGACCACGCCTGTTACTTTTCCGGCCAAATGTCTATAATGACTCCTGTCATGACAAAAGTTCCATGTGAAATCTCCGCATGGTAATCCCTTGGGGGAAGGGGGAGAGGGGGCAGATTGCAGAGATCTTTGAACTTGTTTGACCTTCAAAATATCATTTCAACAAAAAGGCGTTGCCATTGAACGACATTGAAAATGTAATTTGACGACCCAAACAATGGGGTCATTGACCCCCGGATCATCACCTGAGGAGAGTGGAGGGTGACCTTTGAGCTTTACCTTGCCCTACTTTCAAAGGTCGCCACTACGTGCCACACGACTCTTGACCTACTTGGCAAGGTCACAGTCACACGACATGCCTACGTACCGATGTCACCATCAGATGACGTGCGACCTTGAACTGTTGAACTGGGTCAGACTTGCCCTTGGATGTCCTTGACATTGTAATTTGACAACACAAAAATGTGAACATTGCCCTTGGATGACATTGAAAATGTTTATTCGACACCACAATTGAGGTCGTTGACCGTATATGACATTGATAATATAATTTGACACCATAATTGATGTGGTTGACCTTAGATGACATTGAAAATGTAAGTTGACACCGCAAAAATAATAGTAATAATAATAATAATAATTGAGCATACATCTAAACGAAACAAAACAATAAAATAATAAATAAAAATGGGTCTATTGATCTGGTATACGCTTAAAAATTTGATTTGACACCCCAAAAAATGAAATAAGATAACTACAGCTTGCGCTTTGAGCTTTATCTCGACCTCCCAAGGTCATCGCCATGTGGCACCTCACCTTGACTTACTTTCCAAGGTCACCAGCAGGTGGCGAACCTACTGTGTTCCGCAGGAAACGAAGAATGTTATGGTATGTGTAATGAAATGAACATGTTCTACTTTCTTTTCCAAAAAATTTACTAATTTTGGGGGAGTCGTATGGAATACTCCCCAGTGGCCCGAAAATGTTATGGTACGTGTAAGGAAATGAACATACGGTCATTCTCTCTTTTCTGGAGGGTATTCCATACCCCTCAGACCCCCCATTTCTACATTAATCTCCAAAATATGTACTTCTTTTGGCACTCCCACTTTCCTGTGACCTGTGATTCCTCAAATCCATCCGATGGGTAATATTCTTCAAATTTGTGAGGAGTCCCTTTTTTTATATTTTTCGCGCCGTTCGAGTCCCTCGGCAGGGGCGGACTGGGTAACTGCGGCCCAGGTGGAATTGCATAGGTTACGGGCCATTAAAGTATTAGTGTAGTAATGATGGGGGCGGGGGGGTTAGCTCTGAGGTGCACCACAAAAACGTTTTAAAGTACTCCTTTCTCGAAAATAAATTACCATACAGTTTTTTTTTTATTGCAGCTGATAATTAAAAGTAACAAAATATACAATCCACACGAGGTGCGTCGCCTATCATTGTATTTCAGCACTTTCAAAATACTACGACAAAAAATGATAAATTCATTGTAAAACACTTCAATTAAAACAGAATTTTTTAACAACCTAACATCAACCCCAATTAGAGAAACGTGTTAATAATTTATTAATAGTGCAAGAAACTAAATACAGCACATACTTATAAATTTCCAACTGGCCATTATGATCTACAGGCTAGGTGGCAATCGCCCCCCCCCCCCGGGCCAGTCCGCCCCTGTCCCTCGTGATTCTCGGATAATTTAGATTTCATTCCTCTCTGGTTCCTTGGAGTCATTTGGATTTATCGCTTGCTGTCTATGTTGTTCTGAAACAGTTTATTAGAATAAGGACACCCCTCCCTCTGCACTCTGATGACCAATGTTCATAGGGGAAGGATCCACTCCCGATACAGTTGGAAGAGAATAATAAAAAAGTATATGTTGCATACTCTTCGAGTACTGTACAAGTCTTCCATAAAATATATGGCACGCCACTGGAATATAGCACGCTACTGGAGACCAGAAATATTTTAGAAACATGGCGACGGTAATTGTGGACAATTTTGCTCCTAAATTTATTGGATACCTTTTATGGTCATAAATAAGAAGGTTCTGAGCATGCGCACTCTCGACTTTTTGCCTCTTTATACGGAGGACTCGCTATTTTTTCGCACACCCCAATCGCATACGGCGACTGGCTTTGATTCGAAGTCAAGAAGGGGGTACTGTAATGGGTCTTTTTGGATGCTTATGATCCGAAGTATCAATGTTGTTTCTTTGTGACAATTTACTAGTTTTGTATTAATCGGGTGCCAATGACAAATTGTGCCATCAATCAAGGCTGTTGGCAGACTTTGTAAAGACAGTGCGTTGTTATAAATTCGCCAATTTCGGTTCTCAGAAGAGTCGAAATTTTCTCAAAAAATAATCCCGAGCGAAGGAGCACAATTTTAAGCAATCTGTTTACTTGTCGGTTTTCCCAATTATGTAGCAATTATGGTCTTGTGTAACAGTGACAATACGAAGTTCGTAACGCAGAGAAATAATTCCCTTTAAAAATAACCTTCGCATAATATTTATTTTTAGGCCGAAAGCACGAGTGATTCAATGGCAACATTCCAAGGTTGAATTTGTGTACCTCTATCAGCTGAAGCAAAATTTGCCACACGTGTCGCCGCTTTTGTTTGGGCACCTTTGGATTTTCTGATCTGATCTCGGTGACGCTGACCGCGTCACGAACACGCCTCCACCGGATATCAACTATTACTATGCAAATAACGTCACATGCACACCCACAAAGCTTTCCATGACCTCTTCGTAATTGGTCATTTAATCGAAGCTTTTGAGCCGTTAGTAACTCATGCCTTTTTGTGTCGTCGAGATAAACAAAACAATTATCCTCAATTACCCGCGCGGTGACCAATTAGCGTAACTAGCAATCGCGCTGTGTTCCATTATCCTAACCTTTACGTGCCAAATTGCGAAATTCACTTTCACTCGATCGATCAATTCTGGCTGCCATGTTGACGTCGACCAAGACGGAAAGGAGAGCGTGGAGAAATGATATGGAAAGCAACCCGATATCGTTTTATAGGAAAATTTATCAGGTACTGACCTTTTTCTCTAGACTGTCGAGTTCAACGGTTCGCAATTATCTTGTTGTGTAGGAAAATTCATCGTAAACAAGCAGATAAGTCCCAAGATAAATATCGCTTGTGCAAATACCGAACGGGCAATGGTAATCGTAATTTCCGAGTCTTGCGTATCGAAACCATAGGTTTGGTCTTTTTCCCAAGGAGATTGATCCATTTCCAAAATCCTCATCCAACTTTCAGATCGGTGGTCTCAAGCCAAAACGGAAACGGACCGTGTTTTTAACAAGGAGTACAAACAGCAACAATTTTACTTGCGAATAGTGGGTTTATCATCTTCTCCAAAAGCGAGAAGATCAAGTCCCTGGGTTTTGGATGAGATTTCTGGATTGATCCATCATAAAAATGGGGTTGTCTAAGTTTTCGATACCCAAATTGAATTATACATCAGTCCCACGCCATCAATAAAGAATACTCCCAGCCCTTTCACCTTCAGTCGATTTATATAGAAAAAAATTCCAAGACCGCACACAACACTAACGTTTAACATAAAGATCTGATCCGAGACGGAATGACGGACAAGCGGGATCGTGGGGCACTTTTGGAAACCCCCAAAAATGGTCGTTTTATCAATTTTGAGGAAGTTACGCACATAAGAAAACTCGCTCCAGGTGAGTTCGTAGATTGAAAAAATTCTACCAGGAAAATTCACTATCAGGAAGATTCACCGCCGTAGTTGGCACGGAAAAAAGAAAATTCAGAACGGAAAATTCGTTTACAAGAGCTCGTGTATGGAGGTTACGCTCGTAAGAAAACTAGCTAGCTCCAGGTGAGTTCGTAGATTGAAAAAATTCTACCAGGAAAATTCGCTGGCAGGAAAATTCACCGCCGAAGTAGTTAGAATCGAATGATCCTCAAGAAAATTCGTTTACAAAAACTCGTATAATGAGGTTATGCTCATAAGAAATCCCTCCAGGTGAATTCGTACATTGAAAAAATTCTCCCAGGAAAATTCACTAACAGGAAGATTCACCGCCGAAGTAGTTGGCACGGAAAAATGACTTTCAAGAAAATTCAGAACGGAAAATTCGCTTACAAGAGCTCGTGTATGGAGGTTACGCTCATAAGAAAACTAGCTAGCTCCAGGTGAGTTCGTAGATTGAAAAAATTCTACCAGGAAAATTCGCTGGCAGGAAAATTCACCGCCGAAGTAGTTAGAATCGAATGATCCTCAAGAAAATTCGTTTACAAAAACTCGTATAATGAGGTTATGCTCATAAGAAATCCCTCCAGGTGAATTCGTACATTGAAAAAATTCTCCCAGGAAAATTCACTAACAGGAAGATTCACCGCCGAAGTAGTTGGCACGGAAAAATGACTTTCAAGAAAATTCAGAACGGAAAATTCGCTTACAAGAGCTCGTGTATGGAGGTTACGCTCATAAGAAAGCTAGCTAGCTCCAGGTGAGTTCCTAGATTGAAAAAATTCTACCAGGAAAATTCACTAACAGGAAGATTCACCGCCGAACTAGTTGGCACGGAAAAATGACTTTCAAGAAAATTCAGAACGGAAAATTCGCTTACAAGAGCTCGTGTATGGAGGTTACGCTCATAAGAAAGCTAGCTAGCTCCAGGTGAGTTCGTAGATTGAAAAAATTCTACCAGGAAAATTCGCTGGCAGGAAGATTCACCGCCGAAGTAGTTGGAATTGAATGATCCTCAAGAAAATTCGCTTACAAAAACTTGTATAATGAGGTTATGCTCATAAGAACATTCGCTCCAGGTGAATTCGTACATTGAAAAAATTCTACCAGGAAAATTCACTAACAGGAAGATTCACCGCCGAAGTAGTTGGAATTGAATGATCCTCTAGAAAATTCTCTTACAAAAACTCGTATAATGAGGTTATGCTCATAAGAACACTCGCTCCAGGTGAATTCGTACATTGAAAAAAATCTACCATGAAAATTCACTGACAGGAAGATTCACCGCCTAAGTAGTTGGCATGGAAAAATGACTTTCAAGAAAATTCAGAACGGAAAATTCGCTTACAAGAGCTCGTGTGTGGAGGTTACGCTCATAAGAAAGCTAGCTAGCTCCAGGTGAGTTCGTAGAAGGCAAAAATTCTACCAGGAAAATTCGCTGGCAGGAAGATTCGCCGTCGAAGTAGTTGGAATTGAATGATCCTCAAAAAAATTCGCTTACAAAAACTCGTATAATGAGGTTATGCTTATGAGAACACTCGCTCTAGGTGAATTCGTACATTGAAAAAATTTTACCAGGAAAATTCACTAACAGGAAGATTCACCGCCGAAGTAGTTGGCACGGAAAAATGACTTTCAAGAAAATTCAGAACGGAAAATTCGCTTGCAAGAGCTCGTGTATGGAGGTTACGCTCATAAGAAAGCTAGCTAGCTCCAAGTGAGTTGGTAGATTGAAAAAATTCTACCAGGAAAATTCGCTGGCAGGAAGATTCACCGCCGAAGTAGTTGGAATTGAATGATCCTCTAGAAAATTCTCTTACAAAAACTCGTATAATGAGGTTATGCTCATAAGAACACTCGCTCCAGGTGAATTCGTACATTGAAAAAAATCTACCAGGAAAATTCACTGACAGGAAGATTCACCGCCTAAGTAGTTGGCATGGAAAAATGACTTTCAAGAAAATTCAGAACGGAAAATTCGCTTACAAGAGCTCGTGTATGGAGGTTACGCTCATAAGAAAACTAGCTAGCTCCAGGTGAGTTCGTAGATTGAAAAAATGCTACCAGGAAAATTCGCTGGCAGGAAGATTCACCGCCGAAGTAGTTGGAATTGAATGATCCTCTAGAAAATTCGCTTACAAAAACTCGTATAATGAGGTTATGCTCATAAGAAAGCTAGCTAGCTCCAGGTGAGTTTCGTAGATTGAAAAAATTCTACCAGGAAAATTCACCGCCGAAGTAGTTGTAATCGAATGATCCTCAAGAAAATTCGCTTACAAAAACTCGTATAATGAGGTTATGAGGAACACTCGCTCCAGGTGAATTCGTACATTGAAAAAATTCTACCAGGAAAATTCACTAACAGGAAGATTCACCGCCGAAGCAATTGGCACGGAAAAATGACTTTCAAGAAAATTCAGAACGGAACATTCGCTTACAAGAGCTCGTGTATGGAGGTTATGTTCATAAGAAAGCTAGCTAGCTCCAGGTGAGTTCGTAGATTGAAAAAATTCTACCAGGAAAATTCGCTGGCAGGAAGATTCACCGCCGAAGTAGTTGGAATTGAATGATCCTCAAGAAAATTCGCTTACAAAAGTATAATGAGGTTATGCTCATAAGAGCACTCGCTCCAGGTGAATTCGTACATTGAAAAAATTCTACCAGGAAAATTCACCGCCGAAGTAGTTGGAATTGAATGACCCTCGAAAAAAATCAGGATGGAAAATTCCCTTACAAGAGCTCGTGTATGGAGGTTACGCTCATAAGAAAACTAGCTAGCTCCAGGTGAGTTCGTAGATTGAAAAAATGCTACCAGGAAAATTCGCTGACATAAACACGTCTAAAGAGGTTATGCTCATAAGAGAACTTGCTCCGGGTGAATTCGTAGATTTAAAAAATTCTACAAGGATCATTCGTTGACATAAGAAATCTTGCTCCAGGTGAATTTGTAGATTGAAAAGATTCTGCAAGGGAAATTCGCCGACATGAATTCGTGTAAAGAGGTTATGCTCATAAGAACACTCGCTCCAGGTAAATTCGTACATTGAAACAATTCTACCAGGAAAATTCGCTGGCAAGAAGATTCACTGCCGAAGTAGTAGGTGTGGAAAAATGACTTTCAAGAAAATTGTACCAGGAAAATTCGCTTACAAAAGCTCGTCTATGGAGGTTACGCTCAGAAGAAAACTAGCTCCAAGTGAATGGGTATCTTGCGAAAGAAGATTTACCGTCTAAGTAGTTGAAATCAATTAAATGACCCTCAAGAAAATGCGGAACGGGAAATTCGCTTACAAGAGCTCGTATAAGGAGGTTACTCTCATAAGAAAACTCGCCCCAGGTGAGTTCGTAGATTGAAAAAATTCTACCAGGAAATTACACCGACATAAACACGTCTAAAGAGGTTATGTTAATAAAAAAAAGTTGCTCCGAGTGAATTCGTACATTGAAAAATTCTACCAGGAAAATTCGCTGGCAAGAAGATTCACCGTCGAAGTAGTAGGCGTGGAAAAATGACTTTCAAGAAAATTCTACCACGAAAATTCGCTTACAAGAGCTGGTGTATGGAGGTTACGCTCGTAAGAAAACTAGCTCCAGGTGAATGCGTATCTTGCGTAGGAAGCTTTACCGTCTAAGTAGTTGAAATCAGAAAAATGACCCTCAAGAAAATGCGAAACGGGAAATTCGCTTACAAGAACTCGTATAAGGAGGTTTCGCTCTAAGAAAGCTCGCCCCAGGTGAATTTTTACATTGAAATTATTCTACCAGGAAAATGCTGTGATAGGAAGATTGACCGCCAAAGTAGTTGTATTCGAATGACCCCCAAGAAAATTGAGAACGGAGAATTCGCTTAAGGAGGTTACTCTCACAAGAAAACTTGCCCCAGGTACATTGAAAAATTCTACCAGGAAGATTGACCGCTCAAGTAGTTGGAATTGGACGAGCCTCCAGAAAACGCGCTCCAGGTGAATTTATACATCGAAACCAGGACCAATCGTCGACAGTCAGATTCACCGGCAAAGCAGTTGGATTCGGAAAAAAGACCCTCAAGTAAATTCAAAAGGGAAATTTCGCTTATAAGAACTCGTAGGAGGAAATTACTCTCATAAGAACACTCGCCCCAGGTGAATTCATACATTGAAAAAATTCTACCAGGGAAATTCACTGACAGGAAGTCAGCATAAGGAGGGGACTCTCATAGGAAAACTCGCTCCAGGTGAATTCGTACATTGAAACAATTTTACCAGGAAATTCGCTAACAGCACGATTAATCACCGAAGTAGTTTGATTCGGATAAATGACTTTCAAGAAAATTCAGAATGGGAAATTCGCTTACAAGAGCTCGTGTATGGAGGTTACGCTCATAAGAAAACTAGCTCCAGATGAATACGTATCTTGAGAAGGAAAATTCACCGCCGAACTCATTGGCAACAGAAAAATTATCCTCAAAAAAATTCAGAGCTAAAGGTGCAGGAAGGAAAATTGCCACCCCCCATCCGAATAGGTTAGTTCAAAAGAAATAGTTCCCAAGAAATCCGCTTCGACCTTCCCCATTCGTTTATTATCAATTTTCTAATCCAATAATCACCTACCGATTAGATAAGGTGTATACTCTTTAAAAAATAAATGGTGCACGTGGCCTGATAAGTTTATCTATATTTTTTCGTTCACCTGTCTTGGAGAGGGGCGGAGAATGAGAAGATTTTATTTTGGATTAGAGCAATTTCAAACATCTTTCTTCTCTCATTTTGTTTTTCTTCCTCGCGTTGGGCCATTTCACGCCTAGGTACATTTGGCCCCTGGATCTATTTGCTCGCTTCCCGAATTCACGAAAGCTGAGAATTCTCCAAGGAATCCGGGAACAAATACATCTACGAATATTCGCTCCCTGATTATTCTCTCCCAAAAAACTAGGCCTCACTGAAAATTTGTTCACTCTCCAACATTCCTCCCTGCCAAATTTGACATTGGAAAATGTTCCCCTCAAGAAAATCTGCCCTAAGAAAAAGCGTTGACGGAAAATTCGTTTGATCGCAAAATGCACTTGCTCCTGAAAATTCATCCACGAAACCTCGCTCTATGATTACTCTCCCCCAACAAAACTAGGCGTCAATGAAAATGTGTTCACTCTCAAACCCCCCTACCAAATTCGACGTGGGAATGTTGTTCCCTCAGCCCTAAAAAAAGGCGTTCACGAAATAGTCATTTAGTCGCATGGTTCGGATAACTACTTTATACTTGTTTTTGGGGGGGGAAGTCTACCAACAGGTTTTTCCCGCGCGCAAATTGGTAATTTTTCGGAAACTTTCTCCCGGAAGTAAACAATTGCCGGAATTTCCCCAACTTGTCGAGTACAACCTTCATTTCACTGTTGAGTGTGGTCAGGGCGACCGTTGGGGGAGTGCCAATTATTGGCGCATAATCTTCCAAAATTGGACATGAACCCGGGTCGAGCTCTCAACATCTCCGGTCGGAACTGGATGCGTTGGAATTCCAAAGATCAACGATCACACCATGTGACTTACTAGGAGAGATAGCGCGTTTATTTATTAAGATGCGCTTACTAATAGATAAAAAAGGGGAACGTCATCCTCGTACCTATTATAAATTCCCCCACTTCACTAATCGCCGCTCTCGATTCTCTCTCACTTCGGTGCCGGACGTCGGCGCACTTACTGTACTTTTTACTCGGCTCAGCTGTTCTCGCGTCTATAGCATGCGTAGCCAAATTTAGTCTAATTCGTGTTTTATGTAACAACGTCCGCGTGTGACACTCGTATTAATCATGCTACAGTCGACGAGAATAAAATCAGTGACCATGTTGGAGCAAGATTTGACCACGACATCCCTACCGGGTGTCGTCGACGAATTTATTGTGGTACTTCGACAGCTGCTCAGAAAGGTAGGCAATTAAGAACCGCTTAATTGGGTTTTCGCGAAGGTTCTCTCTTGCCATGGGGCCAACCGCGTTACCATGGCACGAAGTGTTGGAAAAAGGCGCTCTTCTTTAATCTCCATTATCCCTCGTCATAGAGATAAGCGAGGTTATCGTTATCGCAGTCGTAAGTGAGCGTTTCGAAAAAGTTCACTGGCAAGGTACAGGTCCATGGTAGTTCGGACAGCACCAGCCTGCTGCAACATCCAATCATTTCCAAAATCCAATGACCTTTTTTTAAAATTGAGAATGAGAAACAAAACTTCGTTTTTTTTAGGGTTGATTTTTTGGGAATGGACATTTTTTAATCCTTTCAAGTTTACAAATTATCGGAGATCAAAGGAATCTCCATTGGGCCTTTACAAACAACTGGTTCATGCAAATTATACATATAAGATACAGTGCTATGGTTCAAAGATATTGATTATTAAGTATACAGGGTGTTTTTTGTATGTACAGGAGAGGTTAAATGAGTGTAGAATGTGGCCGGCTAAATTAATTACACGAAACGAAATTTTTCGAATATGTGTGGAACTTCTGTTTGTTTAATTTCATACTTTGGAGTGTACAGTGTCATTCTCTACACATTTCCGATGTGGTGTATCTTTCAATTTTCAATCTAGTAGTAGGTTCTACTAATCCATGGTGGCAAAGCAGAATTTATTTCTAGTATTTTGTATTTTTAACAAAAGATCAATGGTTTGTCGGACTGTGGTTGTTAGCAATGAATTTCTTTCCTTGAGACCTTTCATTAGAGTACCATGAAGGATAAAACCAGTTCTCCCCCCCCCCCTCCTAACACCCTATATTTATAAGGAGATAAGGGATAAGGGAAAATGGCGGGAGTTGGTAGAAAACAATTACCTTCGTCGAGACCTTTAAGAGTACCGTGACAAATAAAACCAATTCCGCCCTCCCCCGCCCTTCATCTTACCACCCCCTGATTTCAAAAAGGAATCGTGGAAGACAGTTATAGTGTGTAAAACCAATTCTTTACGATGAAACCTTCGATTAGAATACCATGAAGGGTAAAACGTATGTTTAGCCCCCCCCCCCCTCTCAAAAAGTTTTGCATGGCACCAGTAGATGCATGCGTGTGCAAAATCTGGTTGTCCCATGCAGAAGTTAACGCACGTAAACCAATTCCTTTTGACGGCAGACTTTCATTAGAATACCGTGAAGAGTAAAACGTGGTTTCGCCCCCCCCCCTCCACAATTAAAAAAAAATTTTGGCACGACTAGTATCTGAGGCAAATATACAACTTGTGCAAGTTAATAAATAAATAAATCTTGGGAAATTATTTATGGGGGAGTCCCCCCTTCACACGACAAAAGTTAAAGGCCGTCTGGCACGCCTTCCAGGTATAGGCTACCTATTGTAAACTATTTCAGGAGCCTGGGACACCAAAAAGTAGTTCAAAACCGCAGAAGTGGGTCCGGACAGACGAACGAACAGAACGCAAACAATATGTGCCTTTCATTCTTAAAAAATGCGCAAAACATTTGTTGACACATGGTCTTTGTGCGACCGCCATTTTGAATTTTTAGCGTGCTATTTTTTGCGTTTTGTCCGCCTGTCTGTCCTAGAGGTCTGTAATTTGTCGCAGTAGGTAGCGTATAACTCGACGGTGTGCAACACGGCCTTTAAATTTTGTTGTCTTGAGGGGGCCACCCCCATTAATTATATCCAGAGTTACTGTTTCTGAAAGTAAAACGCGCACAACTTTCACATGGGACAAGCAGATTTTTGCACACGCATGCTCTCTAGTGGTCCAAAGTAAAACTTTTGAAAATGAGGGGCGAGGGGGGATAACACAGGGTCTAATATTCTAATGAAAGATCTCATCAAAGGAAATTGGTTTTTACAAACTATAATTCTCTTCCGCGATTTTAGAGACCAGGGGGTAACGGCAGGGGGGGGGGGTAGAAATTGGTTTTGATCTTTCATGGTACTCTAATTAAAGGTCTCAATGAAAGGAACCGTTTTCTACCATCTACCGTCCTTCTCTCTCACCCCTTATCCAAATTGAGGGCAAGGGGGGAGTCACTGACTTTATTTATCCTTCATGTTACTCTAATGGAAGAAATTGACTTCTACCAACTATCGCTTTCCACCACGACCTACTGTCGGCATCGGTTATATTTCCTTACCTTTCTGTAATTGGTGGAGGAGGAGGGGGTTTGAAAACTGGTAGGAATTAATTCCTACTGCCCTCTTCTCCAACATCTTTTCGAAATCAGTTATAATTCCTTATATCACTAGAACACTGTGAGACATCTCAAAACTATAAGTGCGAATATCTCGAGACTGGAATGTGGGAGGAGGGCACTTAGCGCCTTTCGGTTTTGCGACCCGAATCGGAAGGATCTACAGGACAAGCCGGCGTAGTTCGAGTACCTCAACACCACTATCCCTCATGCTGGCGTGCAAATGCCGGTTCCCAGTATAGCAGCTCCTCTTCGTTGCGCTGACATTTGCCACAAGGACAATTTGTGTGATTGGGATTCAAACAATACGCCCGGTATAAAATGAAAAGTAGGCTTAGAAACGTCGGCGTCGTGACAACGTCAGTTAGCTGCAATCAACTGACGCATAAACAGCACAAGATGTTCATGGGGAATCTAATACGACTCTGTGAATACCCGATCTGGTCCATGGTGAAACTAATGAAATGTTTTTTTCCAGTATTTAGACATCGGGGAGGATATGAACGTTCCTGATGATTTCACTCAGACAGAAATGCAAACTGGTATGTGGTGGAGGCATCTAGCGGCCGGTGGCGTTGCGGGAGCAGTGTCACGAACCTGTACCGCCCCGTTAGATAGGTTAAAAGTATTCTTGCAAGTAAGTGAACGATCGCGGCCGACTAGTGACTAACCCGAGACCTTTTCCAGGTACAATCGTCCCGGCAAACTATATCCGAGTGTCTCCGCTCGATGCTGAAAGAGGGCGGAGTGGCCAGTTTGTGGCGCGGGAACGGCATTAACGTTCTTAAGATCGCGCCGGAAACGGCCATAAAGTTCGCGGCCTACGAGCAAATCAAGAGGTTCATTAAAGGCGATGGCGATCACACTTTGGGAATGTACGAGCGTTTCTGCGCCGGGGCGCTGGCGGGCGGGATCAGTCAGACGGCGATATATCCCCTGGAAGTTTTAAAGACGCGACTCGCGCTCCGAAAGACGGGGCAATACAAAAGTATTTTAGACGCCGCCACCAAGATTTATTCCAATGAGGGCGTAATGAGCTTTTATCGCGGCTACATTCCAAATATCTTAGGCATCATACCGTACGCCGGAATCGATCTGGCTGTGTATGAAACGTTAAAGAAGAAGTACCTTAAAACGCATTCTAGCAACGAGCAACCCGGCTTTTGGCTTTTACTTGCGTGCGGCAGTTGTTCAAGCACTTTAGGCCAGATGTGCTCGTACCCATTAGCATTAGTTAGGACTCGGTTGCAGGCGCAAGGTAAGACTCCTGTTAATTTAATTGGAGAACTGTTGCTTAATTATCCTTTATAGTTACACAACGATCCGTCGACAAGGTGAACACGACCATGACGGGCGTGTTTCGTACAATAGTTCAAAAAGAAGGCGTACTAGGCCTGTATCGAGGCATTACGCCGAACTTCATCAAAGTAATGCCTGCAGTAAGCATAAGTTACGTCGTTTACGAATATTCAAGTCGACTACTTGGAGTGAACATGACGTGATGTAGGCAAAGCTTAGGAATCCATTTTATTTATTCTGATAAATGTAATAAATACAACCCTCTCAGCGCGCAGGAGTGAAGAAATCTCTGTCGCGGCAAATTACGTGAATGCTATTTATTTTGTATCGATACTAAGAAGCTTGTTACCCTTTTTTTCGAGAATTTTTTTTTTTTTTGGTCCAGGTGGTGTGTAACTTCTGCCTTTTTCACTTTAGGTGTTAAAATAAATAAATGTATTTACTGAAATGACATTCAATTAATGTATTCCAGAGGTTTAAAGTTGAAAGATGATGTGATGTACTTAATATTTTAATATGTTATAATTTATTGTAAATGTATTTCTATAAAATGTATTAAAAATTTAATAAAGTTACTTCTTCAAATATTTCCCCGCTGCTTTGTCCACGATCCAAAAGAGTTTGCCGGATTTCGGCTTGACTCGATTCACTGGAAGGTCCTCTTTATCGACTAGCACGCGCTATAACAATACATTATCACAATTTTGACAGTATATTAATACGGACCAGAATCCATGCTATATAAAAATTTGGAAGAATAATATATTTAATTTTTATATATTTATATTATTAAATATTGTGATATTTTAAAAATTGTAATATTTGTTCATTCTCCCAAATATTTAAATTGCGGGAGCAAAATCAGTAAAGATGAAATTTACAGTAAACTTACTCTCAACATGTCCGCCTTACCATCACCCCACATGGCAAAAATGCAAGCTTTCGCATTGTTAATCACGGGAAAAGTGATCGTGACCCGAGCCGGGGGAGGTTTCGGCGAGTCCGTGATCGGAGCGACCCACCTCGAGTCGTCTTCCAGAAGCGGATGGCCCGGGAACAGCGAGCAGGTGTGTCCATCTGGTCCCATTCCCAGCAACAGAAGGTCGAACGCGGGCCAGGACCCCGTAAAGTATTGCGCCATCTGTTGGACGTAATCCTTGGCGGCGACGTCCGCCGTAACTCCCTGCTTTATCTGTACGAATTGGTCCTCCGTTATCGGTACCTTTCCGACGAGATCTTTTTTGTACGCGCCGAATGTCGAATCCGGATCGTCGACGGGCACGACTCTCTCGTCGTTAAAGAAAATCTTCCACTTGCTAAAGTCTGTTCGGATTCCTTTTAATCCGGCGATTAGTAATGTTATTAGGGATCCACCTGATGAGCAAAACGTTCAATTACACGTAGCTAAATGACTTGTGATATTCACCTGAGACTCCCACGAAAAATCCATTGTGATCATTAATCGCTTCATTTGAAGCTGTTTCAATTAATTTGGCAAGTTCTTGACTTAATTCGTGCTCGTTTTCCTTTATTATTACACTCATTTTTAGGTTAGCGTTGTTACTAGCCGGCTGGGCAGAGATGAATGAGAGTTTGGGAAAGTGGGGGCTCGATGTCGAGGTAAAGGTCAATATTATCTAAACGATAATTAATTCATTATCTTTTGATTAATGTAAGGCATATACACCGTAATAATCCGTAATTGATACAAGAATACACAATGGTAATCGTCAAAAGTCCTGTAGCCAGACAACTTTAAGAAAATTTTTTTTGCGGATCAATCTGAGACAATTTTTTTTTCGGGGCTCAAAAAAAGACAGTTAACCTTCCTTTTTTACCAAAAATCGACTGCACCAAAATTTCTCGGGAAAACACTTTTTCTTATTAATTTTGGTGCGTAGAATCCAAAACAATTCGTACTTTTTCGATGAGACTTCTCAATCAAAAGTTATAGACTAGAAACCAATTTCGAAAGAAAATTCAAAGGGCTGTAACTTTTGAACTAGTAGCCCAATCTTGGAACTGTTTGAAATTATGGATTCTACAGGCCACATTCTATAAGAAAATTTTTTTTCCGGGTCGATCTGAGACAATTTTTTTTTCGGGGCTCAAAAAAAGGCAGTGTACAACCTTCCTTTTTTACCAAAAATCGACTGCACCAAAATTTCTGGGGAAAACACTTTTTCTTATTAATTTTGGTGCGTAGAATCCAAAACAATTCGTACTTTTTCGATCAGACTTCTCAATCAAAAGTTATAGACCAATTTCGAAAAAAAATTCAAAGGGCTGTAACTTTTGAACTAGTCAGAGACTAGTAACAAGTCTCTGCTCCCGGGGTGTTTATACACCCCAGCCAGCTTCGCTATTCAACAGAACCTCGCCATGGGTCGTCTGCGCCCCGTCCTTTGGGATTTGAATGAGATTAGATTAAGTTACATACCTATTGCAATTAAATGTTATTTGTGTATCTGGATTTTTCATTGCCAAGACAAAGGTTATACCCACTGGTGCCGAGGGTTCACAAAGCTTGTATTTTTATTTTATTTTAATTTTATATTTTTATTTACTTTTTGGCGTGACTTGTACACGCCTTGCGCCCAAAATTATATGATATAGTTGACCCCCCCCCCCTGTGGGCGCCCATTGTAAGTACCGTATTTATTTTTCATACTTTCCGACCCGTAAATATTAATTAATTAAGTTTGCCGCACGGTATTTACCGCTTTTGCTTTTTCTTGCAGAGAAATTTCTACCGCTGCGTTTAATTGCAAGCTTTTTGTAACTGTTTGTTCCATTAATTATAAAGGGAGGTATTGTTTCTCTTTCCTGCATTTGATTTCCCGTAGCTACCGCTAATTAATTGTAACTTGTGGATCTAGTCACTAGTGGTTACGGATTGAGTTACTCCTTTCACCTGTTTGAGAATAATGTTGACCTTCCGACCGTCTACAAGCCGTCGATAGGTGAGGCAGTTGGTTTTTTAATGCGCATGGGAAACAAAACAATCTTTTTGACTGTTGACTGTCAGTTACAAATGAAAAAAAAGTTCCAATTGCTTATGAGAGAAACGACTAATTTGCACTACGAAAACATCCCTTCCCCCGGGGATGGAGGTAAGTCCAAACTTTGCGTGCGTTGGCAGAACGAAACTCGAAATCGCAGTACAGGTACTAACTAATCAGAAGATTTTATTAAATAACGGACGTCGGTATAGGTATACAACGCAATGCTAAAACTCGATACACCTTGAGCGATTCCCTCGGGAAATTATTAAATGTAAAGTTCGTGATGTAATACGGTATTTACGTTGAAGAACATACATAATGTAGTTTGTAATGTAATTGTTAATGCATGAAAACTGTCCATTGGGTTTGATAATTTAACGGATTTAACCCTGAAATCAATACTCCTCCGCAAAACTGGTGCCGAATTTGCATTTAAACCGGACGTTGTTGATTACAGCGGAACAATTTTCATTAAGCTCGGTGGAAATGTGAATATTGGACAGTTGTGTGTAATTTAGTTGGAATTGAAAATGCTTCGCTTCGCTTAAGTTGTGCTACCAAGCGATTACTTTGTCTGTCTGTACGTCGGGTGTCGGAACTGCGCCATGAACATGGTTTCGAAATTTAACAAAATTCTTTCTCACTACTCTAATGAGGACCGTATACCTACCAGAGAAGTGAGATATTAACTATTGTACATAAATTCCTCTTCACGCGCCTTTCAAGTACATCTCACGTTTCCTTAAATATCTCTTCAAGTACGTCAAGTTCTCAAATTGCCTTCATGTTTACCTCAATTCCTTCTTAGGTGCCTCTGAAGTACTCTTCTCAGGAACTTCAACTTTTCGTCACAAGTTCCTCTCCAATTCTCTTCAAATTTGTATCAAAAAAAATTAATTGTTCTTCTTAAGATCCTTTTCGCTACTATCGCACATTTATGGCTTTTATAATTCCCTTCGAAGAATTTTTTAAAGCACTCGGCCACTGTTTTGACGGAACGTCCGTCTAGTTGAAATTATGTTTTAATCCTTTTTACTCCCACAAATTTCACTGTTTGTCGCTTCCGAATTTTAAGTATTCCTCACGCGCTAACAAATTTAACGCTGACAGCTTGCTCAAATAGGAACGACTTTCCTATAACACTTTACGTTCCCGGGACGTGAGTTCCAACACAGCACTGAGTGCTACGCTGGCTCACAACCGAATGTCTTCAAAAATCTCTTGCCGGATTGATCCCTACCTATCTTTTTTAATTAATTAACGCCCTAAAATTGCGCTTTATTAATGAAATCGGCCATTTTTAACAATTCACTCGTTTGATTCGTTTAACATCCTCCATTTGCGCCATCTCTAGAACCGTAACTCGAAATCCCACGCAAGTTTAAATGTGCAATCTTGCATTTCCCATATTATTGCAATGGAAACACGTCACGCACTTCTGTACAGACAGACAGACAGACAGACAATATAATCTACACCAAATGCCGGGCAGACTCGTGCGGTCGGAACTACTCAGCAAATAAGGTCTTGATAACTTTTTTCTGGGGGATATTTCATAACTCCCAGCCCCCCCCCCCTCAATGACGTACCATTTCTGAGAAATTGTGTTAAAAGTGGAGGGGGTTCAAAACGACTAAGCAAAGAAGGGCTCAATTACCCTTTCCCTATAACCCTCAGTATCTTTATGGTAGTGTTCTGACAATTGCAATGGAACTATCGCTGTGCTGGAGGGTATTTTATACCCCCCAGACCCCCCGGTAGTACCTTCTATCACAAACCGTTTAGGCTTCAGGACTCGTATGACAGTTGGTGGTGAATGATTATAAGGTCCTCTTTTTCGTATTGCAGAGAACCGTGGGGGGGGGGGCGAGGGTGCCTGGGGGGTATGTAATGTCTCCCCCAGTAACGAAAAAGTCGATGACCATTTTCGGAAAATTGTGTGGAGAACACCTTCTCTCACAAACAATTTAGGCTTCAAAACTCGCATGATAGTTATTGGGTAAGAATTATGTGATCCTCTTCTCCGTTCTGCAGAAAACGTACCACCAGGGGGCCTGGGGGTATATAATACCCCCCAGCAACGAAAAAGTCGATGACCATTTCCGGAAAATGGTGTTAAAATATTCCTTTCCTTGTACGTGTATAGTAATATACTGGTAATTACAATGGAACAGTAGTGGCGAAGGGGAGAGGAGGGATATTCCCCAGACCCTGAGAATTATGAGGTCATCTTCTTTGTAGTGAGGAGAACGTATCGCCGGGGGGTATGGAATACCTTGAAAAAGCGATCAAACTATGACTGTATGCAAATAATTAATTGATACCGCTATGCCGATGACAATGTCTTCTATCTCCCCAACTCCACTATGACAGTACGTGTCAATCCGGTTGGTAGCATTGATGGACACAGATGACATCATTGACATTGCCTGTGTTTCGTTATAATTATTACATTTGTATTAAACTCGTAATTAACCCAACAACTAGGATCAAATTAGGACTACACTAGAATTCAAAAAGAACATGTCAAATCCATTCAGAACCCAAAATTGAACATACTCTTATTTAGCCAATACGGCAACGGTTTAAATGTAAATTGATTCAAACTCGATATAAAACGCATAGAAATCGTAAGAAGAACTCACAAGGTTATGCAAATGGCCGTTACTAACGTATTCGCCAAAATTCAATTTATATCCTCCACAATAAGAGACAAGTGTTCAGACTCGATTTAAAATAATTCCGGTATTCGCCAGATATTAAATTTATTAGAGATGAACACGCGACGTGGAAAACGCATTCAACCCGGAAAAATGGGATCGAATCCTAAATGCGAAGTATGCGATCCCCCCAAATACCTGGAACAATGATCAAAAGTTACCTATTACACAGCTTTCTACTAACAGGGCAGGAGGGAAAACTGAAAATTACGTGCGGAATTTCGCACTGATCGGTCCTTGGCACTCTGGAACATTTATCTGGTCTTGGACCTGGAAATTACAATCGGACCACGCACAGTTGCTTTTCCTGCGCTTGTGGATGGTTAGAGTGTGGCAGCTCACAGAACAACGAGAAGAAGATACCCGGGCGACATATTCATGCGAATGGGAGCCCACGAGATCAAAACCAGCCGATAGTGTCCAGTATCTATCTACTGGACAAAAAGGGGACTGACTTTTTTCCCATACCTAGAGGCAGCTAAAAGCTGAAAAAATTGCGGCAGTGCTTGCACGGGCGAACTCTTGGGATCTTGTAGCTGAGACACCTCTACGAAGGAATGGATCCAAGAGAAAAGAGAGAAGAACAACGGAAATCTGGCAACAGAGATCGCCGGCGACAGAAAAAGTTACATGGCAATGGTGTTTGATTGGCAGAAAGAAAAGGAAAGAGAACAGACTTCTACCTCTCGCAGGTACCTACTTCCCCACCATGGTATGCAGCTTGTCGTAGTGGTGGGGTGTAGTAGTCTCAATTTCGTGGCGAAACTAAGCATCCTAGGCGGGTGGTTGCTAGACTCCACGGAAGAACCAAGGAAGATTAAGAGAGAAGATACAGTGACTTTATAGAGACAGGCGCCATTTTGCATCGAAAATTCAAATTAGTAGGCAACACACAATACAGGCATGACATGTGTTGCGTATACTACAATACAGTATTCTATATACTAGATGCAACATGGCTGGCGATTTCAATAACAAATCAACACTACTGTCGCCACTCTCTTTATAAGGTTACTGTAACAGAAGGTACATTCGGGTGACCTCTAGTAACACAATAAGAAAAAGTGAGAAGTGAAAACTTTACCAACAGAACTAACTTGCACAAGAAATATACAGATGGCGTAACGGGTTGAATCCTAATAATCAATTTACATTAAAAACCTTCCCGTAACTCGTACCAATTTAAATTCGCGCCTACGTCCATGTATCCAATTGAAATTGCTGAACTTGGCTTATCTGAAGGAGGAAATGATGGCATACAATACCGTATGTAAATATGTAAAAACTTTCCAACCCCAACCTCCCTAATTCTAACTTTATCGATAATTCATAATAAAATCTAACAATCCAACCGCAATTAGGTAATAATGTGAATATATACGTACAGAAAGGACCACAACTGCTTAGAAAACACGGACCTTATTCCAAAGGAGATCAGTTGTGGCGGAGTGGGCCTTTGATTAAGCCCCTCTTACGACACGCAGCGTCTTTTTCATTATTGTCAATGCAAAAAATAGAAGCTTTGGAAATGTGGATATGGAGAAGGAGGGATGGAATAAGGACGTACTGGAAAGAGACGTAATGGATGGAAATGCCAACGAAAAGGGGAGTAGAGATGAAGGATACGTAGCAATGCGGAGGAAATTCGATTTAAAACCAATGTAACACACACGTCCCACTGGGTGGATTGTTTAATTCAATTTTTTATTTGTTTACAGCTCCGTATTAAGTTCTTTTTTGATCGATAAAGTCCTACCGTACTCTGGGTAATAAATTCCGACGTCAAACATCGCATGCACGTTTTATAAATAGCGATCCAGACTTTTAAACTTACTAGCACGCTAACAGGTTTCAATTTCGAGTTGTAAAACCGAGTTTTTCTATCTATACCATTAATCTTTCCATCTCCCTGGGGCTCCTTTTTCATTTTAGGAATCTGTAAGTATTCGAAAATGATTTTTAATTTACAAATGATCAATCTTTTCTAGCTCACTTCGCGAAATTGTTAAAAGAAACGCGGACGAGGGGCGCGATGTGAGAATAAATTAGGCCGAAGTCGGTCTTGGGGTCAAAAAACAGTGGAACATTGGAACGAAATCATTAATGAGAGAGCGTCGTTTCGTATCTAAGCAACACTTACTTACCGGCGCACGGTTTATGATCGCATTGTAGTACGAATAAACGTTTCGGACGCGTCGCGACGCTCTCCGCCGTTACGCGAATTGAACTCATAGTAATCCTACGACGAAATCGTGGTGCAAGCGCGAAGCCTTTTCGTAAAACTCGAGTGCAGATAGACTCAATCCTGGAGGGTAAATCGCGGGAGGAAATGGCACCGCTAACCCGCGATCTGGAGACGGACCCCGTGCCTCTGCCGCTGCCCGCGCGTTACCGTTTGAGGGATCTCATTTTGGGGGATTACGCGTTTAACGACGACGGCGAAAGGTAGGTCAATAATTCGTGATGTATTGACGGGTAGAAACGTTGATATTTCAGGATGAAAAATTATTGACTCACTTACTATAAATAGCCGTTTCGTTTACTATTTTATGACGATTATTATAGGCTGTGAACTTGGAGAGTAAAATTTGGCACGTTGCGCCGGATTATTTCTCAAGTGAATGGCCGAAATTCGTAATTAAACATTTAAGGGTTAGTTCGGACGAGTCTCAAAAGGGAAGTTTGATGTGGACACCTGTTGTTTGATGAGATCGATTAACAGGAAAGTTTTTTGGATCAATTAATTTAAATATGACCTTTAATTACCTAAACTAGGAAAGTTTCTCACCCAAATACGTCGGTGCTTTCAACTTAGTATACGTTAAAATACAAAAAATTTATCCAGGCTAGCTCAAGGAAACCCTCTCCTGGTCAGTATCGATCTTTGAATGCGCTTTTAATTCTGCTCCCGTAATAATTTTTGCCTTACAAGTGAAATGTAAACGGCCGAATAGTCTAGATCAATGCACAAATTTATGATCGAGTGGACTCTGGTGACCTAACCCTCATCTCATTCCTAGTACTTTCACTTTCATCTACTACTTTCTACTTGTGAATCTGAATCTGAATGTCTATTTATCGTCCCTTTTTAGCTTCCTAGCATGTGCTAGGTAGCTATTGCGATAGCCGTTTTTTGAACATTTCAAAATTTCATCAAATGTCGACGTTTTAGACCATTTTAAGCAACTTTTAAAGAATAAATTTTTCCCGTCTGTAAGTGCGTACATATGTTGGCAATTTTTGGTTTCAGCTAGGAAGCTATTCTGTTAAGAATTTGACACCTGGTTTCTTTGAGAAATTGATTTTCATTAGACGCCCTATGATTAAATTACCTAGTCTAACGGGTTTAGTCAGACCTCTATTCTGCCTAGGTTTGCGCCGAACTCGCATTTGGCTCGCTCGGCATACAATAGCGCTGTTATTAAGCTTCAAGGCAAAAGTGAAAGATTTCAGCGAGTTCGGCACAAGCCTAGGGAGAATAGAGGGCCGACTTACCTCCATCATACTCTGCCCAGGCTTGTGTACGAAAACGTAGAGGGGCCAACAACGGCTTCTACAGTTTTTCATAACTTTGAATCGACAATTATCGGCCCGATCTACAATTGTCGGCCTCCTAAGGGCTAAACGTTTTCAGTGATAACGTATCACCGGTGAGTCTGGCCCAGGAAAAAAAGGTATTCCCTATCTTTTTCCTTATACCTTTCAAAATCTTCGGATGCTTCGCGGGGGGTATTGGAATACCTCCCAGACTACCAGGTTTAACACTTTTCCTCACGTACGATGACCATAGCACTTACACTGTATTTTTGCGAAAGGCACCATCCAACGTAACACCAGGAGTCTGTGCGGTATGGAACCTTCGTCAGGAAGCAAGATTGAATCTGAGGACTGATCTTTTTGAATGATAACGTAACATCGGGGGTTTGGAATACTCGCACAGAAAAAAATTAGTGCAACGTCCTTTTTCCTGCACCTATCAAAATGCAAAAGGCACAGACTAAGAAACCTGTTTTTAAACACCAGTCACTGTTAGCTATCCGAAACAAAACTTCCCGTTCCATTTTTTATTTGAAAAGCGGATCATCGCCTCGAAAATGTTCCTTCGTCTATATTTTACCGCTCGTAAATAAAAGGAATTCAAAGTGTTTCTTCGTCGCGAAATTTAGGGGTGCCCGCTACTTAATATGTTTTTACATATTAGATTGCTAGGCATGTATTTTTTATGCATGTTTGTTGGGTATATTTTAGAAAAAAAGTCATTTTTCCATTTAACTATGAATCGTACGCCCTCTAGCGGCGAAGCTAGAAACTTGAATATAATTTCCAGCGATTTCTATTGGCCCCTTTCGTTATCAAAATTTTTTTTCCCGAAACTGTGCAATGAACGGTTCCATAGATATGACCTCTTACTATTATTAATATATAGGAGGTATATAGGAGGTAGTGCCTACCAGGACCTTTCTTATACCAGTTATATCCTTAAGAATTATACGTGTACCAGTTTTCAAAGCGATCGTACGTCGTGCACATGATACGTACGCCTTTCTGAAATTAATCCTAGCGATTTTGGAACAGATCCATTTTTGATGACCATCCGTTTGTCCGTGTGCATGATAACTTGTTTAGAAACGTGCGTTCGCTTTGAAAATTGGTACACATGGTTTTAAGGATATAAGAAAGGTCCTTATTGTTTTTAAGTTACGTAGACTATCGAGTTCGGTATTCAGATGTATCGGATTTTTATATTTGATTTTGTGACAATGGAAACTTTCCCTAAACATTTCTAAATTGTTCTCAAATATTTGAATAACTTAAAAGTACTGCCTTTTTTTGAGGCCCGAAAAAAAAATTGTCTCAGATCGACCCGGAAAAAAATTTTCTTATAGAATGTGACCTGTAGAATCCATAATTTCAAACAGTTCCAAGATTGGGCTACTACTTCAAAAGTTACAGCCCTTTGAATTTTCTTTCGAAATTGGTTTCTAGTCTATAACTTTTGATTGAGAAGTCTGATCGAAAAAGTACGAATTGTTTTGGATTCTACGCAGCAAAATTAATAAGAAAAAGTGTTTTCCCGAGAAATTTTGATGTGGTCGATTTTTGGTAAAAAAGGAAGGTTATACACTGCCTTTTTTTGAGACCCGAAAAAAAATTGTCTCAGATGGACCCGGAAAAAAAATTTTCTTATAGAATGTGGTCTGTAGAATCCATAATTTCAAACAGTTCCAAGATTGGGCTACTAGTTCAAAAGTTCAAAAGTTACAGCCCTTATAGATTTTTGGTAAAAAAAGGTAGGTTATGTATTCAAATACTTTGCGAAGTATTCGAATACTAAATATTTGTTTAAGTATTTGAGTTACAAATACAAATACTGCTTCCATAATAGTATATTAAGTATGGAGAACGGTAAGGGATTTTTACCGTTCGAAGACAATTGTTTGGAGGAGGAGCGGAGCGACGACTCCAATTATTGTCTGAGAACGATAACCCTTAACGTTCGACGTGCTTATAACATTTTTTGCGCGATCGAAATTAAAATTATTCAACCAATATAAATATGCACTAAGAAATTAACGAGCAGAATAAATCGAAATGATCGAAGTGGTATGGTGTATATCACTAGGTAACCAGTTTATTTGTCAAAATTGAAATTAATAATTTCATAAAATTGTGCATGTGTCTGATGTAGTTTGCTAGCTTTGCACTTCCTTTATGACTTTATGAGCCAGGTATTTGCCGGTGGCCGAATGGTATGTCGAAGATTAAATTAAAGATTAAATGTAATGTAAGACTGTTAACATTGAACTGATTGTTTTTAAAAAGGCGTCGGTAAGTATTTTTGTTGTTCTGTTTTCAGATCGGTAAGTAATTTTGGCGTCGTCGTAATCATAGCAACTGGTAAATTCCACTTACTGTCATGGAAACACACATGGTAAATAGTCAGAAATACAAATACTGCTTCCATAAAAGTATTTAATTACAAAGTATTTGAATACTTTAAAGGATTTGAATACTAAAAAGTATTTACAAAATCGAATACTGCCCAGCTCTGATTCTAGCTATTTTTTATGCCATTTAGTTGATTGAACTAATAAAAAAAAGCAAATCATAGGAGCCAATAATTGTTTTTCTTTAAACATATTAAAATTATACGCACATTGCAAGATCTTCAAGGACCAGAGGGTCACCGAAAGAATTCTAAAGGTCAGGACATTTGAATTGTTATCGAGTCAGCCGATAATTGGCCGATTATTAAGACGCATTTTGTTTGGTAATAAGGCACGCATCGGGTAAATACTCAATTGAAATTGAATTGTTAATTTATTTATTGTAAACCTACTAAATATCGAATTTATCCGCAGAGTTTACAATATGACACAATATGACGTCTCTCCATATAACTCTTTGATTCGGTTTTTTAAATCATAATCTAAACTTCGCATTCCCCATCATTTTCCATACTTTTCCTATATCTGCTCTTATATTCGGTACGCAGTCGTCATTTTCCATAGAGCGTTTGTCGCCTCTTTTGTAAATCATCACTATTACGCCTTCCTTCCATTATTCAGGTAGTCCTCCTTCGTTCCATGTCTTATTTATCAATTTCCTCGGCATCCCTTGATACTAATTGTCGGGAAAATCCATACTTCAGTTATTTGACCCCTCACTGCCGCTTTCCGTTTGTTCAGCTGATCAATCTTCTTGATCCACCACCTCCCCACCATCTCTGACACTCCGGCTTTCCTTGTAGTGCCTTAATAAATTGCTCTTTGCAGTTCTATATTTGTATTCTTGTGCCACTTATTATGTTTTTCTCCATTTATTATCTTCCAAAAGTTTTCATATTCTTTCTAATTTTCCTCATAATTTCTTTTGTTTTTTTTCTGTTCTCTTAACTCCCTCTCCTCAGTATGTCCCTTTTATTCTTTTCCTATCATTGTTCTGTATCTGTACACTTCCCTTCCCCTTCATTTATCTCCTCTGTGTGCTCTCCTGTTTCTTCTTTTTTTTGCTCCTCTAATCTTTCTCTGTTTTTATTTCCCCGATTTCTTCTTCATATTCTTTCCGAATCTTTATCTTTTGTCGTTACATTTCCTGTTCCCACGTTATTGCTTTTTAATACTCTCTCTTTCATAATTTTCTACTCCTCCTCTGTACTTTCTATTTCCTCTTCCTGTTCCTTTAGTCTCCTATAGGTTCCCACAGTGTCTTTGATCCATATCTGTATCTCCCTTCGTCCCTATATCTTTACATTTCTTTTATCTCCCCTTTTAGACTGATTTCCATAGGTTGGTGATTCACTTCTTAATTCTATTATTAAAATACATACAATTCTTTTATCTTGACATCTGTTTGCAAATTAACTTAATTTTTGGCGATAAGCAACTCTTATCTACGAAAGGAGAAAAGCATGACATCAACAAATATGACGCATATAATTATCCTTACAACACGTAAATACGTAACAATTAAATAAACAAAATTAACATGCAGCTATTTAAACAAAAATTAAACATCGTCTATACTACATAACATTATTATATTTCATGTATATTTTACGCCAAATGGCTCAAAGAAATAAATCAATCAATCATAAATTTCATACAATATAATACAACAGAGAAGGAATGAAAGAGTTAAAAAATCAAATAGTAATGTTGAGGGTAGGGGGTGGGGGCATTTAAATGCTAGAATCGAGAATAAAAGAAAATGGGCGGAGATGCAAGATAAAAAGTCAAGATCTAGAGAACGCAACAAAGAGGGCTATTGGAACGAACAGAAAGCAGAGGATGGGGAATTAATATGGAGGGAGATAGGGTCGGGAAATACATGGAAGAGGGATGTCAAAAATGTTGGAAGAAATAAATGAATGTATGGTAGGAACAAAGATAGAATCGGATCACCAGCCGATGGAAATATGTAAGTTCAATAATATCCAAAGACGAAGAAAAGAGAGGAAAGTATTAAAAAGGCAAGAACATGGATACAGGTAAATGAAGGGAAAGGACGAGTTAAAAAAGAGAGTGGTGGGACAGAGAGTATACAGCAGAGAGAAACAGATACCGAAAAATGATGCAAAGGGGAGAAAGGAAGATATAAAGGAGTTGAGAGAACAGAAAAAAGTATATACTGCAGAAAATGTAAGGGAAAATCAGGAATGAACAAAGAAAAGGGGAAAAAAGGAGAGAAATACAAATAGAGGACTGGAAGAAGCAACCGAGGTAAAACAGATTATGGGTAAGGATGGGCAGAGGTCGAAAAGTGGAGAGAAATAGAGGAAAGGATGGAGGATATCGAGAGAGAATCGAGAACTCGCAAGGAAAACGAAGGTACAAGGAACTGATAAGCGAGTGGCTACCGAAATACCTAAAGGACATTAATTTAACAGGTTCAGATGCAGAAACCAGGAGAGAGAAAAGAAAAGTGGAGAGAATAAGAAGAAATTAAATGCAAACTATGTGGAGAGAAATTGGAAAATAGTGACCATCCGATATGAGAATATAAAGAGGTACAAAGTGCAAGGAAAAGCAGGAAGGATATACGGGTTGAGGGGGGAAAAGGAGAATATGAATGTATGGTATAGTGCAAAACGTTGTTGCCTAAATCTAAAGTACGTTCGTTAGTTTGCTCAATAAGCTTTCGAAGGAAAAATTTGGTATCTTCAGTACACTCTCAACCGTAAAAAGCATTTCCTGTTGACGAAGAGACACTACTGGCATTGCAATTTTTAGATTTACTGACTAAAAGCAGTTAGTAGAATCCATCGGCACAGTATTTCAGCTGTTATTTCCACATTTATCCAAATGAACGTCCGCCACAGGAGTCTCCATAAATTTATATAACATTCCTCCTATATATTGGAAAGTTATGTACGCACCTGTCATTTGTTGATATTATTTAGATTTACCGAAATACTTTCGAAGGTGGTTCGGTCTCACAAATTGAGATATGTTACCGTCACGAAAAATTTATACAGTTTATCGAGCGCCCGAACAAAATTTTGAGAGTAAACTACAAAAACGCATTAAGTTATCCGAATCCATCAACTTATACCTGACATTTCAAGTTTTATATATTGGATGCTTACAACCGGAAGGCTTATAAGATCATATATTTTCCGCGACACATTTTTCTAAACGGAACTGTGACAAAATCTGCAGATAACAATACGTACCGCACAAATCACTTATGATAATGATCATTACGATTAAAGATGGCCGCGTTAATTAATTAGCTGCATTTTGGGCGTACTAAAAAAATTTAAGAAAAAGGTGTAGGGATTAGTCCAGAAGCAACAGCGGCAGAGCATTCGGTTTTGGACCGCGAGAACGTCATGACAGTGGCGCAGAGGGCGCCGGCCTTCTATTAACCTCAAGAACCTTCAGGATTTAACAAGCGTGTGAGCCTTTGAATGTTTTAATAGCCTTTGTTAGCGTTTAAAAGCTTTTATTAGTCCTTTAATCATAGTTAAAGGTCGCTAGATGCTTTTTTCCGTAACATTTCCATAATCCCCACAGCTTGTTAGTGGCAGTAAGAGTCGCTTACTTAATTGGCTGAAAATTGTAATTAGAGACATGGAAAGTCTCTATGAGCCTTAAAGTATTGCTTCTTCGTCTCATTGCCCTTCTCCTAAGATCCTTTGAAAAGGACCTTTAAAAAGTTTAGGACGTTTAATCATAGAGATGTATGGGGGGAACCTTTAAAGGTATTTGGTAATCTTTGAGCGTCGTATTACGACTACCAACTGGTCATTATCCCACTTCTGATAATTTACATTAAATGCAAGCGGCAAACTATTGCAACTACGGCCGTTAGTCGGTTTTGCTTTTATTACAAAGGTCCAGACGGTATCGATCGCAAAAGCGCATTAGCCAATTCGAAACAATTACAATTTCTGTTTATTAAATCAAGTAAGAGAAAGGCACGTGTGTGGGTAATAATTGAGGGATCTCTTGGCGCCGCGCCAAAATACACGTAAATGAAAGCGCCGTATCCAAGCAACATTACCTATCAGCGCATGATTTATACGAATAAATTAATCTCAGACGCGTCGCGACGGCCCATCTCGTGGTTAGTACTACGCGCGCGTTTTGCGAAGTCGGTGAGCGTAAAAGTGTGCGGCGGTTTTCATCCGTCTCGGCCACCGCAATCGTGGCGGACAACTCGAGGAACTGTGATGAGATGCTGCTGGTACGCGATAGGGAAAAGGATACGGTGCCGTTGGCGGTTCCCTCGCGCTTCCGGCTGAGGGACCTCTTCTTGGGCGATTTCGCATTCAACGATGACGGAGAGAGGTGCGTGTTCTTTTTTTCCATTTTTCACCTCGTCGAGATTCATTAAATTTTCACACGTTCCTTCATTTCGAACGCAATTATCGTTCATTAGTAGACTGACAGTTTTGGGGGTAGCGTTTCTAATCTTAAAATCATGGAATCAATACCATTACGAAGAGGTTTCAACGTGACGTGATGTAGGCGTAATGTTTCTACATCAGAACACAGAAATTAGTAGTCGTCATTTACTGGACATTACATGACCAAAAATCACCCTGTACGCTTTTTCTTAGGAAAAGTAATAAATAATAAAAAAAACAGTGAATTGTGAGTTTTAAATTAGGATCCAACATAAGAAGGGGGTAGTGTAACTAGACCTATAATCATGGTGCAGTGATTATTTTTTCTGCCCATGATTGATTGATTCAAAACAAGTGTACCTGACAAATCCTGTTTGGTGTATTGATTATCGTACATCGACAGGTTTGTTCGAAACTTTGTAATGTAGATTGTTATTTATAGATCAAAGAAGGAAATATTATAAAGCGTACTTAAAGTACAATTGACCTAGTTATTTAATATGCGCCTACCAACTATCCACCGGGAGTAATAAAAAAGTCGATTTTAGAGAACCGATTTGTGAGGACAAACTTCGTATTTTACTCAGTTCCAATCCAGCAATGCCAATTTTCACAAAGGCACAAATTATACGCTTTTTTGCGTCATTGAGGAGAAACTTTGCGCCCCTTTACAAAGCAGACGCGGTTTAATTTGACACGAGAGCGTGAAATTTGTATTACATCAATTAAGAACCAAGCTCCTGTTATGTGCCGTTTTACGCCGTTGAACGAAAGTAACAAGAAACCTCCATAGGTTCGACTTATTCTAAACTATCCCCAGAATTCTACAAACGTATTTTCTAAATTTTTGCAGCACGTGAATGTTCCCTTTAAGCGTTTGCTCTTAAAAGTTTTGACATAACCAATGGATGTATTTCTTCCAGACGTCCCAATCGCCCTTTGTGTTCTGGAGATATAGGGGAATATATCCGATCACGATAAGGGGTCGAGGAGGACTATGATCAGTAGAAATTGATTCCTTTCGTTGAGACCTTTCATTAGAGTACCACGAAGGATAAAAGCAGTAACCCCCCCCCCTCAAACTCCCTCTTTTGATAAGAGGGTAGAAAGAAGGGCGGTAGTTAGTAGAAAACGATTCCGTTCGTTGAGAACTTTAATTAGAATACCATCAAAGATAAAATTATTGTTTACCCCCCCCACCCCCCTCCCGCCAGGCCACGTTACTCACTGAAATAGTCACGCGGGAAAGTTATATTTGCACACCAATTTATTTCGATGAGACTTGTGAGTAGAACGCCATGAAAGGTCGAACGGGTATTTACACCCCCCCCCCCCCACACACACAAAGTTTTACTTGCGTGCGTGTGCAGAATCTGAGACCAATTGCTTGCCGCACGTAAAAGTTATGCACGTTTTACTTTTAAAAACAGCATCTCAGGAAATAAATTATGGGCCTTTCTCTCCCCCTTCCCCCCCCCCCCCCCCCCCAGCGAAATTTGACGGCTGCCTGGCACACCCCCAAGGTGTAGGGTACCTATTTCAAAAAGTTCCAGGACTATAGCACTATTCCTCTCTAGAAATAGTTCAAAAGTGGATCCGGACGGACAAAACGCAAAAACTGCAAAAGCAGTTAGACATGGACATACTTACAGACGGACAATTTAATTGTCTGCAATATCGCTAATTAATAATCTGGGATTTCCAGTTATCGAGAGGAATCTTTATGAGCTTGAGACAGTCTTTAATATCCTGTAAGGGCACTAAAAGAGGTCTTTATTATTCTTCAAGAGGCTTAAAGAATCTTTAACGGACTTCAATAGCCTTTAGGAGGCTTACGACGTTTTTAAGAGCGTTTAAAAGGCGCCAACAGTTTATAAGAGCTTCCAAAAAAGTCCTTTTAGAACTTCAAAGATTTTTGTGTCCAAGGAACTCTAGAATATTATACAAGGTGTTCCTACATTTGATGCAATTCGGAAGGGGCTAATTTTTTGGTTTTGCCTTTTTTTGAGGCCCGAAAAAAAAATGTCTCAGATCGACCCGGAAAAAAATTTTCTTATAGAATGTGGCCTGTAGAATCTATAATTTCAAACAGTTCCAAGATTGGGCTACTAGTTCAAAAGTTACAGCCCTTTGAATTTTCTTTCGAAATTGGATTCTAGTCTATAACTTTTGAATGAGAAGTCTAATCGAAAAAGTACGAATTGTTTTGGATTCTACGCACCAAAATTAATAAGAAAAAGTGTTTTCCCGAGAAATTTTGGTGTAGTCGATATTTGGTAAAAAAGGAAGGTGCCTTTTTTTGAGCCCCTCAAAAATAATTGTCTCAGATTGACCCGGAAATTTTTTCTTATAGAATGTGGCCTGTAGAATCCATAATTTCAAACAGTTCCAAGATTGGGCTACTAGTTCAAAAGTTACAGCCCTTTGAATTTTCTTTCGAAATTGGTTTCTAGTCTATAACTTTTGATTGAGAAGTCTGATCGAAAAAGTACGAATTGATTTGGATTCTACGCACCAAAATTAATAAGAAAAAGTGTTTTCCCGAGAAATTTTGGTGTAGTCGATTTTTGGTAAAAAAGGAAGGTTATACACTGCCTTTTTTTGAGCCCCGAAAAAAAAATTGTCTCAGATCGACCCGGAAAAAAATTTTCTTATAGAATGTGGCCTGTAGAATCCATAATTTCAAACAGTTCCAAGATTGGGCTACTAGTTCAAAAGTTACAGCCCTTTGAATTTTCTTTCGAAATTGGTTTCTAGTCTATAACTTTTGATTGAGAAGTCTGATCGAAAAAGTACGAATTGTTTTGGATTCTACGCACCAAAATTAATAAGAAAAAGTGTTTTCCCGAGAAATTTTGGTGCAATCGATATTTGGTAAAAAAGGCCTTCCTCTGTAAGTATTCAAATACTATGCGAAGTATTTGAATATTTCTCAAAGTATTCAAATACCTTGCGAAGTATTCGAATACTTTACGAAGTATCCAAATACTTTGCGAAGTATTCGAAAACTAAATATTTGTGAAAGTATTTGAGTTACAAATACAAATACTGCTTCCATAAAAGTATTTAATTACAAAGTATTTGAATACTTTAAAGGATTTGAATACTAAAAAGTATTTACAAAATCGAATACTGCCCAGCTCTGATTCCCATGGTAGTTTTTGGGGAAAAGTAATCGAATCTCTGTAAAGAAACTGGAGGTTATCCCATACCCTCTCCCTCTTTACAATTTTGGAGAGGAACTGGGTAATCGAATCTCTATAATAAAAGCTGGAGGTGTTACTTCCTCTTAGTTACAGTTTCTTCTTCAGTTTCTCTTTGCGCGTCTTCTCTAGCGCCTTCTTCGGCTCCTACTTTTGCACTTCAAATTAACGTTCCCCCTAACAACTTTTGCAACTTTTATCGACTTTTTACGTACGTTTGATTTGGTTTTCCCAAAATTCTTTCAATATTTCTGTTCAACTATTCTTCAGTTTCTTCTTCAACTTCATTTACATTTTCTACTTCATCTTCTTTTTAAACTCCTCCTTCAGTTTCTCTCCCGTCTTTAACCAATTATTTCAGTTTTTATTTACATTTTTCTTCTTATTCTTCTTATTCAGCCTTTTCTTCGACTTTAATTTCTATCTCAAGGTCAATTTCTCCATTTACCACCTTTCTTCTTTCTCCATCTCCTAAAACCGTTTCAGTATTTATGCAGTTTTTATTACAGTGCCTTTACCTCATTTTTTAGCTTACTTGTCATCATGTTCTTGAAGTTCTGTTTCTTTAACTTCGCCTATGGCTCTCTTTTAGATCTTCCTCCTTTTCCACTTGTAACAGCTTGTTACAGTACAGATGTTGAAAACGCGTAAAATTAACTCGATATTGCTCCAAAAATATTAATGAACTTTAAATTTTTCTTTTTTTCTGGCACCGGGGGGTCTGGAGGGTATGTAATAACCCCTTGCGTCCGAAGATCTTATTCTATGCGTAAGGAAATGAATATTAATTTTTCCTTTTATTCCTGAGGGGGCGACCTTAGATTTGGTTATTAACATCGATATTTTATTTGCCCATTTGCACAGAGAACTCGGCTGTATATCCTCTGAATTAACTTGAATTAACCGGAATTAATTTGAATTAACGTGAATTAATATAGGGAGTTAATATGAGTTAACGTGAATTAATTTGAATTAACTTAAATTACTAATTCAATTCAAATTAATTTAGTAATTAACGTTAATTCAAATTAATGTTAATTTACGCTAACTTAATGCGACCTCATAGAAGCTACAAAATCAAGAGGCGTAGGTTCTTGCCGGTTTTTAATCGAATAAGAAATCAAAGAAGAAACTATCGAAGTAGAAGGAAAAAGAGACAATTGCACAAAAGATTAAAGAAGAAGCTGAAGAACAATTTGAAGAATAACCTAATAGAAAAAAAAGAAGAAAGATGTCACGAATCAGAAAGAGGAAATTGAAAAAAGTGCTGTCAAAATGAAGCAGAACCAGAAAGATGTTTGTTAAAATCCAAGATCGGACGTACAGCGTAAAGAGAAACTGAAGGAGAATCTGAAGAAGGAACTACAAAATGAGGCTATAAAAGCGGCTTAAAACAGAAGCTCAATAGGAACTCGAACAAAAGCTGAAGATGCTACTGGAAGGAAGTTGGTGAAGAAGGTAAAAACAAGGCTGCAGTCGAATCTGAAGCCAGGAGGTAAGGCACTATATGAAAGAGATGTTTAAAAATAAATTAAAGAAGAATTGAAGGGAGCATGCAAGAAAAAGTGAACAAGAGACGAAATAAGGAAACGAATGAGAAACCGAAGATGATAATTGGCCAACGAAAGTGCTGAATTAACGTGAATTAATTTGAATCAACGTGAATTAATTTTGAATTAACGTGAATTATTTTGAATTAATGTGAATTCATTTAAATTTGACACCAAAAATGGTATGTACTTGTTTCCCCCTAGGTTTACCCTCTATTACCATGGCGACCAGCCAGCCTAGTGGAATCCTTCGTTTGGTAGATGCGTGTTTTCTGGGGTTAGATCATGTTTGAACCGAAAGACAGCTTGGAGCAGCGCCCATTGTACGCCTAGGGTCTTTTTTATGTCTTCTGGTCCAAGATCCATGAAGGGTTTCCTGTAGATCCTCGGGCAGGGTAGAAATGAGATTCTTGCAAGTGAAAACGCATTCCACTTTCTAAGTTTGAACCCACCTCTTTCAACAACTCGATCAACTGACGTTGCCGGACCTTCGCAACTTTTTGGTGACTCGGTTATTAAGTAGTCCGTTTCACGATTACCGATTCTTCCGGAAACTGCTCATCTTTGTCTTCTGCCAATTGTTGCAGGGCCCTTACTGTTTGGTATGGTGCGGAAGTAGTGCCATATTATGTGACTGTGGTTAGTCTATACTCCTTGATAGGCTCACGAGGGGCCGTGTGTCCTCGATAAGTTTCGTAAACCGCTTCAACCTTATTTGCCGCTTCCGATATTGTGATGCTCGTTGGATCTCTCCACGGCTTTTGCCCCGTAGTTAGCTTTTCATCTCCATACTTGCTATTTTGGGCACTTGAACTAACTTCGAAATGTAGCACTCCAATGGGACCGGAACCTTTGTGGTAACGGGCACCAATTCGTTTAAAGGCTCGAAGGACCAAATGTGGATTTAGGGTTGTAAATCCTAATTTATCCCAAGCAAACTTACACAAAGTAAATTCGGTCGGGGATTATCTTATAACTCAAACCCGGCAGGTTACATGCTATTTATATCACAGATTTACTTCCTTAAATATGTAAATTATGTTAGTATGCAGGACGTCAACCTTACCAACAGTGTACCTAATATTGTTTTAGGACCTTTGCAGTTTACTTCCTGCTGGTTCAGTAGTATACACATTTCCTTATTATTCTGCATTTCCTTGTTCATTCTTCAAGATTATGTTAATGCAATATTGGTTGATACGATTTAATTAAAACAGCTTGTTTTTTTTGTGGGATGCGCTCTCAAATTTCTGGCATATCATTATTTTAAATCCAACATCTAATCCGTTTCAATTGCGCTTTGCGACATTACAGCTTTTTTTCAATCTTGCTCTTTGTCACGTGGGTTGTTACAAAAATGTGGATGATGTCCGATTTAATTGCTTAAACCCACAGCTCGTCGGTAACACTTGGTTTACCGAATCTTCGCAGGCCCTGAGGCCATCATTAATTTTGATAGGTTGCTGTCAACCTTTAACGCTACCTTCGACTAAAATAACTGTTACGCGATTATCCCGGTGTACGGTAATTGGATGGTACTAACCCACACGGGGAGGCCATGGCTTTCGAAAAATTCACAAAAAAGACAACTACGAAGCTCGGACGTTTTTTAATCTACCGCGTCTTTTACGAGCACATATCTCCCACACAATAGGGACGACACTTGCGTCATTCGAATACATTTGGAAACGTCTTGCCTTTAAATTGAATTTTTATAATGACGCGGCGGAGTTCTGATGAGTTGCCGTTCGAAAAGAATTTCCACTTTAACTATGCCGAGCACTTCTCCTAAGCAAGAGGCTCGAGAATGGCGGAAAATGAAATTTCATTGATTCCTGCATTTCGTTAATTTAGACAAAGGGCGCCACAGCTTCCGTGGATCAATATTCATATGGATGGTGATATTTAGTTATTCATAACGGTAAATTATCGAAAGGAAACGCGCACAAAACAAGCTATTTCGCATTGTCGCAAATGGAATACCTTCTCGTAAGCAAATGTATGGCGCGGCTATGTTTTACGTCGAAATGTATGCAGCTCTCCGAAATCCCATTACAATCTTAGTTTCAATCTTGCAATTCGGATAAAAAATCCATATTCTGTTATATTTTCAATTTATTTCTATTGTCAGCGACCGTAAAACAAAAGGAGCGGATCTGGGTTTTTTCTCTCCGGAATTTTCGCTTCCGCTGGTATCGTGCGTACAGAACAATTTCGAAAGCGTTCATCAAACCTGCGGCGATCGATTGAAATAGAGGTACAATTGAAAGGGTGCGTTGACCAATACGAATTTTGTGAAAGTAATGTCGGCAGAGGAATGGATTAGTTTTGTAAGCGTCAAACGTGAAAAGTATTGGCAGCTCGATTCGAACCCGCTCGAATATCGATTTCGCTCTTAACTACTCCCATGTCAATAGCAGCCTGATGGATTTTGTCATTTCACACATTTTAATGACAGTATAAAATCGGTTATCTTGCACAATTTAAACAGCATTTTAAAACTAGTACAAATGAGCGAGTATTTCCAAAGTCTTGGTTGTGCTAATCCCTACGTCAACAAACTCGAACAATACCTGATTAGTATTTACGTTTTATGGGGATTACCCTCGTGCATATTTACACGCTCCGCCGTTCCAAAGCGGGTTAGAAGATTAAAAATTCAAACCCTTCCTGCTTTTCCACTGTTAGCACTCTGGCTGTACGGGGGTTAGTCATTTCTAAATATAAAATGAAGAAAGAAGTAAGTACATAGGCTCCCGAGCACCAATTGCTCTAATTTTAAAATTTTGGGCGAGCTACGTAAGAACTTTTTAATTTGCAAAGTATCATCATTTGTTCCAAATTAGAAAGTAATTAGAAAGTCATTTAAAGTTCTGGAAATAAATTGGGTTTTATCCTTACTTTTAACTAATTATTGTTCAATTACTGAACTAACGTAAAAGGTGGTATAGGGGGTTCAGATCCCAGCGTTAGGAATGCAAAAATGAGTATCTCAAATGATGTTCCCCTCAAAGTTAACGCACTTTTCTATGTGCTACACCTAGGGAATGCAATCCCGCAGCAAAATCTCAATCCCGGTATTTGCGGGATTGCTAGATGTTAATCCCGCGGGATCCCGCAAAACTTTAAATAAATTGGCAACTAAGCAATTCCGTGCGGTTAATTTCTGCATTAAAATAAGTCGCTAATTATCACTATATTTAACAAAAAAGTACCTTCGGCCTAACTTAGAACTCAAAAAAACCTCACCTGTAAAGCATAAAAAGGTGAACTTCTAAAGTGCCTCAAAAATCATCGTAAATTTTTAACGAAAAAAGTTTAACAATTATACAAAAAATAACTTCTCCGTTATGCGTTTCATTAACAAAGTCCACTTGGTCGACAAATTCCTCAGTCCCGCAAATCCCCGTTTATGTGCGGGATTAATCCCGGTATTGCATTCCCTAGCTACACCGTATATGATTTAATTGTCATTTTGAATGTGACCTGTAGAATCCATAATTTCAAACAGTTCCAAGATTGGGTTACTAGTTCAAAAGTTACAGCCCTTTGAATTTTTTTCGAAATTGGTTTCTAGTCTATAACTTTGATTGAGAAGTCTGATCGAAAAAGTACGAATTGTTTTGGATTCTACGTACCAAAATTAATAAGAAAAAGTGTTTTCCCGAGAAATTTTGGTGCAGACGATGTTCGGTAAAAAAGGAAGGTTATACACTGCCTTTTTTGAGCCCCGAAAAAAAATTGTCTCAGATCGATCCGAAAAAAAATTTTCTTATAGAATGTGGCCTGTAGAATCCATAATTTCAAACAGTTCCAAGATTGGGCCACTAGTTCAAAAGTTACAGCCCTTTGAATTTTCTTTCGAAATTGGTTTCTAGTCCATAACTTTTGATTGAGAAGTCGGATCGAAAAAGTACGAATTGTGCCGTCTCCAAGTGGCCTGCAGAAATGTACGCAATTTATCCCATTAAATTTTGAGTTATTGTGCTAACAACAACTACCTACAACTGACTTTTTTCTGTTATGAAAACAATACTTTACCAACTCATATATGTGTGCGGAAAAGTAATAAACTATTACATACCTCGACTGCTACCAGCACTGTTATTCCAGCTACGGTTGTCAGCCATTTCTTGTAATTTTGGATTGATAACCTGTTTCGCTTCCTTTAGTACCGCGACAAGGTCGGCGGCTTTATTTGCATTTATAGACGTAAAGAACGTGTACGCGGTGCCGGTACGTTGTGAACGCCCTGTACGACCGATCCTATGGACGTAATCTTCCGAATTTGAGGGATAATCAAAATTGATTACAAATTTTACATCTTCTACATCTGCAATACACAGTGTGAACATTAAAAAGGAGTTACGTTATAATTTACTAATGTTGTAGAATAAGAAGAAAATACATAGCTTAAATAACACTGTAAGTACAATACTATTTTAGAATTAATTGTAATGTGAAAACACAAAAAGGGTACACTAGTGGTTAATTGCATTTGATTCACAAAGAAAGTATTTCTTAAAATAAAAGAATTAGGAGTAGTATTTCTCTTGACGTCATTAAATGAACCTAGTAAAAATAAGAAACATCAAATCATAAAACAATATCTGCTGTACGTTACTCCTAATAAACCAAACAGAACCAATAAATTAATAAAAAGTATTTATTAATCGTACTCAAAATTAAATTGTAAAAGTCTACATTATGCAACATACATGTTAAACCAGACGCCAACACTGAAAGTAGTGTTGCTCTAAGATCTCTTTAGGCTCATTTGAGTATCACTAGTTAAACATAATTTGCATAAAGTAAACTCCGCCTAACAGGTACACATAAGCACATCAATAAATTATAAGATGAAGTTTTAATTATTTATATGCGTACAAAATTACAATCAAGAATATGATAGTATAAATTAACAAATAAACGTGTAAGAGAAGTAGGTAATATTTTTTAAGATGCACGATTTTAAAATGAAATTTGACCAATGTCGCAAATAATCACTTGTGGTTCAAGACAATTAAACTCAACCCTTAATTATGATTGGTCAAACCTCAATAAAAATCCCTAAAGTACCAATCAAAATTTCGATGCGTACCAAACATTGTTTACTCAATATCTGGTGGGCAGAGAGCCCAAAGAGTGCAGCAAATATGGGCCCCCGTAGTCGAGATGTGTAACTGGACAATCACACAGGCAAAGCGGAGGAGCCCAGGGAGACACTGAGTAGCCCATAGCCTGAGCCAGTCCACAGTCCAAGAACCAGACTTCGAACGGCCCGGCACAGGGCAGATCGATAAGTGCCTCGGGCTTGCCCTTATTCACGGCCAGGTTATAGCCAGCAGTTCTAAACCACGGACTCCAACATGGCCGCCGACCCGGGCGAAATGGTTGCCGTCGACCGGAGAGGCACAGCCACAATGACTCTACTCTTATGTCATTAACTTGCTTGTGCCTCTGGAAAAGAGAGGCGCCCAATTTAATAAACGACAATACTGCAGTAAGTCCCTTGCACATAGCGCAACAGGCTAATAGTTTGAAAGTGCATCTCTTTGAAAAGAAAAAAAATACGTAAACTAAATAAATAGAATCCTCATTCAAAATCAAAACATAAAATATTAGCCTGTCATAAATTATTCATTTGCATTAAAAAGAAAGGCATACACAAAAACATCATACCTAAACCGCGTGCCGCTACGTCCGTCGCAACGAGGATCGGTGCCTTACCCGATCTAAAATCTTGCAAAACCCAATCTCTCTCTTGTTGAGATTTATCTCCATGAATACAAACGGCTGGCCATCTGAAAATGTAATTTTGTGTGATTAGATGAAATCGCATAAAAACTCTTATTGAAAGATAAACAACTTGTCGCACTAAACCTGATTTGTATATGTGTGAATTACCTTTTAACCATGTAATCAAATCCATTTTTACCACCCACACATTAGTAAAGGAGCACAACCGATTGGAACCAAATTTGGTACCTACACATATTCTTCGACATAAAAGGAACAATATTGAAAAGCTTTTGGCCAGAATTGCGCATGCGCAACAAAAAAACTGTTCATTTTTGACGTTTTTCCATATTATGGCAAATGGCAAATTTTGTAAGAATACCGGCAGATCATTAATATTAGAAGTAGGTATCTGGAAATGAAATTTCTTCGATATATCCAACATATAATAATGTTTATTCTGATAATGCTAACAGTTCCATTGTTGCACGTGATATGATTGTGAAAAAAATGTATGTTTTGGTCTGTTATTATATAACGTACACAGATAGAACCAAAGCTCTCATGCTCAAACCGTTTGAAATATAGATATGAAAATTAGAACGCTTCCATTGGAAATTTTGAGGTTAAAAAAAATTATACAGGGTGTTTACGGTCTTCCCTGTATCCTTTTAAGGGGCGGCAGTACAGCTCAAAAGGAGTCGACAAACCCCAAAACACCCTGTATATAATAATAATATATAATACCTACAGAATAATACAATAATACAAATAATACAAAATGTGATACCTACAGAAAGAGAATGGTATATTTCCAGGTTGTGACTGCCCTGGTTACAATAATGCTGCCACAAGATAAATTCATCACCTTGGTTTCCAGGTGAATTTCTACCAATTATAATTAAATTTGCTGCGACTTTTCCCGTCAAATTATGCGGGAGTAAAGTTTCTAAGTTGGTTTCAAAAACATTCTCCTAAACAAATATCTCATGGTAAGTTGGAGTTTTTATTTTGTCGATTGGAATAACAGTGAGCTTTCATAATCTTCCCACGTTTATCAATGGGGTATTTGTTGGAAATTGTATTTGTCTGGCTATGGTTTTAAATTATAAGCTGGAAATTGGTCGTGTTATGTTAGTTCTACAATTCATCACATTCAATAAAGCTTAATAACAAATAAACCGATATCACAGAATTCGAAAATCAGATACAGCCCTGCAAGCCTGTTGAAACAATGAAATTTAATAAAATGCCGCCAACATTACTATTCCCCCATTCAGTGGGTGTTAAAATTACTGGGTATTAGAGAAAAGATGGGTCTAAAATTGCTATCGTCCAAAAATGGCTATGGGTGCTATGTTAATTATCAAAAATAAAAAAGAAACATACCCATCTCTCTTCATTTTTCTAGTAATTTCATCAACACGTCGTTTAGTCTCAATAAAAATTATAGTTTTGTTTTCAGTCTCGGCCATAATTTCCTTTAGCAACGTGCTCAACTTAGCCTCCTTCTCGTACTCTTGACACACGTCGATAATTTGTAAAATATTATGATTCGCCGATAGTTGAAGTGAGCCGACATTAATTTGTATGTAATCCTTGAGAAACTCGGCGGCCAAAGACTGTACCTCTCGAGGCCAAGTGGCCGACCACATTAGTGTCTGACGATCGGGCCGAATCTGCTCGATGATTTTTCGAATTTGGGGTTCGAAACCCATGTCGAGCATTCTGTCTGCTTCATCTAGCACGAGGTAAGTGCAGCGACGCAGGTTAGTTCGGTTGCTCTCCAGAAAGTCTATTAGTCGGCCGGGCGTTGCGATTACAATTTCCACACCGTCCATCAAATCATTGGCTTGTGGGCCTTTAGGAGCACCGCCAAAAATGCATGTGTTTCGAATGCGAGATGAATGTCCGAATTCTATTGCGACCTGCTGTATTTGTTGGGCCAGCTCGCGTGTTGGTGCCAAGACTAAAGCAACGGGACCGTCGCCTTTTAACAGTCGGGCTTGGTGGTTAATGTGGACGATTGCTGGTAAAATGTAGGATAAGGTCTTCCCGGAGCCAGTAGATGCGATTCCGACCATGTCACGGCCAGAAAGAGCGATTGGCCAGCCCTGTGACTGAATAGGCGTAGGCGTTTTGAAGCCCATCTTACGTATTTCTGTATTTACGTAATCAGGAAAGTTTCCTTCTTCGAATGTTAATACTGGATTGGGTATTGTTTTTCCTTTAAGTGAAATTTCTTTACTTCTACGCCACTCTTCGACGTCGTATACTGAACGATTTGAAACAATTAGGCTCGGAATGTAGAAATCTTTTTTGAAGGGTTCTAGACGATTGAGGTCCCATCTGGGTTTACGTAGGTTAGACCCGGCTGTGTTACGCCGGGCATTGCCACCTGCACCACCTCCACCATAGCCACGATCACGGCTTCTTGACCGCCTACGATCGCGACTTCTAGACCTACATCAAAAGCTGGTCAGAAGAAAGGGAGAAAGCCTACTTACCTTTTTCCCGGACGGCCACGCATTTTACACTTTTATCAAAATTCGCAATTAAGAATTTCGCATTGCCTCAAAATTAACGAATAACGACAATTAATTTCATTCAATACACTCGAAAAATTAGCACAAGAAGATAAAATTAATTAAAGAAAGGTATAATCATAACGGGATTGCGGAACACAGCATCGATTCGTTCCGTATTAATTTAAAATAGCATTCAGCACGTAACGTATGACCCTGCGCTATCCTTGTCCATCCTTACCTAAACACATTTACGTAAACAAAT
Source organism: Photinus pyralis (assembly GCF_008802855.1). Classification (NCBI taxonomy): domain Eukaryota; kingdom Metazoa; phylum Arthropoda; class Insecta; order Coleoptera; family Lampyridae; genus Photinus; species Photinus pyralis. The sequence continues at coordinate 17,306,842 of NW_022170878.1, forward strand.
ACACGTGTAGTAAAAATCATAGGAGTAGTGGCGAACAAAATTCGTTCACAACGAAGAGTTTGTGAGGTTATGTTTTCCCCATTTAAATTTATCTACGAAATGGATATTTTCAAACAGCTCAAAGAAAAGTGTGTCTTCATTGACAAGGAAATTCGTGAAATCAACGATAAAGTGAAGGATTTAGAAGACGGAGCAGAAGTTAGTCCCAAAAGTATATACAAATTTAATGAAAATCTGAAACAGCTCGAAAAGTCTGTTAAAGGTATCATCACCGAGTTGACAAAAGACATTGAAGACCAACAACAGTTGCTTGGTGAATGTAAAAGCGTGATAAGAGGTGTATTATGTTTAACAGATAATTTACAAAGTGAAGATTCTGAGTCCGTTGACGATAGCTCTACATCTACCCCTACGGAAGATGAAGATATAGAAAACATTGCCCCAATAGAAGAGCCGAAAGTACCCGAGGAGAATTCATCTGATATAGATTCAGCACTTACTGTATTAAATAAATCGTTACCCAGGCTATTGTAATTGTTAATTTTTTAAATAATAAAGAAACAGCATGAATGAATCATTTCTGACCCTTAATGTTTATGAAAAAACAAATTGATTTGGTAACAATATATCTTTCCGGCCTTGAGTATGAACAATCAGCTCGCACTTTTACGTATAACAATCTTTATAGATATTTATTGTCGAAGGGTATATGTATGAGGCCCGTGATTTTTGTGGTGTGGTTGACGGTTGTCTCTTTTCTTGCCAACTATAGGATCTCCCGTACCTCTAAATTTTTTCACAGACCACAATATGTAGACCAAGTTTATAGTTGTTCAAGCGCAGAAGAAAATGGCCATTTTACTAAAATTATTTTATTCGCGAAAATCTGCCCTATTGTAAAACGGCTGAAACAAATGAACCCAAAGGTGCATATCTTAGCAACTTGTGTGCAAGAAATATATCCATTGGTGACGTTAAAAAAAAAGCTATTTCTGTTTAAAAAAAATGCGCTTTATCTGCACAAGAGATCACATTTGTTACAGCCGTTTTACAATACAACATATTTTCGCGAATACCGCAAGGACAGCTATGAAAAGGATTTGAAACACAGCAATAATTACCAATTACATAGTTCTCATAGGGCCCCTTGCACAAAAGCAGTTTAAACCTCGTTTTAAGTTAACGCAATGTATTAGATGAAATTTGAAACCAAACCAAACCAGCAACTAATTTCTATATGAAATTGGTGCCCCATCTGTACAACATACTTACACAGGTCAATTGTGGTGATCAGTGGCGTAGGAAGGGGGGTGCGGACCTGTAGGGGTGACAAAAACGTATCTAAAATTTGAAAAGGCTTATGATTAATTATAGCAAGGGTGACAAGTTGAAATTCCGCCCCGGGTGTCAGAAGACCTTGCTACGCCACTGGTGGTGATAATCAGTACCTTCATAAACGAAAGCAAACTGGCTAGCAGCCACTTTCCAACATTCAAAATCTACCAGCACAGCAAACTGTAGCAAACCAAAAGATACAATACAGTAGTGAAATAAAAACACCAAGAAAAAGTTCCACTAAAAATATACATGTATTTTGTAGACTACCCAACTGTATTGAAAGACAATGAACAAGGTCATGTATCCCATATATAGTTGGCAATAACTTAGAAGATTGTTATGAATGAATAGAACAAATATCTATACTACAGTAGAGCATTTTCCCTACCAGTAACCACCCACACAATTCATATCAACCAATTCAATTACAAAAGAAAAATACTATGCATTTTTTTTAAATAAATATGTACATCATACTTCACACATACAAACTATATCTAAACATTATTTTAAACAAAAAAATTATTATAAGCAGTAACACTTAAAACGCATATCGAGTTCGAATGTCCTCAAGTTTCTTGGAAACTTCTGCAGGTGTACGTTCAAGATCGATAGCAATACTTTTTTGCTTGCTTGGTTCAAGTGAATTATATTGTTCACATAAGTCTCCATCAATTACGTTCTGGAATGAAAGTCGTGAGTTAACATTACAAATTCTGTATGCAATACAAACCTTCACTGGATAATAATAGCTTCTAAATGACAAGTGATCCCGCCCACACAACGGTGAATTCTCACTGCGCATGTGCATCTCAAGATGCTGAAAGAAGTCGTGATCTTCGTGGGAAGTAAATGGTACCAAAACGCCGACGGAGCCGGAAACGGTCGTGTAAATTAGAGATTCCCAGCCACCAGGAATCAAGGTAGCCTTCTGTAACCAAGTGACAGTTTCGCCCACATGGAATGTTGCTATTGTATCAGCCTTTTGAGATGCTCCATTTAAGAGACCTCGATCCCACAAGCTTTTGTTTCCCGTTGGATCCTCGTCCACATCATCTGTTGTGTTGGGGGGAAGTCGTACAATGCCAATGTTACCAAACTTGTCCGCCGTTGCGACGGTGTCATAGTCAAGGACTGAGGTGCAGGTTATCCAACGTGGATGTGTGTCATCCGCGAATATGATCAGCTGATTTTCGTGCTTTTTGTAACGAACCATGTAGATAGATTCTTGAACATCGGCGACAAAAATTCGCCGACCCATCGCCTGAATATTGACGATGAGATTTGGAATGTGCTGCAATATACAAACAAGTATCAGTAAATGGGGGTAAGCTGTGCAGGAGAGCATCTTAAAATTTCTTTTTAAATCAGTACTGCAGGATGTTTCAACACTGAACAATAAGTAAATGTGTATTTTTGTCATCATTTAATGAGGGTAATTACACAAACCGAAGAGTAATGTTAAAATACTATCGCAAGTTATACATAGAAATCAAAAGTTAGCGACTGTCTAGTCACCTTTGGAATTTTTGTTTACATGAGAAATCATACTTAACTTGGCAACAATGCATTGTATTGTACTTTTCATCTCTTTAGGGTGTATAAATAACAAGATGTTTACGACCTATTACCTACCAATAGAAAAAATTACCTTATTCTCACATTTGCGCAATAACTTCTTTTTTCCATAATCGTATAACCTCAACAATCGACCGACCCCGGCCAACAACCGACCATTATACGAACAAACGGCATAAGGAACTTCTTCAACTGGTGTACGATGTATTAGTTCTAACTCGCGACAAGACATCTCCACTTTATAGGTATCTATATATCCCGAAATACATAACCTAGGATTGAGCTGTAAATCCTTGGCGACGCCGACTATCAAAAACCACTGGTGTTCAGGTTGTCCGTTAAACTTGACCAAAGATATACACATTGCAGCTTCATTTTGTTCGAATCTTTTCATTTTAAATGTAGTCCCTTGTACCGGATCCATTATTCTCATTGTAGAAGCCCACATTCCGTGTCCCGCTTTCGGCGCAGAGAAGATATTTTCCGGCAAGTCCTCATTTAAAAAAGCTTCCGCCATTTCCTTTGCCAACTCTTGTTCTTCTTCACCTGCCGCCTCGCGCATTTCTTCCGCCATCTGCAAACGGCGCTGCTTTTTTGTATCCTCAGTGTAGGCATTATGTTCCGTCTCTAGCATAATAATATTGGACGTCTCTGGATGGATAACAAATTTTCGTGGCGTATACTCAAGGGGAAACGAAATCTGATTGAAAACTGCGCCCAATTTTTCCAAGGCCAAAATACGAAGAGTGTTAGTGGAAATTGCAACAATACCCTCGGGACATTGCTCGGAACTGAAACCGGACGCGTACTCTAAACTTTCATATGACAAGGGTGTTAAATAGAAACGGCTTTGATAGTAGTAACTTAGCCACGAACGACTGCTCATAGCCAATACTGCTTCCGAGTCTTGCATTCTTATGCGGAATAGCTTGACGGGTCGCGAGCCAAGATATCTTGTTCTGGTATCGGTCAAATCACCCGAAACAGGATCCAATACAGTCCTGAGGAGAGCACCATTTTGTAAACCAATGTTTAAATACAAGGTACTTGTGGTGCTAGCAGCTGCAGCATCTTCAGGGTTACGTTCTGTACAACCCATTTCGACAATACAAAGTGATTCCGGACACACGGGTAGTGCCTGCATAGAGCGGGGCGATAGACAATCGGTTGGATCTAACGATATAATTCTGACAGTGTTATCTGCCAAGCCGACTGCGAGAAACCAAGAACGTTGCTCTCCAGGTGCCACATTTGCTAATGCCATACAGACTACATCTGAATTCATCCGCTTACGGTCTTTGTATTCGTGCAACTGACCCGTCTGAAAAGAACAAGAGTGTAATCAAATGTTTATAGAAGGGTTGAGTGGTAGAACAAATGTTTCTTAATGATTCACTTCGATATGTTACAAAACCATAGCAAAGGCGACAAAAAGATCTTCCTATAGCATGAAGAAATATCTGATAACTTTTACAGTTACCAGTAGTTATATTCACGCACAATTATTTTTCATAATATACCCACCGGATCCATTTCGAAATACACCAACTCTCCTCCCGATAACGCTATGACCACCTGCCTCTGGTTCACCGCGCATTTAACAATGGTCTTTTTTCCAGGTGCCTTCCACTCATTGACCCGCTTATCGGAGCAAATGTGTCGAATTCCATCAGGATAAACCTAGACAAAAGCTTTATTTAGTCTCAGATGGCTGCAAAGTACCTAAGGTACAAAGTAATGTCGCACAGTTGGGAGACCCATAATTTTCATACAAAAGTTATGGTACTATGAACATGTGCGTTTATTATTGGCCAATGAATTTCCATCAACAGTTATGTAAACACGAAGATGTAATGTGTGTATTGGCCTTAAGAGTAAATGTAAAGGGGAGGAGTCAAAATCCTAGTATATTGGATATATAGCCAGAAATCACCAATAGAGGGAAAATTTAAATGGCTTTCATAATCAAATTTTTAAAAGCTTCCTAGCTAGATGGTATTGTGCTCATCATTTTTTAAACATGTGACAATCTCATCAAATGGCGTTTTAGGTCAGTTTAAGCAACTTTTAAAGAACATTTTTTTCTTTTTGTATATACAGGGTGGTTCAAATGGGACACTTCCTTATGGTGCTAACACCCTTACTTTAAGATAGAAAAAAAATGGATCTAGATAGGTAATAGCAGCACATTGCAGCAGCAGTGCGGCGCGTCAAAATCTAAGTCGTAACAAGGTAGTATTTTATTTCAACTCTGACTACTGTAAACCCGGTATATTTTGGAATTTTTGATTTATCACATGTTATATTTAATATTACTTGCAATATTGCATTTTATTCATTACAATCACATAAGGTTTCATGTTCGTTGTTTTTTGGTTTCTTGAAATTAAAAATGTTTGGAAAAAATTTCCAGATAACCAAAACATTGTCGTTTTAAAAAATCTGGCCATCTTTTGTTCACCATGAAAACCTAGGTGTATTTGATATAAATACGTATAACACGTGATACCAACAACAAAATTTAGGAAACTTTGCAGCCTTTTCAAAAACTGCAAAATATACGGGGTGATGTGTATCAAAAAAATGTAGTTTGGGGTCACATAAAAAACAACCTGTATAAAAACGTCCCCTACCGGCCAAACGATTAGAGATAGCTGAATTCTGTTTGTGTCACTGATTTTCTCTTTCAAATAATAATAATAATAGTCTTTATTAGCACGAACATAAAATAACTACAGTAAAAAAAAGAAACTAAACATCATACATGAATAAATGAACTCCAGACATCGTAAGTCCAATTTTTTCTATTTGTTAAAATAAAAGGTGTTTCCATAAAAATGTGTCCTACACATTTGGACAACCCTGTACACACAATGTTCGCAAATTATTAATAAAAATTCAAATTTAGGGGGTTTTTTAGGTCAATTCGATAATTTGTGTACTACATGTGTATTTAGCATTAGTCTTCCCTCTTCCGTCTGATAATTTATAATATCTATTTACCTGTACTAGTGCATCGTCGCTTAAAGCAGCACAGGATAGCGTAGGAGTGGTACCCAAAAAACCACTGTCCGTAACTTCTTCAACAGTCTCCCCAATCGACAACACAAGGGTAGCATTGACGAAAGACACAATAATGTAAGCATCAAATTCATCTGCAACAACAAACACTAACGTTGTAATTGCGTTACATATTCGACAATATTTCAAGTTGGTATATTTAATCAGACAGGTCAAATTGTAATCACAATTAAAATCAGGTGAAACACGGATTATGTCATCATGAAAACTGCAACCGTTATGATGATAATCGAAGATTTATCCACTTACCTGAATGATGCGAACTGGAATTTGTCCACCAACGAATACCCTGAAAGATAAAAGCACTGGTGTCTGAGACTTACTTCAAGCACCAGGCTCGTTTAATTTTTGCTTGCTTTAGTTTTATTGAAATCGAGCACGTGACTTTGTCACCAGCAACGATTTCAAAGGGAAGCAAAAAGTTACAGAAAATGCCAACTTACCATCGCTTCTACGTTTTACTGTCCAGACCGCGTTCGGATTTCCGGGCAGTTCCGAAACCGCCATTTCCGAGACCTCAAGACCGTGCCGTAGAACTCTAAGCGACGATCTGGGACCGCGCCCGCACAGCATGTACAACTGTGGAGTGTCCTCGCCGGCCAAATCAGCAACCCTGCACGACAATATTGGAGATAGCGATTCCATTTCATCCACAAGGACTAAATTTCTCAGGGGACGAGGTGCGAAGAAGAACGTGTCGCCCTCTTCCAGCGGCATGGCCGAACTGAACTCCAACTCGTCGTCGTCGTCACCCAAATGTGCTATTTGGTACAGAAAGCTTCACAATTTCATTAGCATACGGATGCAACTAACGAGGAAACCTCCCAAACTGCAACACTTTGATTTCCATTAATAAAAAGATCACTGAAAATCACCAAAACAGGGTGTAATTATCTTTGAGGTTGGTTTTTTTAAGGAACAAGGTAATTATTACAAACAATTAAAAATAATGATTGTTTTATTTACATAAATTGTAAAAAACAATGAGAGATACCATGATGGTTAAATGGGAGCAAAGTTGCCTCATTTTGTGACTAAACAACGCATTTGAAATTTTTGAAAAATCTATGAAAATAACCAAGATTTCACTGAAATACTGAAAATGTCAAATTTCGTTTTCCTTTTCTCTAGTTTAAATGGATGGTTCCCATTAGTACCTTCTATGAACACTTTTTTCGGAGAATCTCAATCTGTTATCAGAATTTCCATAACACACTAGATGTAGCAGCTACATAGACGCCATATTGGATTTTTACAGAATGAGATAGAGACAAAAAGGAAAATAATGATATTTTGTTGAGAAACGAATGTTAAACATTTGATATTGAGATTTTCCTTGTAAATTTATATGGAACTATAACAAGACGTCATTTTTTTCCCTTCTCATTCCGCAAAAATTCAATATGGCGTCCATAAAAAGCAGTAGGTCAACATTTCCAGTTTTTCGGCGATACCTCGGTTATTTCCAGATTTTTCAAAAATTTCAAATGCGTTTTTTTAGCTCCAAAAAATGACAACTTTGCCCCCATTTAACCATCATTGTATCTCCCACCGTTACGGAGATCTCAATGGTGAGCCACGAATTTGAACCATCCGGTATTTAACATCAAGTGATTTTTATAACTTAACACGTTGAGTGCCACCAGAAATTTTTGAAAATTTTTTATCGGGCCAAAAACCATTTTAAGCATTTTCGGATATGTTATGGCGGGTATAATGGCAAAAAGTTATAAATATCATGATACAGTGTGTATAGCGATGGGGTATACAAGAGGGAATTTTTTTTTAAATATTGATTTATGAAAAAAATTTATTCTTCATAATATGTTTTGCTTGCTTTGAAAGTACCAATAACGTTTCGATAATCTAAAATTTATTTATAAAAATTTGGAAAAATAATAAAATTAATTTTTTTTTATTGAAAGTTATCATTCTACATTATAATTAAAATAGAGTATTACTATCAAACCACAAACAATCGAAACGTTATTGGTACTTTCAAAGCAAGCAAAAAATATTATGAAGAATAAATTTTTTTCATAAATCAATATTAAAAAAAATTCCCTCTTGTATACCCCATCGCTTTACACACTGTACATTTGTTTATTTAAAAATAAAAATAATAAATTTAATAAAAACTGCTGCAACTACCGAGTGGTCCCTAGGGACCGCCGTGGCCCTATCAGATATGTTACGAGCGGCCCCCACGGACCGCTGCGGCGCTAAACGTGTTAATAGATAACCCCGCCCAAAGTTTTGCAGTCTGGAAAGAATCCTGGTAAGCAAACTTACTGATTTCCGAACTCCGACGCGACGAATAAAAATCCAGTCTTCAACACGCACATCGCAGTCGCCACTGGTACAGTGTCGAAGTACTTCAACTTAATTTCTGTGACAACATCCTCATCAGTCTCCAAAGTAATCTTAAATATGTCTCCCTGCTCAGTCTGCGCCAAAAAGAAGAACATCGACTTCGTCTTGTGAGTGGCAGAACAAACGAAGATCATCCCCCTTTCGGGGTCGTCCAAATCATTCCTCCGCCTCGGTATGGGGCAACGAATATCATGCTGGTCACCCAAGTTTTTGTATGTCAAATAATTTTCGGAACAGATCAATACACCGGAGGGACCGTCATTACCGCCGGGCACCGAAACAAGAAAATTCGCGTGCTCCTCTAACGGTTCAGAATATTTGCGTACCACGTGGTTCACACCCAAGTCAAGTTCGTAGAAGGTTAGCGTTTGCTGTGTTTTCTGCGCCGCCTCGCCGGTCGGATCGGAATCCGCCTCCTCGTAATCGATCTCTAAACAAGCAAACATTGGGTTTTCGTAACCGACATCAACACCGACCATGTGATATACTAACGTATTGCTCTTGTGCGCCTCTAAAGGTGACGAGATGGTGAGACGAGCTTCCGGATCACGATTCAGAATATAAACAAGTTTCTGCTTCTCAATTGCGCCTATCATTACGGCTCTTCCCTTGGGATCTATGGCCAAGTATTGTCCGGGGACGATTCGCCGACAACCCGATTTACCAAAGGTTTCTTGATGTATCTTTTCAAACGCATTTTTAGCGACAATATACTCTAGTATAACGATTCGACCGGAATCCGAACCGACCACAATGTAATCTTTGGTACCGCCGGTCAGACGAAATCCCATCAACGATCTTACGATGCCGAATATTTCCACCGTTAGTAACGTGTGTACCTTTCCCGTGTTCGGATCCGGCCTCAGCAATTCTATGCTTTTGCCTCGTGAAATAATGATCTCTTGTTGTTTTGTGCCCGAAAAGTTACCGTGAACGGCATGGGTAATTGCCGTAGCCCTTTGCAAAGTTAGATTGTATAGATACATGTTCTGCAAGTAAAATACTGTGTAAGCTACTATGTATAGTTCATTTCAGAATGAGGAGTAATTAGCTGGTGGACAATATAAACTAGTAGGTACACTGTAAATGATATTCTAGCAGCTGTCAACAACTTCCTCATTCTGGGATACAGAATAAGATGCTTTGTAAAAGTGTGAGATGCGAAAACCAGCAGTAAAGTAAAAAAGTTTACTGCAACTATGCAGAGCATCTGCAGTTATTCTTGCACAATCTACGACCTGCAATTTATATCAGATAAACTGCTGGAGATACCGTGTGCTTGACCAATTGTAGCCACTCTCACTCTTCCGAACCAATTCCAAAAGTGCGTCAAAATTACAAACTATTTAATGGCGAGGTATTTGATGTACTGCACTGGTGCAACCCTGTGCACCTGCAAAAAATGCTGTTAATGGTTGTCTGGACTGAGCTTGCTCCAACTATACACAGTTCACAATTTAGGCTAATGAACAGTGTCATTGTAGCAGCTTCAGGATCCAACAAACCAACAGTCGTTATCATGAGTCTTAAGCTCTATTAAGTGACGATTCAGTATAAGTTTGGTATTAATGTATGTAGCCCAAAGGTTCTGTGTTACGTTTGAACGTGGGGGTGCTGGGTTGCACCAAACAGGCCTCTTCATAATTCTAGATCAAGATCCTAACCTCAATTGTTACAAAAGCGTTGTAAATAAGAAACCCATAAAATACTGTACGCAAAACGTGCACAAACTGCATCCAATAACAAATACACTTACCACAAGTAAAGATGCCTCGTCATTAACTGCAGAAAACTTAGATGAAAATCACACAAGCGCCGCCATTAAACTATTCGTGGTACACAAAAGCTACTAGACTTGACTTGTCTAGGACAAAATTTAGGTACCAATCATGGTGACATGTAATGTGAATAAAATTTTAAAAAATCCATTATTATCCCTTAATTTAAAAAAGTAAAAGGGTAAAAAATTGCCACCAACTCACACCGTCTGCACAACCGAAATAAACAGGAAAACAAACAGACGCCACTTTAAATATTACGGTCACCTCCCGAAAACATTGCGTTTCCGTTACGCGCTCTTTTTTAAAATATGGATTAGCTGAAATCACACAGGGTGTGTCATAGAAATATTTAATAATAATTAATGAGATACAAGCACCAGCACAGATTACCAGGATAAACTTGTAGTTGGCTTTGGAAGCCGAAAAACAATGAAAATTTCGAACTCCCTAGATTTTAGACGGGCGCAATCTTCTTCTCCCCCAATTAATTTAACGCAATAACTTGGAAACAAATTTCTTGTAGCTTGAAAAATTCTGCGTCTGTTCATATCCCTTATACCGCAATGGCTATATTTCAAATTCTCCGATTTTTGATTAGCATGTATTAGAAGATGCAGTTTGAAAGACTTCTTGTTAATTGCCATATACCAGCAACGATCATGATTACATTTCAAGTTATTGGAGGCGTTGTGTTCAAAATATTCATTTTGAAGTTTAGTAAAAAAATAAGGGGAGAGAATGTAACTGTGGTGCGCGTGCGAATTAGCATAGCCCGCGACGGAAACTCGCCATCATATTACCTCCTTTGAGATGGGCAGTTATGTTCACTTGACTTTTATAATAAAACGGAAGAAACGATGCAAGTTATTTTGTCACAAATATATGTGGTTTTGTTTTTACTCCACTGCCAATGGCGACGCGTTTCCCCCCACTCTTATAACCTCCTTTTTAACCATTTCCGTTGTGTGCAAGGTTCTCTCCTCTTATTTTTTACTCGTACATGCCATCCCATATTTCGACCACGTTGAATCCGATTGTCTGTTGCCAAGTGTGAAAATGGAACAGATATTCTAAATAGCGGGTTTTGGACCACCCTGACGTTTTCTCCACCTTCATTTTATTTATTTCATATATTTTTGTACTTGGTATTGCAAATTTAATTTACATGCAACTTTGCCAATATTTAAATAAAACTGAAAACTAAATAGCAATAAGGTAGTAGTGTACATACGATATGGTATAATCTGTGGAACACATTTTGTGTGAGATTGTTGTAAGATTCTTGACGGCTGTTTTATGTTCCTATGGCACAGTAGGACTCGTACATGTGATTGTAAAAAAAAAGCAGTAATGACACGATTAAATAAATTATTATTCTCTTGCTTTAAGTAATTGCACAAAACTGTTATCAAATTAACAAAGAAAAATATTACTTTGATGAAAAACAACAATAAATCAATGAATAATAATAATAAACATTTGAATATACTTTGTAAACCTAAAAAAAGTACATGTCTAATAAGGATTTCTAAGAAGCAAAGCCGTACCATCAAAGGTAAACTACCAGCACTTTAACACTTAATAAATGACGACATAAAAGTTATTACTCTACAGTTACAAAACTAAAAATACATTTATAAACAGTCTTACATTACTTGTATACTGGCTCAGATCTACCAATTCAGATCTACAAAAATAATACCGATTCCAGCAGTCAAATTTTGATAATCAAAATCTTTTTAGATCTTACTACCACCCTGTACAAAAATTGTTCAAAATTAAAAACGTAATTACAAGAAGCAAAACAGTGGAATGAGTGATTCTGTTTTAAAAATTGTCATGTCATGGCCGTTCCGTAAAAAATATCACAGTCCCAATTTCGAAAAACAAAACCTTCAAACTCTTGCAATTTCATGACTAGAAAAGTGAATTCCGAACGTTTCTGGCCGTTTTGCTACTACAGTTTATACACGACACATGTACAAAGATGAGATTGCGGCAATTTCTGTTTATGCCATAAAACTCACTACGAACAATACTGAAAAGGACAATTATCTTATTCGCTAAATTATTAGAATTAGTTAGGAAAGGTAAGCTTGCTTCATTTTACATCCTTCAAAAGGATGGTCAACCTGTATAACGAATTATAGATTTTATAATTGGCTGCCTAAACAGAAATTAAATTAGGTCATGGCGGATTAGGTCTCTTCGTAACGGTGTTTGTCTTCGTTCTTCCAGGAACTTACCTGTATGTGGGGTGGGGGTAAAAAACTTCGCAGCGATTGTACTAGTTGAATTGTGTCCATTAAGGCTGCAAAAAGTAGAAAATTAGTTTGCGTTTCTGACGTTTGGGTGTTACTTTTTTGAAGCGCTTCGGACTGTTTTCCGTACGGTTTGCACATTGAAGGGCGAACGTAAGTTTTCATACGTTGCATATTTTTCATAACTTCGGCAAATGCTCGAATGATCTTCTCCTGGCCACCTTCTGAATTTGTAGAGCGTTTGTCTTCCTGCGAACTTTGCATGCCACTCGAGGACCACGCGCCGTTATGTAAGGCCAGTAGGTCTTTGTTTGAGGCTGAGAAACCTACAATACAATTTCAGTGATTCCAAGTGTGAAAGAAACTTGCGGTCCCAGTGAGGGTGCTAGGTTTAGTCTCCCAAATTTTAATTTTAATAATAATCTTTTTGTATATTTGGTACGTATGAGAAAAGGTCGTAAAGTATATTTCCCTAAAAAAATTAAGCCAAAACTACCCTTCATTAAAATTAATGTAATTAATATTTCTGTCTGCTTTTATCACATGAAGACAGCGCATGCGCTCTCTCTTACATTCGATGCCTACACCACGAGCAACTGTTATGCTGCGTCCTTCTGTTTCACATGGAACAATAGACATGTTTCTCTGTCGCAAACTACTGCAAATTGCAACAACCGCACTGTTTTGTGTGAAAAAAAGAATGTAAGAGATTCCGCTTGTGCTCTCTCCAAGTGAGAGAAGCAGACAGAAATATTACATTTCAGAAGAGGTTGGTGCCTATGTACATTTGATTACAAAAAGTACCAATCAAGTCCTCTCCAGCATAAAGTGAGGGGTTTAGTGCCCAAATGCGGAACTTTTTGGTACAACCAAACTAAGTGAGGAATGCCAATTTTTTTAATGACCGATATTCGAGATCAATTTCATTCAAATAATTAATATAAAATCTTCAAAAATCAAAATGCAAAAAATCAATCTTGATGTAATATTTACCTGCAGTGCAGATGTCCAAAGAAGTAGGTCAGCATGAATTTTTTTTACAAAAAGTAAAAGAGAAAACTAAACTAAAAACCTAAAAATAGTAGACAAACTAAGACCTATACTGGTCTCGAAACTGCTTTGAGTGAAAGTCCCAAAAAAGGGTTGCTTTTTGAACAATCTGAACCTTATGAAAGGCGTTTTGAGCAATCGCGCCTGTGGGAAAAACAATCTGGGAACGCCACTGATGAAGAGCTTACCTTCAAAACTATCGATATTGGCACGCAAAAAATCAGACAGCTTTGGTTCAATCACAGGCATTTCATAGTGGGACTTCTGACTTTTTGCCAGATCGATTTGCTGCTGCATTTGCATTTGCCTTTGCTTCTCCAAGTTGGCATTTAGCTTATCTAAAGCCATGGCCCTATTCTGCTGTTGAATAATCGCGGCGGTAATCTGATTGGGCGGAACAGATTTGGTTTGTTGATCGATCGGTTTGCTATCCAAAGCCGGCCCTGTTAGGTCCATGGCCGATATGCCGAGATGTGAAGCAATGGCAGGTGGCGGTATCGGCATCGGAAACTCAGAATTAAAATTGTTAGCGCGAATGTCCGAGTTGGCTTGCGAGGCATTTAGGTAGGTTGGTGCGGATAGGTGTTGAATTGTTTTTTGGGTTAATTCCATTTGATTTTTGTAATAACGACATGCTGGATTGGGGCAGTTTTCGACAACTTCGATTATAAACTCCTTTTCCATGCCAAAATTTTCTCTACCGATTGTGTAGGATTCCATTACCTTGAGGTACAAACCTTAGGATTTACAGCTAAGGCAATGCACAACTTACCGCTCGAACGGTTGCCTCCAGGCCCAAGTGTAAACCATGTGGGCCATTCATATGCTTCAGCATTACCGCATTCGCAAAGTGCTCAAAGGGTAGAATAATTTTGCCATTCTCTCTCAAAATTAACCTACCCTGTGTGTCTAAAGTAACACGGGACGCCATCATTCTATGAAAGGATCATTAATGTAACGGACACCTAAAGCTACACTTACTGTAGATACGCCGCACTCGGCAACATAGAAGACTCCTTCAGCTCAGTAAAGCATTGTAGCAACTCGACAGATGGATTCCAACCCTTATTTTGTAGGTACAGCTGTAACAGCATGTACAACTTCTCGGTGACGTACCCGGCATTGGCAGCGAAGTTCATACTGGCTGATGTGGTCAAATCGTTGACCGACGTCTGTTGAATGCCTTTACTTAAAACGTTCTTCATCGTTTCAGCTAAATCCATCTCAGTCAAAAAATGTTAAATGCAGAGGTCATCCCCTGCACCAATGCAGTAAAATTTGATAACCTCATCACTTTATGAATAACTTTTATTGCTTTTTTGAACGTTTTACGACAATTTTCCGTCCATTTGCTTCTCTGCTACGTTAAGCGGTAAAGAAATTAATAAAAACAGATCAGTGTTTTACAAAACAAATATAAAAATTTAGCAGCGCATGCGCAATAAGGGGAAATCAGAGAAAGAGGGCCCTCATAACGTTGCTGTACCCTTTGTATGAGGTAAATGAACTTTCACAGTCTAAGCTTAAATTCCATGATCTGATTATAACAGGGCCGGATTGATTCCTAATTGCACCATTGACTGCATCTCTAATAAGCCCCCCTAAATCTGGTCCCCCCCAACCTACGAATTACTCGTAGCCACCAACCAAAATAGCAAAATGATTATTATTGTGTTTATAATTGACATAAACCCAAGCATAAATAATATTCAGGGTAATTGTAATATAAATATATTCAAGTTACTTAAAAAAATTGTATAAGGTTGCGCTGACGGTTGTCATAGTTGTTATTTGGAACGAAATTGTGAATTTGTAATTTGTCTACAACCGTTGTCCAACGAATACATAACCACTACCAAATTTAATGGGTAACTGTAAAAGATAACCATAATGATTTGGTAAAGTTTATGTAGTAATCTACTTCATTTTTATTTTATTTTTTAATTAATACAAAGTAGGTCCAACTGCATGTGGGCTATATATATCAGAACATCCTGTATGAGAACACACGAAACATAACCTGACATAACCCACACACAATTCTCAAAACAACATAACCTCACTATTTCATATTTTCATGTGATTTCCTTAGTGTTTAAATTGGGATTAAGGGCCCTGTTAATACAATGGCTAAGCTTGGTTCTTACTACGGACTGTGCCCCTTAATTGATCAAAAAAACCTGTTAGGTGTCTCGCAGGATTCAGAGGCAGGGCACGTCATCGTCACCTTAGGAAAGAATATTGCGATTAAGTACAGAGTAAGCCGGTTTAAAGTGTTACAACCAACGGCTAACGCACGTGAAGATTTCAGATCAGAAACAAATTCATAGTTGGCGGACGAAGGACAAATTTAGTTCACCGGTCGTGTACGATAAATGTACAAATCAGTACGTTGCTGTTTTTAATCAGGTCTTTATACGAACCTGGCAAGGTGAAGAAGAGTACGTTGATAAGTTAAAAAAATTCAAGGTAATAGCACGCTTCGACTTTTATTTTGTAATATGTTACGTTATAGTTCAACAAGCCGATCCACACATTAATCAGTTGTAACCAAAAGTGTTTCCTGGTATTTAAAAACGGTACGGTAACACCTCTAAGTGACGGATTAGAAAATCGCAAGGAAAGCGTTAATGAGGGCACTTCAAGCTTACATACCCCAAGCCTGGATGTTCTTACCGCACATTTCAACGAAAAACATTATGTAGCCGTATTATCAGGTCCTAGCCATAAGATGCACGTGACAGTAAACACGTTTAGTGAAGATCAAGTTTCTTGTAGCACTTTGGAAGTGAATCGAAAGAAGGGGTTAACTGTAAAGGGCCAGATTCTTTGCCAAATTGATAACTGCGACAACATTGTGCTGTTAATATTATGTATGTTATTCAGGGGGATATCCATTGATTTGTTCTCCACATCAATGTTCACTTCTGGTTTACAGCAACAGTAGGAACGAGATTTTTTCCTTTTGATAGGGGGAGCAATTTAATGGACCTATTGATGCACCAAATGTAATTTCTATAATTTAACATTTTAAGGGTCCGATGGAAGATTTTACTCTTACTCCCTTGACCAAGACACAAGCAATGTAAATGAAACGAAAGTGACAGGAAATCTGTTTTCACAGTTTGAGTTTTTATCATGTAAAGACAACATAACGATGGCTTACATTAACCAACATCACATTGGCATGTATGGCGCTGACGCAAACGAGGAGGGTGCCGCTTTAATTTTGTACAACACACAATTTAAGGTTTCTCAATCGAAGCAGCTTCTTAAACTATTTACATCCGGCGCAAAATTGTGGAAAATCGAAAATAACTTATTGTTTTGCTCTGGTCAAAGTTTAGGCGTGATACCCTTTTATTTGGACAAAGAACAGTTATCTTCATTGGTCGGTAGTCACAGAACCGCTACAATCGACTTGGATCCTGATGTCGTGGTCATGGAAGAATTGGAGGAAGCTAGTTGGGGGTCCCCGTTGGAGAACATCGATAGATTAATTCCCAAGGAGATTGCGAAACTAGTGATCGAGCTGTCACAGCAGGGATTCTCAGAGAGCACAATTTGCGAGATCGTGATCCCCCAGTATATCGAAAATAAGAATGTCAACGCAATTCTGAGTTGCCTGGATTACTTTTGCGATATACCCGAATTGTATTTGGTGGAATTACTTCGCTTTACCATCAAGATTGATTCAAAAAATTTTAGTGGGAAGTTGGTTGGGAGTTCTAATGTGGTACCTGTCGAATTGCGTCAAGTGGAACGGTGTAATTTAATGAACAAGATTTTAATGTCTTCGTTCAGCGATTCGCTGCTACTGCCTCACCTTCATAGCAAATTAGATCTAGGGTGCACGATACTTCTTTTGCAGTACATTTTTTATTTAATGTCGTCAGACACCAACAGCCGGTGTGGAAAATCAGTAACCGAATTTGAAAATATCTTAATCAATTGGTGTTGTGTACTTCTAGACGCGAATTATCAGAAGTTTTTACTTTCCAGGGATACGCAAATTATAGAAATATTGACGAACTTTAGTGGCTTAGTCGCACATTATACTAGTTCTTTAGAAACGTTACAGCAGACACTTCCCTTACTTAACGAGCTGAAGAAAGGTAAAAAACCAAACAAAAACAAACATTTAAATAATTTGCTATATTCTGTAGAAAAATTAAACTTATATTAAAATAAAACTATTGTTAAAACTATCAATTTATTTTATTCAGACACATAATACTTAACAGTTGAGCAGAAATATCAACAAAATTGAAACTTTAATTAATTATAATGATAGATTTATAATTAAGGCGAAAGAAAATTGTTAATAATCATACTATAGACAAACTAAAGTAGGTAATAAATCAAAATATAATAGGTAGCGTATTATGTGATAATAGGAAAAATTATATTAGTGTATAATGGGAAAAGAGAAAACCAAAATTATTGGATCAACTTATAAGGGATTTTAAATTAGTGTTATCATATGGCACATTCGATAAGGATAAATAAAGGCTGTTAGTACTGCTTAAGTGGCTATTGAAGTTGCCAGTTTGTGTCATGGAAAGGTTTTTGGAATTACCATTTCCAGTTGACTTTGTGATAGGTAGTAATGATTCATCTTAGCAAGACGAAAATGTGAATTAAATTTTAAAAAAATGGAGGTGTGTAGGAGGACAAGGATGCTTCAGCATTGGTCGTCAAAAGAGGACAATGTCGCCAAATGAGGAGAATCGATTTGCTCATCTTGGCTTTTTTTCATCTTGGGCAAACCTTCTCATTATAGAATAGGACGACTAACTGACACACAATGGGTATTCTTTGCTGAGTATACTACAGTTACAGATGTGTACTTTATCTGTGCTATATAGTGTAATACTCCGTGGCGCACAATAATAGCAAAAGGCGGGTATTTATATAGGGAGTACATAAACGGCTCTCCACCTCCCAAAAAGGCTAAAACGCAGTCTTCGTTTAGCAACCCATTTTTTGGGACTAGATACATACATGGTAAAAGGAAACAGGATTAATGATGATGGAAGGGCCTTCAAACAAAACGACCGTTCTAATGGCGAACAAAGACTGTGCTGTACTCGACAAGTGCAGAGTCCAAGTTATTATTGCAAACTGTGGCTTTATAAATTAAATATAGAATAATGCGACTTTTCTAAAGTGTAGTACTGAGTAAAAAAGACCTTGTAGGCATTTTTTCGTTAATATGTAAACAAAAATTCCAAATGTGACGCGATAGCAACTCATTTTGGATCGCATAGTGGACTTCCCTTTCCAGTGCACTTATTACCCAAGTTTAATATATTTGCACTACTTCTATGCGCTTTCCCGGATTATAGGGGCTCGAATGCTAATGCTATATATTGTTCTGGAAGCATAGAAGGCTATTAACAGAAAACTAGAAAGCACATAGAAGGGTCTACATTCATCTATAAGGTATGGTAGAGGTATGCAAATGCCAGCCCCTCTTGGACTTCGTATTCTTCAAAGGTAAAAATTTAATAAAAGGTTAGAAGTTAAATAAATCCCAAAATGTCGCAAGCAAGGGTTGTTCGCCATTTAAATTCAAATGAAAAGCGTTACGCTATGCCTCCATTCAAATTTATTGATTTATTGGTAGCTGTGTGACGTCACACCCTTGTCCTTGAGCATAAAGTAGATAGACGATAGTACGTTATAAATGGGCATTAACAATGTTTTCGACGGTTTTAAATAATAATAGAAGCAAAACGCAATGTCGAAAAGGCATCCGAAGGAACCAAAACGTGCACTGTGCAAACGTAGTGATAAATTTGACGAGATTTCGACGAGAAACGACGGTAATTTTGTGTTGGAAATTGTCATCGGTTCGATAAATGTCAAACGTTGGAATCAGCTTAAAATTACGTTATCGTGCACAACAAACGAGGAACTGTCTACGTTTCTTTTAGATCTCGCCGAAAAGTACTTAAAGGAGTAAGTAGTTTACGATTAAGTTGGCATTTTCGGTAATTCTTCGAATTTTTCAATGTACGACATTTTTGTTTGCGCGTTTGACAGATCGATAACAACAACACTGTTTGGCAGTTCACACATGTGCATTTGTTTACTTTTTGTTTACATAACCTCTAAAAGGCAAAGAGCAGTCTCGTTTCTATCACTCAAACTGCAGAAAGAAAATTTGAGGGTGAAGTGTTGCTTCCTTGTTCTGTTCCAGATAGGTACTTGCTTATAATGTCCAAACTCTGCATTTAAACTAAGACCAGGATCTTTGCAATGACTCCCAATGTCTTGCTACTATTAGTCCACCATTTTGAACTGCTTTGTTGCAGAACGCTCTGGAAAGTTAACCGAGAGGCTGACCCTGACGATTATTTATCCTGGTTCCTTGGGCTCATATTCAGCTTTTCGAGCATATTTTGTAGAATCTAATCGGCAGTCTAGTCGAGCATTCGAATTCATCTTGTGAAGAAGGATGGTCATTGTAGAGCCATACACATTTGCTCGCACTTCTTTGTATTATTCACTGTCGTTAGCCAATAAGAATATTTACAACAAGATCCTACAGTAATTCTATGACGAGATTTCGTTCCATTCTATTACAATGTACACTTCGTGAACTATCACTGGTTATTCTGAAAATTGACACACACTGTATAAATAGAATGCTCTTATTTTTATTCATGTTACCTAATGGATGCAAAATTTTGAAAGCATTTAATATTGAGAATCATATTCCTAATTTGAATGGGTTTACAAGTAATTAGGTCTCTGAAATTCTTAAAAGGATACAGCAACGTCGGAAGTACGGGTCAGAGGGGGCGAGCCGCCCCCTCAGTTTTTACACAAGGGGGGCCGCGCCCCCTCTAAGAATGAGTAGATAAATCATTCAAAAGCGACTAACACATCGTCTACCTACGGCATGTGCGTGCAGAAATTACAAAGAGTGTAGAAGTAGAGGATACGTTGAAAGAATTTGCCTTGCTGGCTGCGGAGAGGCGGAAAATTTTTAGATATATTTAATTTTTTATACTTGCTTTCTTTACAATGCTCATAGTGCAATAAATAGAAACAAAATTTTTGTAACTTTTGTATGTTCTAGTTCTTCATTATTTTTTAAATAAATATTGATGATCTATGATGGGTATGGTCTTCTCAATCGAGTCAAGTATCTCTGAGTTGCTCAATTGCATATAACTAGACATCCTCCGACACTTTTTTAAATTTTTTTCAAAACCTTTCTTTCAAAAATACATTATTTGATTGATTAAATAAACAGGATTTAGGGTCACTTATAAAACCCACTGCTTTGCATTAATTCGTACACAATTTTGTATGGGAGGGACGTTTCAGACTCCATGGTCACTGATTTTTGCCCCCCCCCCCCAACCGTTATTCACTTCCGACGTCGCTGAAACGATAGTCTTTTGGCTTTTATAAGGCAACCAGAGCAAGGTATACTCATAACTAATTAAATTAATTAAATGCTCGTTTATATGTAATGAACTAATGACTGATATTCAATTTTCTAAAATGACCTCAACTATAATAAGTAATTTTATTATATTTTAACAAAGCCCACTCTACTTTTACATTTCCTTCCCAAGCACTTTCTTGAATAGTTGCGATCATACCTAAATAAAAACCTAATTTTTTTCCGGTTTTTAAATTTTAGGCCATGGATTCATGGGATTCATGAAGATCTTGTTTTGTTTACTGTATCCATGGTAACTAAGACAGACAATACTATTTAAAAATGGCTGACGGTAGAAACATGTCCTTTTAAAATTTGAAAAATATGATACATGTAATCAGGGAAAAGAATACAAAAAATTAATGCTCTATACAGGGTGTAATAAATTACAAACTTATTAATAATTAAGAATCTTGTAGATCTGTGTATAAAAATGACCTCCATCAAACATTTTTTCAATGTCTGAAACCATAGAAATCGAGATAGAAATATATTTCAAATTTAGAACTAGACATTTATAAACCTTTTTCGAGATCATCCCGTTTTTTTTGTACGAGTGTTTATAGTTTTGGTCCTCTGTGGGGTGGTCCTCCCCAATCGTTATATGTTGTTCAACCGGGCATTTAATATCAATCAATTTTTGTTGCAGGAATAAATTAGCATCTCTGCAATCAGAAATTAGGGCATTAAAAAAAATTGGTGAAGAAAGTGTACCTGAAGTAGAGCATAGTACAGCTGACGATCATCAAAATGTGGCAAAAAATGATCGTAGCAAACGTAGAAAAATTCAAGATAAAGAAACTGTTGTTCAGATTACAACGCAGGAAGAAAATGAGGATGATAACGTAAACGATACAAAGCAGGCTGAGCCAATTACAGAAGACGTTAACTTGGAAGCAGCTCCTCCTGTTGATGACTCGAAAGGGATAGATAAAATTCGGAAACATCGCAGAAAAGAGAAGGAAAATGCGGATAAGAATAAAACATTAGAGAAACAAAAAAAGAAAACGAACAATTACGACATTAGAAAGGCTCCCGAGTTGAATGAGCAAATTGAAGAAAAGGCGGACCCTGATGGTGCTCTTCTTAATGAGGGTGACTTAGACCCTCAGCGAGTTGCTATAAAAATTAAGTTGTGTTGCACTTGTGGCACACGTCATATTCAAGATCATTGTCCATTGCAAAACCCTCACTTTGTAGTCCATGACAGTTTAAGATACGAGGAATGGTCAGAAAAGTACAAACCTTTATACGAGCAGCAACTGCATGTGGAAGACTCACAGGAAAATAAGGAAAATATCACATTCTCGTTCTTATCGCTCCCACACGGTCTTCAGCTAAACGAGGTAAATGGCACAGAAGAATTGTGCATCGTTACAAGCATAACCATCAAGGAATTCACGCAATTCGGGCCACTATTCGGTAAAACTGTTAAGGAGGTCGACATTTCGGAGGACTTCAACATGAAGCATCTGTGGGAAATTTACTCCGATAAATCCCATATTTATGTAAACACGGAAGATTTGAATGAGTCCAATTGGATCAGATTTGTGCGACCGGCGCCGACACGCGACGAGAGAAATGTTACTGCTATCTCTAGGAATTGCGAGCTGTTTCTCGTCAGTGTTAAAGAAATCGGCGCTGGACAGGAATTGTTGTATTGGCAAGATGATGTCTTAAGCACAACAAAAAAGAAAATGGAAAAAACTAGTAAGTATTTTTCTTTTCACCAGGATAGCATATGAAACTAGCATAACAGATAGTTTTGAAATGGTTTGCTTTAATTTGTGGTGCCAAGAAAGAAGGTGAGATTTAGTAGATATAGGTACAATGCCGAACCTGGACCAATTCAAGGTCGCTCGCCACCTTCAGGTAACCTGTAAAGTAGGTCAAGGTGAAGGTTGCGTGTCACGTGGTGGTCACCTTGGAAAGTAGATCAAGCTGCAATGGCATTTGTTTTCAAGGTTATCGGAGATTTTTGATATTTCACTTTCAAGGTTACCAAAAGTCAGAGACCCCATTTTTGCGGTGCCAATTTTAGTTCCATGGTCACGAAAGATGAAAGCGAATCGATCCCAAACGTGAACGCAAATCGGATCCAGACGTTAACGTCAATTAAACCTTCACGTTTGGATTACACGACTTTTACCTACTTTCCCAGGTCACCGCATGGTGGCGAGCGACTTTCACATGGTCCAGGTTCGACACTTATTTAGTTCTACTAATTTTCGGATAATGGTACTAATATTCTTTTGGGGGACAAACTAGCACCAAATAGATACAGGAGTATTTGTTCTAGTGCTAACGGTGATATATTTCAGCCTGCGGCGGTTGCAACATGACATTCTGCCACCCTCTTTACTACCGAACTCATTGCTCAATCTTTCACGACATACGCTACAGCTTAACGATTCGTAAATATCACTGTAAGGTCTGTGGAGTCGCCGTACTCGGCAAAGAAAATATCATGAAGCACGCCGCCGAATTGCACAACGGGCAAGGCGCTTACCAATGCCAGTTCTGTAAAAAGGTATCGTCGGTAACATGATTCCATTCGAGTGAGACAACTGTTTTTAGTTTTTCTTACGCTTGAATTATTTAGAAATGCATCGGACGTACGGATGCTCGGCTAATCCGCACAGATCACGCCCGTTATGCGATTTTTGCGGGAGGAAATTCTGCCAGCCGCAGAAGTTGAAGGTGCACATCAAGCGAATGCATAGCGGTAACGTAACTGACCTTTTCTGTGACTTTTTGTACTTACTGTGTCTTGTGCAGATTTAGCGGAGGTACTCAAGGAATTTCAATGTAAAAGCTGCATGAAGTTGTTGGGTTCCCGTGCAGCGTTGCAGCGTCACATGAAGGAAGTACACAATAAACAATTGAATGGGGCGTGCGCGTGTAGTAGATGCGGAAAATTGTTTCAGAACAAGTCCAACTTGAAGATTCATATGCTGACTCATAGCGGTATTAAACCTTTTAGGTGGGTATTCATTAGGCGCGGTCCAGATTAGGTTTAGAGCGTATAAAATGCACTCTGCTACATCTTTATAAAACAGTCTTCCCGTCTGTCATTTCCGCTTCTTGCTTACGAAATGAATGCATCGTCGAACGATGAACAGTACACCTATGTTTTCTTCGGCGAAAAAACATCTGATTATCTTGAAACTAGTTAGCGGAACACAGCGATAACAGACTCTTATCGTACTGACCGGAGATAAACTTTTACAAAAATGCAATTATTTTCCAACGCCCTTAACTTTTTAACACCTAATTTAAATTTACAATTTCAATCATTATTTAAACATCAAACAATTCGTATAAAAAATCACATTGATCTCGAATTCAAATAATATATCGAGTCTGTGCTCAGTCTAAACTTTGTCATGAGTCGTTCTCCATTATTATTTCTTGGTTCTTTGCCATATTTTTCGTTTAGTAGTTTGGTATGGTTGTTCCCACCTGTTGTATTGTTATTTTGAAGGGGATTTAATTTTGTATAATGCATCTCGAATTTGAAAAAAAACAACGTTCTAAAGAGGTTTCCCTCAAAAACATAAACAGTTGTTACCTGCAGTATTGGGGATGTAGAGTACTCATCTCTTATGGAAGAGAGGGTCGGACGCTATTTTTAATAAACTCTTGAAATTGAGTTATCAGGGCAAGAGTGTACAGTTTTATCCACTAGTAGAACATTCGAGAGCGTTCGGAACCGTTCGTGAAAGACCGACGTTTGCCATGTAAGAAGTCTTTTACAAGGGTTTTATCCCCCATAGAAGAAGCGCTCCGACGGTTCCCCCATTAAAAATATTGAAATTGTGTTTTAGAGCATTGTTTACACCATAATCAGGTAAAGTATATGTTGTTGCAAATAAAACGTTAAGATGAAGTGAATTGATACAATCTGGTTTGATTAAATAGTCTTTGTAGCGGTGGCCATGGTCTTTGAGGCAACACTGTTACACATTGGGCGCGGTAAACGGACAGAAGCGGCTACGTTTTTCACGCAGCAAATCCGCTGAACGGCTACGCTAATAATCAGCTTTGTCAGCAGCTGTGTGCAATTTTACTTAGCGGACATTTCTGATACTTGCTTATGATTTTCGCTGGTGTCTGCTGACTGTCGCTGACCGCGCTATTTCCTTATAATATTGTGCACCCCTGTGTCACATGAGCCAAGAAAAATCTTGACGATTAATGTGCGCATGCGCAAAGATTCTCAATATCAACTTTCTTATTTTACGCTTATGGGGAGATCTTGAAGTTGTTTTTAATTTTCTGATTTAATAATATATTTTGTTGAAATTTTAACCACAGGTGCTTCTAGTAAAGGCAAACATATCGCATATCGTAAAAATTGGATGTGCGCATGCGCAGACTACACAATGCCAACTTTTTTATTTATGGGGATATCTTGTCGAACTTTTAATCACTTCCTTATTTATAAAGATATTTCTTTGAAATTTTAACCATAAATGCTTTTAGTTTTACTTATTACTTGTTTCACAAACCAAGTATTAAAAATGTGAAGATAATATTTACAGCCGCGTGGTCGATTTACCACCTTGATTTGTTCTCATAAGGTGGTGGCAGACACACTATCCTAGCAAATTAACTGCTTAGGATCTTGTGTGAACGTATCTTTCACAATCATAGCTATGTTTACATGCATTATGTCATATGTGCTGATTGGGATAGTGTTGGTTTATATGTCTTGTAGTTTAGGGTCATTTTCTGCGCTGCGTGGAATAATACTTAATTGGTTGAGGGCACGGGTGGCCGTTGAGAGCTGAACTTGTTCACGGACTGGGAGTCTATATTATGTTTCTTGAGGTATTCTTGTATGAATTGGAATTTGTTCACGCTTTGTCATGGGGGTGGCTGGTCTCCCGAGCGGGATGCGATTTGACGCCGTTGGTGATGCCTTCGTTCCTTTGAGGTGTTGGCGATTATGATGGTGGCAAAGTAAGTCACTCTCCACAGCTTGGTGATTCTGTGGTGGATTTAAGCAATACGCTTTAAACATCCCTCAAAAATATTTGCAAAAAAAGTTTAGTGTCCAACATCAAAATGAATTAAGTTTACTACTCATTTGCGAATGAGAGAATTACTACTCAAATGTTAGAGGTAGTTCTAGCTTTCAAAATTGACTGTTTAGGTGTATGGAAAGAAACTGCAACGCAGCATTTACTACTAAACAATGTCTTCAATTTCACTACAAGAAAGTGCACGGCTTCACAGACGACATGATGCCCAAAATTAAACGAAGCGTGGATTACACTTTTGAAGCGTATAGCGGGGACAGAGACCAGGATCAAGACGGTGAAATTGTTGATAAAATCTCAGATACTGGAAACGAGAATAACTTTTTAAATGACGTTTCCGATGATGAGAACAGTAATAGCACTCCGAGACTTCTACTTCTCTCTAATAATGTAGCTTGTATTTCAGGCTTAGACGATAAGAATTTAGATGATCCCCCTGCTGTATGTTCACCCCCGCAACTTGCCACAGAACATTCTTCTGTCTCAAATTCTAGTCCTCCGGCATTGGAATCTTATTCGAATTCCAACTTGAAAATTCTCAGTAAGGGAAGCAAGAAATGGTTGGGTGACGATCCACTGCCGACTTTGAAAAATGAAATTTATCGTTTAAGTCATGTTCAGGACAGCAAAATAAGTAATTCCGATATCGGCTTAGATGTTAACGAACAGCACGCTTACGAACGCACTAAGTTAAGTATGAATTTGAACGTTTATTCGCGGCACGAGTCCTCGAATGCCAGCCTTCTGGTGGAAGCGGCGTTGGACTCTGTCACTGATATACACTGTAGCGACTCAACAATTAATATTGACGTCGACTCTACACCCACCGGTACAGAAGTCCTAGTGAACAATCTATGTACCCTAACCCATCCCGATACCTTATCAGACGTACCTTACAACCATTCAGTGGATTTAGGCGAATCGCGCGACATTAATCTAATATCCCCGTCAGTGAACGAACCTATTTCAGTAACAGACGGCGAAAATATGGGCATCGATTACTCGAACTTTCACCATAACGATTTTAGCCCAACCAACAGTCCGGGTCTCCAACACCGCGCGGACTTTAATCGGGACTACATCGACGTGGGCCAAGTTTCCCCTCAAGACTTGCAAAGTTACAATTCATCCCACGAAAAAAATTTGTCGCCCGGCGTCAGCCCGCCCAGATACAATTTCGGCCATTCCATCAGCGCGGACCACGTCTCGTCGGACGACAGTAACGGAATGAGTGTCCAAAATTTGAGTTTACACGGCGCCAAAAACGACGTGCAACTAGATCTATCCATCTACAAATCGCCTTATCTAGACACCAACTTTCAATTGCGCAAAGACTTAGGCATGAAATTGAACTTGGAACCGGAACGGAAGCAGGTGTACGTCTTGGAGATTAACGATGGTAAAATGTACCACGATAACGCATTAAACGACGAGTGCAACAAGTACGATCTACCCTCAGAGTCGTCCGAACGCGATCAAGTCGAAAGTTTCGATTCGAATATGTGCAACAAAGATTTCGAAAATATCGACAGCGACGATATTAAACACAAAGTCTCAGAGCTCAGATCTAAGTATGAGGTCGAGTCGCTTGCGTCTGAAATACGAAACAAGCAGTTTGAGATTGACCTGAATTTGCGGACTAAGAGTTACGACCTGGCAAATCGCAGCGTTTACGATAGTGCGGTAGATGGCGATTTTCGCGTTAAGGGCTACGACATCGGCGAAGGCGTAGACGTACGGAATAATTTAATTGAATCCGAATTTCGTTTGGATCGAAATTTTGAACCGATCATACTCAACTCGACCGAGTTGCAAGGACTCGATATGTCGGCTCGTAGTTATCACAATTATCATAGCTCGCAAAATTTGAATAGGTATCATCATTTGTATCCGGATGTAGAGCGCTCGAGCGTCGATTTAAGATTAAATTATAGCCCGCCTTTACCTTCCTACCCTCATGCCGATGTTTTAAGGGTGGTGTCTTTGGATTTAACCTCGCCTGGTAGGCATAGTGTAGATCTTAGTCTACGTTCAAATCCCTTACACGTACATCAGTTGGGGAATTCTAGACTACTTACTGATCACAGTATTCAAGCTAATCGTATTTTAAACGATCACAATAGGTTAGGTTTAGATCAGAGCCGCCTGTTAAGTTCGGAGCTTAACACGAGTAGACCGCGATTAATTGCGGATACGGGAAATCGGGTACTTTCTGATCATAGTACAAACCGCTTGTTATCCAGCGAGCAGTTATCCGGAAATCATTTACTTGGCACAGACGAATCCAGGCTATTAGAGCAGAGTAGAATTATTTCTGATAGTCGCATACTTCCGGCTTCTACGGGTAATGGCTCAGTTTCACCTTTACCGTACGGTACTTATTCCGTTTCACCTACACCATACCATCCCACGCCGTTAACGTCTCGTTCCCATACCACTTCCCCTACACCGTCACCTTATCATCATTACTCAAGTTATTATTAAGAGAGAACAACAGACTACTTATATCACATATTTTGTACCATGCAATAGTTTATTACTCGTTTTTTTCATGTAATACTGCTTCTTTGGGGTGGATAAGGTAATGTTGGTCAAAAATGATTTGCATTATTCAGTTTATCTTTATCTCCACACAATTAGGTAGTCACACAAGTTTGGTCCTTACCATACTCGATGATGTTATACAAATTCGATCTGCGCCATCATGGAATAAAAACTTTCTCATTTCCTAAAAAAGCATAAAAGGGTTAGATGTAGGTTTTGTTTGTACGAGTATTTTTATAGGTAGTTAAGAAACATTCTCTGCACTTTTTGTTAATAACTTATTCCTGTAAATTCTTCATTTTTTTCAAATTTAGGAAAAATAAACAAGTGGCTATCGCCACTGTGGGAGATAGTACAAATAGTCTAAGATGCCATATAAGGCCAACTTTCACACTTCTGTTTACTGAGTGAAATGCATTTTTTAGTACTCTTAGTATGTAAACAAACGCATTGCAAATAGGTTTCGTAAAAAGTCAAGACTACCCTTAATTAAAATTAATGTAGTTCATATTTCTATCTACTTCTATAATATGGAGAGAGCGCATGCGCACTATCGATGCGTACCCCACAATCAGCTGTTACGGTGCTTCCTTCTCTTTCACACGGAACAGTACGGTTGTCGCAATTCTAAGTACCACACGAGAGAGACACGTGTATTGTTCCATGTGTAAGAGAAAGACGTACGCTAACACCTGATCGTGAGGTACGCATCGACGTGAGTGCGCATGCCCTCTCTCCATGTGATAGAAGCAGACAGACAGAAATATTAATTACATTAACTTTATTTAGGGTAGTGTTGACTTAATTTTTTAGGCAACCATTTGCAATGTGTTTCTTTACACATTAAGATTGCTAAAAAATGTATTTCACTCAGTAAACAGATGAGCAAAGGTTGCCTTATGTGGGGGGATCTTGTACTAAAAGGTTAACCCTACACTCCTCAAATTCGTTAACGTCTTTTTTTAAGCAGAGTAATTTTACCAAGTTAAAAAAAAACGTACAAAGGTCTAAACTCACTGAGAAAAATGGACTATTTTGGTCATTTGTAATGTCCAGCTGTTCGTTAGGCAACCAACACGCCACCCGCCCAAAGCTACCCAAATGTATTTGCAAAGAACTACCTACTTGCACCAAGGGATGAGAATTGCAATGTATTTCATTTTGCTAATCATATCGTTGCAAATGGAAGTATGATGACCTGTAAAAGGCCTCTTGAGGACGCTAGAATCCCCCTAAATCGCTTAGAAGAGTCTAAAAAGGTTTCCTAGCGCTTTCCAGACTTTGTATGGATCTGACAATTATCAGTAGGGAGGATGACAGAATAACCCTGGAAAGTCTATAGAGTGCTTTCCAGAACAGATCTTATAGCACAAGATCTTTAGAACCTCTCAGGAGGTCTAGAGTCTAAACTCTTTCAAAAACCTTCAAAATGGAGGACACTGTTTCGATAAAAGTGTAACTTTTTGTGTGGAATGAATATTCATTAACTGGTTAAGTAAACAACTTTGGCCAACATCAGTTGTAGATATACATCTAAGACTTTTTTTACAATCCGTATTATTTTTCAATCATCAAATGATGGGACTGTTTTGACCATTGGAATCTTTATTTAATTTTAATTTATTAATGATGTACCAAACACACAAGTGTATAGTCACAAATATTTTGAGGTAATAGTAAACACCAACTCAATATAATTCAATTTTTTTTATCCTCACTTGACGTTCTACAGTATTACATTACAATGTCGATATTATTTTTTGTGTAGGTCAAGTGTAGTCTACTCGTACGGTGCACACCTCATTAAGCTTTGTTGTAATTAAGTTCCACACGTTCTGTAAAGATTATGAGCATGTACTACATGTTGTCAGTCATCTGAAGGTACATTAAGCGTTTTTGTGATATGTATATTTAAGTAAACTTAATTTTGTATTAATCGGAGTTGACTAGGAGAAATTATTAGTTACAATTTGACCTCGTCTTAATTGTAATATCAGTGTTGCTTGTTGCATATTATTTATGTATATTGTGATTGTTAACCTAATAATTTGTTTTAAGATATGCAATGGTATTAACTGGCAATATATTAAGAAATGTATTTCTTGTGGATCTACTTAGCGTAGATACAGTAGCTCAAGTGGATGCACGATTTATTAACGAAATTGGTGCATGAGTGTTAGGCTATTTTAATTGATGGCAATATTTCTCTAATTTGTTCATCCTTTGTTGTTTTATCAAGTTTTTATACATATTCCTGAAATAAAATGTTATTATTGCAAGATTAATATTGAAATCTTTAATGACACTTTCATAATTTCCTTGACACCTCATGCGCCTTGTCACACGCCTCCTACAAGCCACTTTGCATCTCCTTCATCTAACCTAAACTTCTATTCAAGCATTCCACATCGTCTTCACGCTCTCAGTACACCCCATTTACGCCTTCTCGATCCTTTTTCATACTTATTCCGAAGCACTTCACGCCTGCCCTCCCCCCTCCAAATCTTCACAATGCCTATACTCATACCAAAGATAATGCTATTATCTTTGCTCATACGTTCTATCTTTCTTCGTCTTTCACATCTTCATTGTATCAACTTCTTCTTGCCATTTCCCTCAAGGTACTTTTACTACGCTTTTGTTCCCGTCCTTTTTTTTTTTCACATGCTTCAAATCGCTATGGAAGATTATTCATGCCTGGTTCACATTAGCCTCGCCTCTTCTTTACGTTTTTTGATCCATTCACGTCGCCGCCCTCTTCATAAGTATCCTTTGCGTCCCATTCACTCGTCTTTTTACCCTTCCTTGACTTTATTTTTTATCTTCTTGCTATCCGATCCCACTGTGCACCTACATCACAACTTGCACCCCTTTTTGACGTCTTCTTTAAGTATTTTGACTTGCCTCTCTTCCCACCTTCTGGTCTGCTTTACACCGTACCCATCATGCCTTCTTCACATGTCTATTCCACTTATACTTTGTCCTTTGTGTCTGATTACCAAAATATTATTCCGCTCTTTTTAAATTTGAATTTTTTAGTAGGTAGTTGCGTGGCGGTTATGGAGGACGCCTATGTAACGTGCCTATTTGTCAATTATGAATTATATGATTGTGACAGAAGTAAAATAAATGGATAAAGTCAAAGTTCAGAATTTTAAACTCATTTATTTCTTCATCTTCATCTGCTTAACATCCTCTTTTTGCGTTCTTTACGGCAATTTTGCATCTCCACATCAACTTGTTCAGAAATACCAGAGTACTAGTGATGTGGATTGTAAAATAACGATTTGTAAGTTACATAAAAAACGGTTATATTACGCGTAACTTACAAGAGGCCGGTTTTTTTATGTACCTAATTTATGAAACTTACGTTTTTTGTTTAAAAAACCGTAATTTTTGTAAGTTACATAAATGTAATACCTATTTGATACATTTTGATCGGTACTACCACAGACCATCAACGGTACTACTAACATAAACGATTCACCGTTGAATTTGGTTTGGTTTAATGAAGATGATACAGCCTCTAATTCGCTATCTGGAACTTCTTCCTCCAAACGACGCGTGATGCGAAATACCTACTGCTTGGGTATTTTATTTAATACACCAAAATATATAATTTAACAAGTGTTTTTATTTTCAAACACTCACAAAATTCAAAAAGGTTTATACAATATTGAAAAAAAACATAAATTACTGGTAATTTTACTGTAAAATTACGGTTTTTTTAAAAAAAATGGTAAGTTACATAAATTACATAAAAAACATAAACAATTGGTAATTTTACAGGTAATATTACGCACTTAAAAAAAACGTGTAATTTAAAATCACTAGTTTCTAGTCTATAACTTTTGATTGAGAAGTCTGGTCGAAAAAGTACGAATTGATTTGGATTCTACGCACCCAAATTAATAAGAAAAAGTGTTTTCCCGAGAAATTTTGGTGTAGTCGATTTTTGGTAAAAAAGGAAGGTTATACACTGCCTTTTTTTTGAGCCCCGAAAAAAAAATTGTCTCAGATCGACCCGGAAAAAAAATTTTCTTATAGAATGTGGCCTGTAGAATCCATAATTTCAAACAGTTCTAATATTGGGCTACTAGTTCAAAAGTTACAGCCCTTTGAATTTTTTTTCGAAATTGGTTTCTTGAGAGTACGTACCTACTTATATATGTTACATTACAATGTCATAAATTTGGTGTGCATTTCCTTTTAGAACTTTAGGGGAAGGGAAACTACTGCTATTTATGAAACTAAGATTGAATTTAAAAAAAAATTATTCCATCATTTATTTACATTGACCGACCGGTTATTATGAATAATCGCCGCATTAATAACTTTGACCGTAACACATATACAGTGATATATTTTTACTTCAATCAACCGTATTAGTTTTCAATTTGTTGCCCCCATCTTTTTCAATAATCTGCGATGCCATGGAATTTTCTAAAACAAAAAGATATCCAGTTGTCAATTAGCAGCAGTTCGAAATAGATTTTATGATCGACTTAGGTTACTGTCTTGCAGTTAATGGTGACTTATTCGAACATTTATTTGTAAATTGTTATATTAAGAAACCGTTTTTAGTAATTTTGTCTTTCTTTATGTTGAATTCGCTGTTCTAAATATAATACTTTTTGATAGAATTTGATTTGTTTTATAGCAGACATTCCATGGCATGACGGATATTTGCGAGTTTTGTATTATAAAATTCCATGGCATCACAGATTATTGAAAAAGATGGGCTTTTATTTTTCCAATTTGCGTCTTTATTATGCAAACAATTGAAAACTAATACGGTTGATTGACATAAAAAAATTTTTCCTACAAAAAACCTTAATACGTACATTTTTGCTCTAAAATAATTTGGGGAGCCAATAATGGCATGTTATGAATTTTACATTGAAATCCCTATGATGCGTGACGCAAGTCACCACCCTGTATAATCGTTCTAGCTAGAGTAATGTATTGTAACGTTATTTATAAATTCGGGTTCGATTTATATCAATATTTATTAAACAAAACTAAAACACTATAAAAACCGTACAATTTATATCGATTACACTTCGCAATTTATATTTCCGCGCTCGATGTTTAATACGTACTCGATCTCGTTCGATAGTAGACTGCCGCGATGTTCGGTCCGCAACCATTTATACACGCAAGCAATGTAAGTCCAGCACATTCGCGTACAGTCTCGAATATTCCTACACAAATCCCACTATCGCGCGCGTAGAAAATTCCAGAGCGCCAAAGGCGACGTCATGTCTGGAGCGTTTCCGTTACAGTATGCAGAATTTATATTTTCAAAAACCATTTTCAAAGTTCGATTTTCGACTTTTGGTGATTGTAGTTTATACGATCTGTCCGTCTAGCTTCATTAAGAATTTTTGCATAAGTTTGCATTTGAAAAAAAGTTAAAAAAACAATCCTAAACCGCCGATTTTAATAGGAAACCTCTTGCTTTAAAAGGAGCAGAATACAAACGATAATGAAACAACTGGTGAACAGGTAAATGAAGCGTCGGTTGCAATAGCAGATGCGAAATCACAATTTCGACCTCACGATGCGCAAATTATTGAATTTTCACACAGCGCCGCCTAAACTTTTCGAAAAATTCGTTGTAGCTGTTAGGCTATTACATATTTGTTATAAACAATTGCGAAAGTTTTGTTATTGCTTTTTAGTGTCGTCGTGCGACCTCCGTTTTGTATCCAGTACTGCCTGTACAATGTGATTGAAATCGATGTTACCCCCGGATACTAGACTTGGTAAAGATAGAAAATCAAAATCATGAAACACGTCAAATTTAAATTATAAATTGACATTCTTCAACGTGTAAACGATAATATTTCTATTGCTCTAGATAGGTTACACTTACACACGCCGAAATGAAAAACTGCATGTTATAAATAAAAATTTAGATCCAAGAATATGTTTTGCAGTTTGCACCTTTAATAAAGAAAAGTGTGAATTTTTTATATCTAATGTAATGGTACAAGGAAAAATTTGAAACGATACTATTGCCAACAGTGGCGGATCTAGACATATTTTTCGGGGGGGGGGGGGGGGGGGGGCGGTGCTTTTGTGGATTTTCAAAATTAAAAAATAAACGCTAAGTTAATTTTTTTATTTATAGAGAGTTCATGCGCGAAAATTGTACGCCGCTTTAGGGTAAAAGGTTGTCCATGCCAAACCCCCAATCGGGGAAAATGATGTAAATTTTTTATATGGACGGGGGGTCACCGGCCCCCTGTGACCCCCCCCCCCCTAGATCCGCGCCTGATTGCCAAAGCCCAAAGAATATACATAATAAACTCTTTGCTATTGTGGTAGTCGACCATGCTCTTCGATGCTATTTAGCGCCGTATGGTCCGCAACTTTATTGACACCAATACATTCTAAAGAATATCTAAATACGCCTCTGCTTGTTGTAGAATTACTACTAGTGCAGCTAGCCTTTCAGAGAGGTCGCCACATAAATGATAGTATGAAAATCAAAAATTATTCTTGCAAGCTATACGGTATAGTCACACTCAAATGATTAGGATAAAAAAGGTATTACAGTCGAGTGATTCGAAAACAATACGCTCCGTAATGACCTGATTTATATTTTTCACGCTCATTAAGAAGCTAAACGATCAATACCTTCCGCTTAATCAAAATCTATTTTTTTTTAATTGAACGTTCTTTGTTCTTATAATTTATGCCATCCTGTAGGAGCGAACCACGTGCAAAATGCAGGATGTACCTACCTTCCCTAACAATGGGATACACTCTGCAACCAAGGAAGGAGATTTTTTGCTAATGATTATTTAATTGCATGCCTAAGCGAGTGTAGGAGGAAGAAGTTAGTGAAAGTGGCGATAAAATACTAGAAAGGCGTCTAAGTAGTCCAAACACCTGCAAAGTTTTTATGCGTTACTTTTTTCCGATTATTTTTTTGTTGAAATCGCAACAGTTATTTTGAATTGACGACATAAAAACAATGTTAACACCTGATGAATTTTGCAAGCGAGTAAGTAATCAACAAATTGCACGCAATAAAAATAAAGAGGTGAATCAGGAAGTTATGGAACATCTGGTCGGCAATCAAGGTCCGGATGACTTGATTACGCCGATTGGTCTTTTCCTGTTCTCTCTTCCTGTGACATTATTGCATTTACCGTTATGTTTACAATGATTGCTAATTACGTGGAGAGCCCAGACGTGCCCGTAGTTTTGTGGAATTATTTCGCAGACGTGGATAACCAAATATATCATGAGTGTGTGGGTTTGGAGCGAGTGGTCCAGGTCGGTGATGCTGATGTGGGTGAGCCACGGCCTCGAGCGAATGGTTCACACGGTGGCCGATCTTGCAGGTGTGCAACAGACTGGCCGGCGCCACCGTTCCAATCTCCGCCGCATTCCTAAACAAAACTACCTGCCCTTGTCCGCCGATTAATGTTGCTGACCAAACACTCTCTCATCTCCCCATACGTGTACAACCTGCTATCATTCTTCCCGTTTCTCCGAATTTGCAATAATTTTAATTGTTTCTAATGTGACTCACGATGTTGAACAAATCGTAACTACCTTATGAGACATAATTCTCCTTTAAATTTGAGTTCTGCAGGTCAATGCCACGTTAATGGATTCAGACGCAAAAAAATTCAAAACCTACGGCGTTGTCGTTCATGGCCTTTTTCGAATCTACCTTTTCTTCACTTTAGATAACAAAAACAATGGCAATTTTCTCTATTCAATCAAGTAATGGCGCCACATATTTGATAACGGCCACCTATTTACATATCGCCATTGCCGTTAAACAGTTTCTATGAAACTAGTGACTCAGTGATTGACCAACGAAAGTACTGGCTATTTCTCATGACAATTAATGTAAAATTTCAAGAACTTTTCTCAATGCAAAAATCTCGCACATATCCGTTTTCTTATATAAAAGCAAATATAGTAACAATTCATCTGGAATCACAGTTAAAACTAAGTCCTTTTGAATTATAATCGTTAAAAAGATGCGAAAATCTAGATTTCTTTATGAAATCATACTTCTTGCTTGTGCCGTCTGTCCGTTCCGGATTGCTTTACCACGAAATTTTCGCCCATTAGTCGCTTAGGTGTGGATTAGTTCATAAATCCCCACTCCATCAAGTTAGCCCCCGCAGTTAAAAAATGAATGTGTAATGAAAATTTTTAAATAGTGCTAGGGTTGTGCTGAATTGTGCTGATTCAAATTTAATTTGTGCTGATCTTGAAAATCAGTTTTTCTTAAATTGAAACGCGGGAGCCAATTTAGCTGTTAGCCCCCCGGTCGAATCGATAAAGTTAAGGGCTATAACATGTTACATAAAAAAAGAAGTACTTTTCAAAGACTTTCCAAATCAGTAATAAAATATGGGTTGTTCCATTGAAAAAAAAACGGAAGTTGAATACGCGACTAGAAAGAGCACGCCCCTGGTGATCAAACATATTTTAGGTACATTGCGACTGTAATTGTTTACAATTTTGCGTTTTTTCGAGCACCCTGTGTGTAGCACAAGGTTTTCGGATATGAGAATAATCAGTAACAATGAATTTCTAAAAAATTTTTCTTAAATAAAAATCGCGAGGGGTACCAATTGACAATTGCATATTCAGATTAAGGGTTGCTTGTAGACCATGTAAACAAAATTTAGCAAATAACTCGAAATATTTGTTGCACCCTTCTTAATAAAAATGAGGACGATAAGTAAAACCGATAACACCGAATTTCCATCAAAATGTGGTGATTCCAAAATCGCAAGGGCTCGCATTTAGTATGCACATTTAAAGGGTTACTGATACTCTCTTTAAACAAAATAAATGAAAAGAACAGAAATATTCGGTGTACTATAGTTACACCTTTCTCAAGATATACAGGGTGAGTTTTTTTTCATTTTAAGCATTAGGATCTCGGAAACCGTAAGACATAGATTCGGTTAAATGAGGAAAGAGTTGTAGTTTTAAGAGTTTATTCAAGATATGCTTTTGTTTTTTTTAAAAAAATCCACAGTTAACTAGATATGAGCGAAAAACAGATTTAGTGATCTTTCATTTAACTGTTGTAGAATCGTTAGTATTAGAAATATAGAAATATGCAAAAAACAAAAATTTTCCGCTTAATAAGATACATTTATTAATATTTATTTTTCTTTTATAATTTACGAGTTATAACGCAAACTTACATTTCTTAAATGGTAATCATAGTTGGCTGTTACATTTTTAAAAAGTGCTTTTGTTCTGTTTACATTGATATAAGGTTCAATGTACTTACTTTGACAAATAAGCATGATACAGAACTGTTTGTATTATTAAGAGTAGTAAAAACAGATTTTGCCTTGGGAAACATTTTTGTTCTCTTAATTGCAGGTCTTATATAATATTTAACTTGCAGTTGTGCGGCGGGGCACCGTTGTGTTGAAACCAGCGTAAATTACGTCGTGTTTCCAAATCTAACCCATCCTACATATCTTGAAATTCATTTGGTAGAAAATGAAGATAACATTGGCCTGTCCAATTTTCGTCGTAAATGAAAGGTGCCTATCTCACTATTAGATATTGTTTTTCATGGCTAACTCTGTTTACTTACTTACCTCTCAATAATACGATTACTGCAGGGCGTTTATTTGTTAAAGTACATTTAGCAAGCCTTATATCGTTATAAAGAGAAAAATTTGTCCTTTTTAAAAATGTCAAAGCCAACTATGACTACCATTTAAAAAAATTAAAGTTTGTATTATAACTCAAAAATTGTAAGATCTAAAAATAAATTCGTGTCATTTTGTTGTATTTCTAATAATGCCGATTGTACAACAGTTAAATGAAAAATCACTATATCTGTTTTTCGCTCATATCTAGTTAACTGTGGATTTTTTTCAAAAAACAAAAGCATATCTTAAATAAGCTCTTAAAACGACAACTCTTTCCTCATTTAACCGAATCCGTATGTCTTATGGTTTCTGAGATTCCAATGCTTAAAATGAAAAAAAACTCACCCTGTATGTATGAAGATAATAAAAAAGTGAATTTCTAAAAAAATTCTTAATTTCAAAATCGCGAAGGATGATACCTGCAAGTGCAGTTGCTTATAGATTATTTAAACAATATCAATCAAAGAAACAGAAGTTCTTGGTTGCACATACTACAAAAATTACACCCTTTTCAAGGTACGCGAGAATAATCAAGAAGACTGTGCATTCTGTAAAAATTCTACTATCAAATATCAATGATAAAGTGGGAAATGGAGAGGACTTGTCTGATTGCTCGGTTTTAATTTTTGGGGGAAAAAGTTCGCATTTTGGCATTTGATGCAACTTGAAATATGTCGGTACGTTAGGACCATTAATGCTCTTGGCTTCAAATATGAAAATAAAGCAAAATTTGTGTTGGATAAAATTTAAGAATATGACAATTGAGAACTTTGCCCCATCGAGTGGGGCAAGAATCCGCATCTCGGATCTTCGCACCACTTAAAATTACAGAACTGCCTGGCAGTGCCTTTGAGCCAGCGCTACTATTTGATTCGGCATCACTTTGACACTTTGACAGGAAAAATTCGCCGTTGCTATTGTGGAATGAAAATTGCGATTCTGACTCGGAAGAGGATTATATAATCATTTTTTAGCGCATTTTTTAAGAATTGAAAAAAAATGTGCTATTGTTTGCGTTTTGTCCGTCCGTCCGTCCGGACCCACTTCTGCCGTTTTGAACTACTTCTAGGGGAATGGTCCTAGAGTCCTGGAATTTTTGCAGTAGGTAGCCTATATCTTGAAGGTGTGCCAGACGGCCATCAAATTTCGCTGTCTAAAAGGGGGGCCTCCCCACGAATTATTTCCTGAGATGCTGTTTTTGAAAGTAAAACGTGCATAACTTTTACATACGACAACCAATTGGTTTCAGATTTTGCATACGCATGCCATTAGTGGTGCCAAGTTAAACTTTAGCAAATTGGGGGGGGGGGGGATAAACACATGTTCTACCCTTCTTGGTTATTCTAATGAAAGGTCTCAACGAAAGGACTTAATTTCTACAACCATAGCCCTCTTCCTCGACCTCTTATCGTGATCGGGTATATTCCCTTATACCTCAAGAACGGATTGTCGGAAGAGGGTACTCACAAAGGGCGATTGAGACGTCTGCAAGGAATATATCCATTGGTGATGTTAAAACAAAAGCTATTTCTGTTAAAAATGCGCACAAGAGTGGTGCACAATTTATACTTGTATTGGAAAGTTTTCTTTTTGGCCAAACAGGCTTCGTGTCGTTGTTTTTTTTTTGCTCTAGATACTTGCCTTCCTTTCTTTCTCTACATTTTTCTTCTTTTTTCTCCTACATATCTCGATCACGGGGATCGGGTTTTTTTTTTCCGGGGGGTTTTCTTTCCATGGGTTTTTATTCCGGGTTTTTTTTTTCCAGGGGCCTTTTTTCCGGTACCGGGTTCTAGATACACTGGTTTTTCGAGGCGTACGCAGTGAGAGATGATCTCTTGTGTAATCTCGATCAGCTAATTTACTCTCATTGATTTGTGTGAAAAGGTCGATACTTTGCATTGATGTCCAAGTTCTGAGCTAAAAGAGAACAGTACATTTTTGTGCAATACCTCCCAAGACAAGTTATTAAAACAAAACAATGCAATCCAAAACTCTTAGAATAGCAGAAGATATTTTTACTTTCGTTTCCATTTGTATAACATAAAGCAAGCTGGCCCTACGTCATGTCAGGTTTAATATTTTACATGCTTCGATTGATTGGTAACCCGTTTTGGAACAATTAAATAATAATAAAAGCAGGTAAACCTAAGACAACAATTTGGACCACTAATGGCTGAAACACCTGTAACTGTGTCGGTATCACCGGGGTGTCGGCGCCACCCCCCTTGAACGCAACAACAATACATTTAGAGCTATTCACCATTCTAAAATCTCAATAAGCGCAGGTGTCTCTTCAAAACGCTACTTTATCGATCGATCGATGAAAAAAATCTCACAGGAAAAGTTGGCAAAACAGACCGTGACTTAAAATCACATAATATTAATTTATTGTAATAACAAACGGAAGAATCGAAGCGAACACCTGCGAGCTACTAAAAAAAACTATTTAATGTTAATTAGTAAATGCGGGAATATTACGGTAACATATGGTCGAGGCGATCGTTAAATTTTGGAAAGAATTTACCTTCGGGGTGCAAAAGATCAAATTCGGCGATTGTGATTTTTAACATTTAAACGCGCGTGTAGATCTCCGATCTAATTTGCGATTTCTATTACGGTGGCCTTGTTTGGGACACGGAAAAAAATGTATCGAAGATCGCAATTAGCATATTATGCTAATCAAACCGGGTTTGTTATCTTAAATTTGACAATAATAGAGCGAGATACTAAAGAACTGGAAAGCGAAAAAAACTTACATCCTTATAAAAGAAACGTGGCGGTTGTTGAATTCTTCTAGTATGTATGTACCACGATTTAACCAAACCACTTATTTTTAATTAGTATTTTATCAAATATTCTTGCCACCTATGGCGATCAGTTTGATAAACAGCATGCAGTTCTTGAGTATTTCGGTCCCATTTTACGAAAAGCTACCCTAATTTGAGCTTCACCTGATGTCTGAAAGAAATAATATAGTCTTTACTTTGTTGGCACTTGGGGATATCCATAAGGCCAATTGGTTAGCCCAAAAGAGTTGTAGACCCTAGGTGATATTACAGCAATAAAAGAGATAAAATTAGCTTGCTCCAGGAATCCGAATCAAACAAAATCTCGATGATGTCTCCACTCTCATTTTCCGCCTAATTGGCTGAACCGATTGGAACCAAATTTGTTAAACATATTCTTCGACAGAAAAGGAATAGCTTTTGGGCAGAATCGCGTATGCGCAGGAGTGTGGGTAGTATCTGTGCTAGCAACAGCAAATTTTTGTAATATCTTTAATATCATTACCAGTAGGTAATGTATATCCAAGTTTGCAGATTCGAAAGAGCAGTGCCAATTTTGCAGCACTCGAAAAACCGCGAATGGTACACTAAAATTTCTACAATTTGATACCAAAACTAGCTCTGTAGGTTCAATACTTACCGAGATACAACCCTCCAAAAAAGTGAAATTTTAAGATGTGATCAATTTTCGACTCCCATATCGCGGAAAATACTCATTTTAGATATTGTACCTAATGTAATCGGCTGTAATTTAAGTACCGAAGGACGTCTGTAGGCCATACAGTTTACTCACGAATATTAAAAATAAAAAATACAGGAATACTACTGTTTGGTTCTCACAATGGTTTGAGGGTAGTTCTAGTTTGAAAGGAGAAACCATAAACATTCACGATAAATTTATAATAAAATTAAACTATTAATATTGTATTTATAACATTATTTATTTAAAAAAAAACGTATTTATGTACGTGTGTTTATGATTGAACTCCTAAATGGCGGGTCGGATTTTGATTAAAAAAATGTTTGTGTCTCTCTGTGTCCCCGGATGGTTTAGATTCGATTGGATTATAGGATTTTTTGAAGAACTATTTTTCCGTTGATGTCGCACTCTGCTATTTTATATTGCGTACCGATCGATACATGCGCCAAGTCATTTTCGTCGTACATTTCGTACGCTGGGTTTCTGTTATCATATACCCGTCAATATCGAGCCCAACAAGTCGCGTGGGAAAATCCAGTTATTTATATTTATTAAGCATACCTAAAGCATTACAAGAACATTATTTTTGGTTAGAATTGTTTTTTAAACGCCGCGTAAAAAAACCGGCAGAAAAAAAACGGCGTAAATAAAAGCCGGGGGCAAAAATATTAAATATATTTAAGAGATAAATTCTTATTAAATTCCAAAATAAACTATAAGTATACTTCAATAATTTGCACTTTATTTCAAACTGTTTACATATACGTTTGCAATAATTAATATCTTATCCTAATATACTATCTACTAATTGGCACATAATCTAATGAAATAAATAAATAAATATACAAATTCAAATTCATGTCTTTAAAGTACAGCAACCTGACTTGTCGGAGGTAGACAGCGAAACGACGCGACGGTACGAAACGGCGGAAACAGACGGACTAAGCTAATGGGGGTTTACATTATACAATTCCGTAGTTCTAATTTAA
Organism: Photinus pyralis; assembly: GCF_008802855.1. Lineage (NCBI taxonomy): Eukaryota > Metazoa > Arthropoda > Insecta > Coleoptera > Lampyridae > Photinus > Photinus pyralis. Next base: position 17,349,492 of record NW_022170878.1, read on the forward strand.
TAAGCGTGTACCTGAAACCATAAAACATTTTTGTGGACTGTAAAAGTTTATTTAAGAATAGAGGCTCATTAGCAAAAAAATAATGAAAATGTGGGGTTTTAAGGGTTTATTCAAAACGATATGATTGTGGCGCGCTCTGTGACGTAATAAGCCCGACCAGTGAGCTCCTAGAACCATTCAGATGACATAACGAATGAGCAATATTACAGGAGAATGTCATTTGTAAATTGCGTCACCTGTCACAGGCACTTGTCACTTGTCGTTCACTTTCGCGTTAGATGCAGTTAAACATGCCTCTTAAAACGTCAAATCCGACAAACGTCAGACTCTCACACAAGTTTCAAATTCGGAGTGAAAATAACACAGCTTTTCAATAATTTATTTTGGGTTTATTTTACTCGAAAATAAAAATTGAGGACAGACGGGTCTTTTTATTTTTAATGTCCTTTGTAGATCAGAAATAAAAAATGAAGCCGGGATGCCCTCATTACAGTTTCTTAGTGACGAAGCGCCCAACTCTCGTCCGTATATGGGTAGTCATCGTAAGGCGGTTAAACTTCAAGGCAGGAAACGGATGCTTCGTTACAATATTTCGGTTTCTTTGATAATTTTGTTTAATGATCTATATGCCACCCTTCAACCCCCCTTCAACTTCATATGCAAGTATCACTCCTCGCGGTTTTGAAATTAAGATTGGTTTGAAAATCAAACATTTTGGTCTCTTTCATTGATTTTGTTTAAATGGTCCTACTATTCTTCGGGATCGACCTGGTGTGAACTTTCCAACAGGAAAATAATATTCGACAATGAATACGGAAACTCTACGAAATCCTTCTGTATCAGCTAATGTCAGCTAATGTTCTGAACGTTAATAGAACCATCGCGTAGTGGTCAATTTTCACCCCAGCCACACAACACGAATTTCGTATTGTGGACGTTCCTTTAGCTCACTGAGGGTTTTTGTATCTTTGAGCCTATAACGTCCACACTACCAGGCAAGAGATACCCAACTGGAGGCGACAGAATTTCAGCAAAATGTATAACTCGTCTCTTGTATCTACCTAAAGGCACACGTCAGCTTTAGGATTTACGTGAAATTGTAGCACTCGAAAGTGTGTATTCACGATAAATAATCTAATGCTAAAATAGACAGAATTTTATTCATCCTTCTGTCGTTATTAAATTGTCTAGAGAGTGGAATCTGCATAGCTAACTGTTGGCTATACATATGGCAATGTTGGCGCGTTTTAGTGGCCAACTGTCAACCAGGGAACAAGCCTATTCTGGCTTTGTTTTAGACATTAGCGTTTTCAGGCCATCTGCCATACCATCAGCGATATATTGGATTTTAACTAATATTCCTTTCAAATTCACGATTCCAATCTGTCCATGTAACATATGTACATCTTAACCTGCTGTATACATAGCGTAGTTACACAACGAGATAATGATAACACGCATCATTCTCTCTGATTATGCAATTTGGAAAGAATCCGCGAGTTTACGTCACACTCCGTTCAATTTGCATAAATACCTACCTATTCTCGGTTTTAATAATGCCATTGTAATTTATTTATAAATGCGAACTGGCGCCCATTTCTCTTTTATCGCTTATTAATGTAGGTAGGTTGTCAGTAATTCCTTTATGTCATCGCATCTCAACTGATTCACCATGCATTCTGACTGACAACAGCTGCCGAGTGAAAGTAATCTTGAGATTCTTATCGGCAATTTTTTTGCAAAAAGATGAGTCACTGCGCAAATGAAATTCCGCACCGGACTCGAAATCTAATAAAGTGCAAGCACCCGTAAGGAACACTGTCATTCCTTGTATAACAAATATTCATTACAACCCCTCTCGAGGGTACGTACTGTATATGCGCGCTCCGGCAGCCGCATTCCGCACATCTCCGTGAATGGCTCTGGCCGCCCCCATTTAATAAAACTACACTAATGAAACTCTGGGCTTGTTTCGAATTAATATAATTAGATTCAAAGGCCATCCGTCACACTAACATCTAACAACCGACGTTTTCGCATTACAGCCAATGTAGCAGATTTTTTGTTTGTTTGTTACCTTGAGAGTGGCAGGAGCATTGTACGCGTTTTGCCCATCTGCTGGATGAAGTTTCTATTGTGAGGCTTAATTTTGATATTTAATTGGTTATTTTGTAACTAATAGGACACACATCCTGGTGGTTACTGGTTTGGCATATGTGGAAAGTTTCACTATTATTATACTCATCACCACCGTCTTCCTGGTATGATTTGCAGGATAATCCTGATCGAAACTGGCAAGCACTAACAAATCAAACATATATGCTAAAATTGGGGGCTAATCTGGTGCTAAACCGATACATAAGGAACACTTGGAACCTGGCTGTGTAAAACTAAATGAACCCTCCAAAATCTTTCGTTTTAGATTGAAGATACAGCTTAGAAATCGAAGAAATTTTCCAAAAACATTGATGTGTCTAAAGTTTTTTGCCATCCGTCCGGATTTCCCCGGATTTGTCCTAGTTTAGGGGGCGTCCGAGGAGCGTCCGGGCGGGTTTTTAATGGTAGTCCGGGTTTTGAGGTAATGATTGGGTGAATTAAAAATCTTTCTGTCAAAATTTAAGCCAACAAGATAAACTTTCTAACGCAGATCAGCTTTAGTAACAATTTTTTAAAACACCGAATGCTCATTTATAGGTACTCGGGAGTTATTGAAAATTGCGTATACTACTTTTTTTGCATTCCTGCTCATAATGACAACGCTGAAAGAATATTTTCACTAGTGGCACAACAGTGGATAAAATAAAGGAATTTATTGAATATTGAAACAGTCTCGTCAGTGATAAAAATAAAGTACAATTTCAAAGATTATAATTGTGTAGATTTTTATAAATTTCTTTTAAGTATGGAAGATATTCTAACGGCTATTGGAAAGACGGATAAATACCGCAGACCTGAAAAGTACATAGTTCCCTAAACATTTTATTTTACTGAAAGACCAAATTTTTGTTTCATTTAAAAATTATTGTTATTAGCTTCTTATAACTTGTATTTTATTTTGTTAAATAAGTATATTATTGCTTCATTTAAGGAATTTAAAAATGTAGATCAGCCGTTGCTGATTCGTAACAGTTAAAGAATCTACACGTGTTGTAATTGGTCCTATCTCTGCGAAAACGTCTTATTGTTTAATTATGATCGCTTTCTTTGTGATCTTCACAATATCACTTGGTTCTTCATTATTGATATGAACGTTATCGAAGACAAAGTGGAGTTCCTAAACAAAATAATTCAACATCAAAAGTTAACCATAGTACAAGAAATCAAAGTGTTCTACTACGTTGTATAATTATTTTATATTATGTATGTATGTATTTTATTGCGTTCCGAAGAAAAACGAAATTAACCATATTAGTTTTAATGTTTGTCTGACCCTGTTTGAAAAAACAACATAGGAAATTTTAGTGAAAATAAACGTATCGCATATTGTAAAACATCAGATTAATGTGCGCAATATCAACTGTCTTATTTAACGAGATATCTTTAATCACAAATGCTTCTGTTAAAGGCAAACATATCTGACATTGCAAACATTAGATATGCGCATGTGCAGTCAGTGCCAACTTCATTATTTATGAAGATATTTCTTTGAAATTTAAGCCATAGATGCTTCCAGCCGATAGCGCACATATGTATTATAGCTATGGCTTTTTGGGAAATACTGATCATTTCATGGAAAATGCGCTGAAGTTACTCGCCTTAGGGTGAAAACCTTTTACTTGTTTTATTACGGACGGGCAGGGAAAAGTTTCTTTTGATAGATATTAGCCACAAAGATATCGTTGCATACTTTATTTTGGTGGATGTGGCGAGGGTGGAGAAAATGAGAAAGCGAAGGTGGAAAGTTAGAAAGGTGTATCTACACAGTATCTAATACATTTATTTGGACCCCTCTTTCGCCTTATTTGGTTTTGGTCCGATTTTGATAAGATTTGAAACCTATACCTACATTAGAGAATATTAAAGTTAAAATTTAAAATACTAACGGAAAGGGAGATAAGTTAGAGTCATTTTTATAAGAGCTTATATTCGTTGCAAAAGTTTCCTCGTTAATATTTAAATTCAAACATTAGTAGGAACTGCTAATAATTAAGTATCCGGAAAGACTACCCTTGAAATAGTATTAAAAATCCTTAAGTGTAAGGAAAATGAAAGAGCGTGTACATTACTTATAATAAATTTGTTTTTTAATTCAAAAAATAATACTTTTTTTTAACTTCATTCATTATGGACGTGTCCTCCATGGTTATTTATTACAGCTTGCAGTCTTCGACGCTACTGTCCAAGTGATCGAGTCGAAATAATCTCAACCAAATTCATCGACAGTGTTGAAAATAGTGTTTTCGTAAACCATGATTTCCAATGAACCTACTCCACATATTACAATGCCACATGTTAGGTTCGATGAAATTTGCAAATACGTTATCGTCTTTGACTTCACATTCCAACAAGATGGCGCACCACCCTATACTTCCAAATGACTACATGTATTTTTTGCAAATAATTTACCCAAAATCGTCCTGAAACCTTCATTCTCATGCCTACTTTCTGTCAGGAAATTTTAGTTTCTATGACAGAGGCAGAGCAGACTACGTTTCCTGCCGCTTGTCACTTTAATGGCCGCACCGGTCACTTTACCGGCCGAATTTTTGACATTTCCAAATGTCTATAATGACTCCTGTCATCACTGACAAATTGACATTAATCAAAAGTTATATATAAAAATTGAAATTTTGTATTAAAAGAAGATTTCGGGTAAAATTTAATACAAAACTCGTCAGTAAAATGTCATTACCTGACTCGGAAATTAAAGTACTCGGCCCCATTCAATATTTCCTCGTCAGTAATGTATCATTTTCCTGACTTTTATGTAAATGACTATTTTTAAGGGAGTGACAATTTTGTGTGTGAACGAAACGTCAACATTGTAAAATTTTATGATCAACTTTATAATAACAAAAATTAAGAGTGCTAAAGAAATACTGGGGTGGTTTTTGGTTATAATATTTGAGTTCGATTCGAGTTCCGAATAGTACCTCAAGATTCGGAAAATTTATCAAATAAAACTATATACGATTACCCTGTAGTGGATGGAGTTCCTGATTCTGATGGAGAGTTCCTGAATAGTTCTGTCCATAATCGAATGTTGTAGCAAACCTTACAATTAAAAGGTTCAGCGGGTTTTTAATGTGTCAAATGACAAGGAAAATATTCGACATTTTTAATACAAATGTTCAGTTCTGATTAGGGTTTCATATAATCCCCTATTTAAGGATTCTAAACATTTCTTTAATCATATTTTAGATTGAAAGAATACAATAAAAGAAGTATGCCCTCCATACGTTCCAAATTGATTTTTATGAGTTCTTCGTGGGCTTTTTTTTCTAAAGAACTAAGGTACTTGATGAGTAAGAGAAATATCATAACCAAGATGAGATGGTACGTGATAGTACGAGACTAGGAAATTCACATGGATAGATTTACGCCTAGGCCGAGTAGGCTTAAAGTCTAAGGCTATTGGTGAATATACAAGTTCCTTTGCTTGGAAAGGAATTGGTCTATTCAACAACTGAGTCTTATTCTTCACACGTAAAAGATCCTGGGCCCTACACATGCAGTAAGAATAGAGGATCTTTTCCTCGGCCTAAACACAATATAGTACCTACGGCCACCCTAAAAAAATTAATGATCCCAATGTAGCTTAATCACATTATTATTATTCAGGGTGACCATAATGGAGCACTGGATATATCTTCAAAACAAGATTTTTTAAACAAAATTTTTTTGGTAGGTATCCGCAATTTAAAAAGTTTGCTACCAATTTACGTACTTTAAATGTGTAGGTCAGTGGTGTACTTCTGCATGGTGAAAGGGACATATTTTTTAATCGCAACTACTAGTGCTCGTTACATATTCTTAATGAGTTGAATATAGCAAGATAAAAAACTTGTGTATACTACATAATCAAATTTAAGAGAAAAACCCAAATTAAAAGTTGGTTGGTTGCTCGTTTTTTAAAAATCCATGTTAAATTACCGAACTGTCGGAGCTATTTCTACAATTTGTTTAGATTTCTCATTAATCGCATATGGTCATTGAATCTCGTTAAAAGCAATATACGTAATCATGTAATTAAGAACTTTATCTAGTACGTATGAACACGAGGTTGTAAATAAACACCTTTGATTTATTAAAGCGTTATTTACAATACGAGCATACGAATCCCAGATGTAACGAATTATATTGGTGGTCCAACTGGATTTTTAGTCTGTTCCTTTCCGTTACGTAGAAAATGCAGACGAGGTCATAAAACAGGTCAACCTATAGAGCGATTCAAACAAGGGAAAATCTGCAAACCGAATTTCCTCGCGTAAGGGTTGGCTGGAATCTGGAAAATCGATTGCGGCGGCCATGTTTATCCTTCAAGCCAATAATAAACGTCCTTGCCGCTGTTACTATGCAACCACTGAAGACCCTTTCACTGAAAATGCGAAATTTTAAAACGGAATGTAAGTTTTCTCTTTAAATACTCAGCTCGAATGGATTCATATTTTCCAACTACTTACCTTGATATTTTTCTTTCTCTATAATTATATCGTATTTAGCCAATTAATTAAACTTGGCGCGCATTATAATTATTTTTTTATTGCAGATACGAGGTGCTTAATTTTCTTGTTTGCGTGGAAAACCAGTTCTAAGGAGATGATATGCCAATCGAGTCCAGCGCTTTTTATACACGGTATGTACCTAACAACCTTAAAATTTGATGATCAATGAGGGTGTCCTGTTGAAAAGGAGTACAGATACAGCATAACGGTCGTGTAGATTTTGTTGTTTCAAATTTGTACTTTCCTGGCAGAACTCCAATCAAAGGTATAAATTTAAATAAGCAGCGAATGATGTGGGAAACGTGTAACTTGACATATTTACAAAATTATGATTACAATCTCTATAAGAACATGATTCAATATTACGAGGAAGCATGTTAAGGAGATTTCCAAAAATGTGTTTAGTGCCAAGTGTCTTAGGAAGACTACTACACAGTAGACAAGGTAACATTTATAGGAGGACTTTCAGGTTTCTAAAAGGCGTTCTAAGAGGAAGAAGGTTCTTATAACACTTTTCGAAAATCCTGCCTAAAGACGTTCTGTGGAAGGTTTACGAAAGTCTGCCAAATTTGGTTCCGACAGACAGACCGACATCATCGAGATGTTTAATTCAGATTTCTGGGTCTTCAAAACGTGTATTTCCGTGAAAAAAGTGAGGGGGTCATTTTTTATCCCAATGCAAACCTCCCTTACTAACGTGCGGGTGGTAAAAACAGTGAACCAATCTCAGCTTGGTGACTCGACGGAAGTTCTTGTTGAACTTGGACTGGACAAAAAAAAGTTTCCTGCGAAGCTTCACTGTTAGACGGCACATGGGCGCAATCGGTTGCAAAAGTAACCCTTCTCGTTTGTTGAGCGGACGATGAGCAGGAGACTGACCCATTATGTTCAGTAACTTGGTAGACAGAGGAGCTGGAACAATGGAGCACTATTAAGTAAGTACAAAGTACCGTATTGACAGTATACTTTTCGTTCACCTATCCAACACGGCCGAGTATGGTACAATCGTCACTTGATGCGACACCGTTGCCTTTTCGCAGCTTGAACGAAACTCATGTCTCCCTTTCTACTTCTACTTATACGAAATCACTCGCGAAAGCATATCATATGTTGAGTTTATAAAAACGTTTCAGAAATCCCCCACCCCACCCCACCAAATGACATTATACCTATACAGTTTTCCAAATTTTTAATCAAATATACTAAGAATCTAGGGTATTATAATTTGTAGAAACACTTAATATTTCTTAGTATAATAGACTAAGCAAAATTTGTTTATATTGTTATACAATAACGTCCCAATAAAAAAGTCCACCCGCATGTAAGGGTACTTTCTTTCTCCATTCGTTATACGTAGATTAAAAGAAACCAATTTGATCTTATAAAATAGCGCAGATGGCATTATGTAGGGATTTAAGTATGAACAAATGGCTTTGAACTATAATATTGGGTTACTATTTTAACTGGACGCATTAGACGCCTGCACGTGCATCCATATGCAGCGCTGCACGTGTCTTCGTTAGCTTAATGAGACAGCCTTAGTGGCCACGTGCACCACTTCGTCAATTTGCACCACGTACGATACGTAAGGGTAATTTATAATACGAAAATTTTGACAAAATTTTCGCTACACGACGAAATTGCATTATAAAACTCTAGCGGAGGAATTATACATTATGCTTTTGTTAGAGGGGGAAAAATCTGCACGTGCATTTATCATTGAAGTCAGTTCAAATCCGGACACGTGACCGGAACCTCTCGGTTTAACCGGAACCATGTCATATTTTCCATCCCCTACCATAAAAGATATAGTCGATTACCATTACATGACTCATAAATCAATTAAGTTAAACGCGCGATTGAAGAGTTTGTTTTGATTATGTCGCTAATGAGGTCTCTAGACTAAATATTCCCTATAAGTTACACAGTTTTTGAAACTAAGCAATTGCCCGAGGTAGTTATTTTTTTCAGGTGGAAAACTTTCGTTTCAGTTTTATTAATGACACATACGATTTTGCTATTACTAGCACGACTTCGTTTTGCGGGGTTACCTTTGAATTACAGGGTGTAATTGTCAACGATGTATATAAGTTTGCGATTCACAAGGAAGATAAATTTTAGTCGTGCACAATTTGTGAAATTGCAAAGATTTTTTAAATACTTCAAGGATCTTGGAACATATTTTAAATTTTAAAGAATGACAATGCAATATCCACTGAAAAGTGTAATTTTTTCATTAAAAAATAATTACGTTTTGCGTTCACCGCAAAGTAGTTTGGATAATTATTGTTTTGTAAATATAAAACCTTAATTTTTAACGTCTTTTCATTTGGTATTATAAAATATCGTGTACCGAAACATTAATCAACCTTCAGCGATGCTGCTGAATAATTTCCAAGAGAAACTTATATCATTCCGAATTAATTTTATTATTAATGTAATTGAAATTTTTGGAATTCAAAACTGCTTTAATTGGTAAAATTGGTCCGGAATGATTTGGTCAAATTTGTATGAATTTTCGGAAACTGATTTATAAAGGCCATCCTGTTTTTGTTTTCAAAACGAATTTGCAAGCAATTATTTCTTTGCTAACGAATAAAATCACGATGAAGATGCAGATTCCAAAAAAAGCCTTGGTTTCAGTTTCAGTCTTATCTATTGGAATTAGCTTTTAATTAACCGTAAGGATTATTGCATCGAGCGCTAACAATAAATTGCAAACGTATTGTAAATTCATCATTATATGTGATAGATTTATTGGAAAATGCTGTTTTGCAATAATGCAGACTTACTAATTTATGTGATTGCAGGCATAAGTGTATATTTATGCGAATTAAGGAATTGTGTAAATGTACCTTCTTTATTATTTATTTCATTTTTCCGTCGATCGTTACATTTGTAAATTGTTCGCTGTTGCAAAGACATTAATTTTATACTTTATAAATAATCGGCTTGATTTCTTGTCACATAATATATATTTTTTCATTTCGAAGAAGAGGGCTCCCCCCTCTACTAAACTTTTGTAGCAAAAAGTTGTACCCCATTTATCGTATTTACGGCAATTAATTTATATTGTTTATTGATTTTTTGATTTAAAAAATGAGTTTTGCACTTCGGGAAGGTGAGCTCAATTTAACCGGCTCAATTTAGTCATACCAGTTTGGTATTTTCCAAAAGTTTATATTAGCTTTTCTCAAAATTATAATGCAATTACGTAAAATCATGTAGTATGCATGTGGCATTGGCCTACCTAATGGTAAGGAAAAAAATGCATTACCCATTCTCTAGATCTATCTTTGATATTCTAGAAATGAGTAAGGATAAATATTTGTTGACATGTTTGAAGATTTTCAGCACCAAAATATTTCCTTTATGTTGTGTTTTGATTTTTTGCCAAATGCTTTGCACGATCCTTTAACGTAAATTGAATTACGTGGTTTTATTTATTTACTATTAACTAACAATAAATTTATAACAGTTTTAATATGGATTAACTTATAACAGTAATTATTATTTATCACCTACTAATCTTTCATGGCGCCTCGATGTCTATCGGGATTTTTGGAATATTCGCTATAATACATATAGTCTTTGATCTGCAGATTTAAAGCATTTTGCTTGGATCTCTGAAAAGCTTCGTTCATCGCCAAATTGATTGCGATACTTCCGCTTACACCAACTTATTTTAAATGGGAAGACCATACTTTTTAGTACAACTTCCTATTTATTTCCCATTTTAAGTAATGCACAAAAAACAAACTTTGCACGTTTTGTTTTAGCTTTATCGAAGAAGGTTTATACAATAGTTTTAGGGTTCTTCAATGTCTAGCAGGCGAAGGCAGCGGAAGAACATTTACCTCGACGTAAAGGGCGTCGATCGGACTCGTCGGAAATGGAATATCGTACTTAACTTGAACTTCCAAAGGCGACTCGACAGCAACTCATTTTTAATCGCCCGTTATTTATTGTTAATGTATTTCTCTTTTTAGGTACTAAGCAGTCATGTTGAATTATGGGTGAGTATTAAAGTTTAGTATAAGTATAACCCAGTGTCACACTTCGTTGTATTGATTGGTTATTTTAATAAATTCTTCTAAGATTGCAAAAGTGCATACATTTTGATTTTTGTTCAGAGGAAGCGAGTAAACCAATATTCCCGTGTGGTAAATCAAAGTGGTGTTATATACGTTTATCAAATTATTGCTAAAAGAACGTTTATTTATGTACATATTATCAACGTTGTCAATGGTATAACATAAACGTAGGGTATAAAATTGAACTACAAAAAAAAAGTATACCATAATACCAATGCCGAATTTATTCCTCCCAAGCGCTGTAAAAACGTTATTTAAACGTAAGTGTGTTTGCTGGGTTCTCCAGTCTAGAAGGTATATGAAGGTCCTGGATACGGTAACCATAGATTGAAGTTCAGGTTCATATACAAAGAACTGAAGTCGCTATAATCAAACTAAAAGAGTTTAAAGCGCAAAATCAACAAAGCTAAATCACACTATTTCATACATATACAGATTTTTTTTAAAATTGCTGATATATGAATTGTGATACTGTTGTAAAATCACAGCATTGTATTTAAAGGTTAATATATCTCCAACGGTATTTTAAATTTTGAAATCAGACATCTCAGAGTGGACGAAAATACCAAAGTGGGACCTCCAAGAGAAAAGCAAAAAAATTTTTTGAATGTAAAATTTGTAATATTTTTCGTTCGCTCCTTGTATGCTGTTTTTTTACGAATGGGCTTTTTATTTTTAAGTTATATGGATTTTTTCCAATTTCGTGTGTGAACCCATTGTGAATCGTCTCCCACCTCCAATTTGTGCACGAAAATTTAGGTACCTATTAGTAGGCATACGGCTTGGAAGAGCAACCTGGGCTAAAAACCAATCAAATCAAACCAATTCTGAAACGACTTTCGATATTTGGTAATAGATTGAAATGTTTTTCATATTCTTCATACACGGAGAAAAATGGATTGTTAAAATCATATAGTAAAAATTATATTGTAATCAGTACGAGAAGCTATTATTAAATCAAACAAACCTTGACACACGCTGTACAATATGAATATGTCTAATCAAAATTATTCTCACTATAATAATGATATTGTAAATATGATCTTAGATATTTAAATATCTCTAAGAGCAAATAGATAATAAACATTAAAATATAGTTTATTAACGAAATGGGTTTATTATTTGTGTATAATACAGTTTAGTATATAACGCATGCGGTTGAAAGATTGTTAGTTTAACAACCCATCTAATAATTTTTAACATATGATGTAATTGTAATGATGCGGAATCTGCAAGATAGGTAAGCATAAGCTTATTTTGAGAACAACCGTTGCAAAGGTTGCATTAAATTATTAAAAGCTCTGTATTGTATATTGTATATTTGTATGCGGCTTTTGTTCAGTCGACAGTCAGTTCAGTGCGTATGTGTATGTGGCTCGCAATTTTGGTGAAGTTTATAGATGAATTCTATACCACTTATAATCATGAGTGATGTTCCAGAGATTTTGAGGGTTGGGCCAATACAATATGGCAGTATAAGTACAACAAAACTATTATATTAATTATTATACCTTATTGTTGCAAATATATCATGATTTTTGAACTTATAATTTTATATATTCGAAACCAATATGTGTGCATCCTGATTTTTGGTAAAAAAGGAAGGTTATACACTGCCCTTTTTTGAGCCCCAAAAAAATTGTCTCAGATCGACCCGGAAAAAAAATTTTCTTATAGAATGTGGCCTGTAGAATCCATATTTTTAAACAGTTCCAAGATTGGGCTACTAGTTCAAAAGTTACAGGCCTTTGAATTTTCTTTCGAAATTGGTTTCTAGTCTATAACTTTTGATTGAGAAGTCTGATCGAAAAAGTACGAATTGTTTTGGATTCTACGCACCAAAATTAATAAGAAAAAGTGTTTTCCCGAGAAATTTTGGTGTAGTCGATTTTTGGTAAAAAAGGAAGGTTATACACTGCCTTTTTTGAGCCCCGAAAAAAAATTGTCTCAGATCGACCCGGAAAAAAAATTTTCTTATAGAATGTGGCCTGTAGAATCCATAATTTCAAACAGTTCCAAGATTGGGCTACTAGTTCAAAAGTTACAGCCCTTTGAATTTTCTTTCGAAATTGGTTTCTAGTCTATAACTTTTGATTGAGAAGTCTGATCGAAAAAGTACGAATTGTTTTGGATTCTACGCACCAAAATTAATAAGAAAAAGTGTTTTCCCGAGAAATTTTGGTGCAGTCGATTTTTGGTAAAAAAGGAAGGTTATACACTGCCTTTTTTTGAGCCCCGAAAAAAAAATTGTCTCAGATCGACCCGGAAAAAAATTTTCTTATAGAATGTGGCCTGTAGAATCCATAATTTCAAACAGTTCCAAGATTGGGCTACTAGTTCAAAAGTTACAGCCCTTTGAATTTTCTTTCGAAATTGGTTTCTAGTCTATAACTTTTGATTGAGAAGTCTGATCGAAAAACTACGAATTGTTTTGGATTCTACGCACCAAAATTAATAAGAATTCCCGAGAAATTTTGGTGCAGTCGATTTTTGGCAGGGTGTGTATATTAGTTGCAATAATCTAAGTTACTTATTAATACAAAGCGGAGATGTTAATTCAACTACTCCCGTATTACAAAAGCATGCATATGAGATGGTTGCCGTTACATACAGTTTTTTTGTATGAGTTAAAACAATATATAGTAAAACTAGCTATACACTTGCAACAATATGTATATGATAAATTTTATAATTCTTCATAGCTATCCCTATACGTATTATATTTTTTGATAGCTATTATTATATTTTTAATTACCTTTAACATACATTTTTCTCCGTGTAGACGATATTAAAAGAATGTACACATTCTTTATCAAATTTAGGTGTTTAATTAGTCAAGACTTTTAATTATGTTTTTAATTAAAAAATAAGTTTAATATATAATAATATACACGCGTTTTCATAATGTCTTTCATCTTGCTCCAAGCGCTTAGTAAATAAATGTGTAGGTCAGGTATACAATCCAAGATAGGCTAAATTATTAGCAAAAATTATGATTAAACATTCATGTATTGAATTTTTCTGTGGATTACTGTTCAAAAATATCAATATGAAAGGCTTAAGATTTTTATACAAATAAATTTTGCAGTTTTTTATTAAAAAACATCGTGGCTCAGTTTGGAATTTGTTTACAAAATATTTTTACATTAAAAGCGTATAATTAATTGGTTTTTTTAATGTATCGTGCTCTTTATATGAACTGTCATCCATCCATGGGTACTATTCACTTGGTAATTTATCGTTGTACAATGCAACTTGGACCCTAAACCACAGAATCGTGCCTTACTATTATTTTTGAAATTTATTCTTGTTCAAATTTCCAAGTCATGAATATTATCTTGAGGCATACAATTAAATATACTAAACAATTCGTTCTACTTGCTCAAAATTAGTCATTAAAACCACAAATATGAACTAGGTTCTAACGCAACTCGTCATTATGATAAACAAATAACTGTTATGGCATGGAACAGTTAATAAAAGAGTTTCCTTCAATTATAATTTATAATCGATTAAAGTAGGTGCCTGTAATTTTGTCATTATTTATGCTTGCGTATCATTACAGCGCATCTGAAAACTTAATCGTTTGTAAATAGTATAGTAATCTTTGGGTTTAGTAAGCGGAGCGGGTATTTCGCCCACTGATCGAAGAACGATTGTGTCCCAGATTATTTCAGCTAACATGAAATGTAATCCTTAGGGTTGCGGTTGGGGATGTAAGTTAGATGGGTGGATTGGGCGATTAATGCGTTTTTCACCCCTCTCCTCGAGTGGGCTCGTGATTACGCGAAAGAAAAAATGTAGCTGCAATTATTGTAATGTACCACTTCGCCTGAAGGAGTGTAGAGTAATTACACCTGTTTGTATTTTTAATGGGACCTGCTTTAGGTACGCGGTTGCCTGGCAACCTGCAATGTAGGAAGTCAGGGGTAGCTTCCGACCCATCATGGCTGCCAGGATCAATAAGTCAAGTCCTTGGAGGTTCACTATATCACGCTATAAATGGAACGCTACTCTCAAAAATTGAATACGCCTAAATTTGGGTAGCTCGCGCCGATTTGAATCTCATCAAAATTTGATGAGTAATGCACCGAAGCGATCAGATCATAAAAAATTCAACGAGCACCCTCTCCAGTATTTGTATAGGTGTCTCCAATTCAAACTTCTAGCACAATGAGACATAATTTTTAGCGTCTGACCGTGAAATTAAAACATCACCGTGTTAGAAAACTGCAATCTGTCACCAGAGAAAAGCACCTAATAAAAGCACATCGTGTGTACAATAAAACCATATAAAGATGGATCAATCGCCCCCGCAGTTTTTCCACCCTCGATCCCGTATTATGTAAGGGAAAGTAACCCTCCAATGAATACATTTACTCATTACGTTAGCCGCGAAGTCGCAAACATGACGAGCTCGTCCGAACGAGGGAAAACGCCGCAGTTTCCACTCGACGCTTCTGGCCGAAGAGGTACGGATGGAAATTGTGAAATTTTATAAGTACGCCTTGAGCCCGTGACTTATTGATCGCAATCAAATCCCTGGTTCATTAGAAAAAGTTGGAATCCTTATAAATCCTTGGGGGATTTTCCTATGCGGAAAAGAAAATCCTATTGTAGATTGCTTTTGTCTGTCTATGAATCTAATGAATTTTGGTCGTTTTCGTCTGCTGTAAATTTTCTAACATATTTTTGCTAGTAATTCGTCGGATGTAATTCAGTTTCCGCTTATGTGAGTTACGGTTTTTATCTATGTCTCTGTCGTACAGATCTGACGTCTAGATCTACGTGTCAATTGAACTTGTAATAAATTAGCTGTCACTAGTGGAAGCACTCGCTCAATTAGAGCTAATTAAACCATCTATATGCTAAAATAAGTGTCATATTTATTAGTCAATTATCACTGTGTCCAAGATAAGGATGTCTATCATGGGGATCTCCGAAACCATAGAAGATGGTCAAAATTAGAGAAAAAATGCGCAATTAAAGAGTTATTATCATGTTGTAAAGTATCTTTTATTACGAAGATAACGATGTACGGCACACAGAAAAAAACCAAAGGTGGAAACTATTGGTTTCAACAGGATGGTGCACCCGCCCACAACGGGTTAATCATGCGAGAGTACTTGTCGAACAAATTTTCTGGGAAATGGAACATTTCTTCGATAGGTATTCTCGCACGATTAAGGAGTTGTGCACGGGTACACCATCCTGTTGAAATCTGAGTTTCTAACTTTTGTTTTTTGTTTTGTAGCGTACATGGTTGTATTTGTAATTAAAAATGCTACTCAGTATGTACTTTATTATATGGGCCATATAAAAAATAAAGTTGATGACGATTTTTCTGAAACGCAACGTTGTATTGAAAATCTCTCAACGCTGTCTTGTAGAAGCCAAAAAGTGGCATTGAGAAAGTGTTTTTATTTTTTTGTATCTATTCAAATGTCATCAGAAAAGAAATCTAAATCGACAAATTTCGGTTTTTCTGTCATATCTTCGGAAGTAATCGGAATTTTCTGTTTTTTTTTCTTATTGGTCATCATCCTATCTTCTATGATTTCGGAGATCCCCATGACAGACATCCTTATCTTGGACACACTGTATATGGCTTTGTTTAAAGAACTGGCTGGTTTCTTAAAAGTAAGTCTGCACAGCTAAGTATTTGATGACACTTTTCCGAGGAGGTAAGAGGCATATAAAATAGTGTATGACTCAGTTTCCTCTTCATAATACCAGCAGAATACCAGGAACTTTGTCGTTTTTAAACAAAGTGTCATAAATGTTCTCTTCAATTAATTTTTTTGATTCGTGCTTTCGCTGCTTCACCTCATTTCATACTCGGTATCTTTGTGCATATACAGGATGTAATATCTAGAGGTGGTCGAAACAGTTATTTTCTCCAAGTAAACCAATGTCTAAAAAGTGTTTCTGAGAGCTAAACCGGGACCTTGTGTCTCATCCGATTTTGTTTTGTGTTTATGAGGTTGCGCGGTGCCAATCTTCAACTTAATACTAAGAAGTGCAACGTTTTCCAAAAAGAACAGTGGATCTAGACAAAGTTCGTGCAGTACAGGAATGCGGATAGTTCATTTGAAATAATAGCTATTGATATCGCAGGCTCCCTCCCGGGGCAGATTCGGGAAACAAATACATCTTGATGGCCATAGAGTATTTCAGCAAGCGGACAGAGACATATGCGTTACCAAATCAAGAAGAGACAACCGTGGCAGACGTTCTGGTAAAAGAGCTTTTTAGAAGACTTGAAGTACCCCTCGAACTACACTCTGACCAGGGACGAAATTCTGAATCGACATTATTCCAAAGCCTTTGTCGCAAGACCAGAACAACTGCTTTACACCCACAGTCTGACGGAATGGGAGAACGAACGAACGAAGTTACAATGAGCTTGGGAAGGACCGTATACAGTTGTAAAGAAAATAAACGGCTTAATATATTGAATACGGAATCTATCACGAGGAAAACCAATGGTAATCCGCTGCAAATTCTTATAGATCACTGACCAATACTCTATCTATACAATTTAAAAACCAGGTGTCAAATTCTTGACAGAATAGCTTCCTAGCTGAAACCAAAAATTGCCAACATATGTTTTTTTACGCATGCATTTTGTTTGCTTTTATTAGAGGGACGTACCATCCAAATTTCGTTAAAATTGCTCCATAAATAAGAAAGTTGGATGTTGCACATGCGCAACACTATTTTTTGCGCATGCATTTTGTTAGCTTTTATTAAAAGGACCTACTATCTAAATTTCGTTAAAATTGTTCCATAAATAAGAAAGTTGCATTTCTGCGCATGCGCAACACGATTTTTGCGCATGCATTTTGTTTGCTTTTATTAGAGGGACCTACCATCTATATTTCGTTAAAATTGCTCCATAAATAAGAAAGTTGGATGTTGCACATGCGCAACTCGATTTTTTGCGCATGCATTTTGTTTTCTTTTATTAGGAGGACCTACCATCCAAATTTCGTTTTAATTGTTCCATAAATAAGAAAATTTCATTTCTGCGCATGCGCAACACGATTTTTGCGCAACACGATTTTTGCGCATGAATTTTGTTTGCTTTTATTAAAGGGACTTACCATAGAAATTTCGTTTAAATTGCTTCAGAAACAAGATCGTTGCGTTTTGCACATATGCAACACAATTTTTTTGACTTTGACAATTTTTTTCTCCGTTTTTTGATAATATAACCCGGCCCAATTTTTTGTAGGTTGTACACAGGAAAATAAGGTCTTCCAAATAATAGAATAAAAATTTTAGGTTGCTATTTGAAAAAAAAAGTTCGATGCCGTTACGGCGCTTCCAAATTTTTTTTCAAAAATCCGGCCCGTTATTTTTCTGTTCGGTATGCCTAAAACATATATACAAAATTTCAACAAAATCCGTCGAGCCGTTTTCTCAGAAAATTGCCAACAAACGTACGTACGTACGTACGTACGTACGTACGTACATACAGACGGAAAAAAATTTTATTCTTTAAAAGTTGCTTAAAATGGTCTAAAACGTCGACATTTGATGAAATTTTGAAATGTTCAAAAAACGGCTATCGCAATAGCTACCTAGCACATGCTAGGAAGCTAAAAAGCTGTGATTTATGAAAATTTTCAAATCCGCATTTAAAAATTAGCGCCACGCGTGTATCGTTCAATTTTTGGACATTTAGTTAATCCGTTGGGACGTATTCTCAATGAAATTAAGTCTTAATCTTTTTGCCAAAATTAAGGTAGGTATGTCAAAGTTACGTTACCGCGTATGGTTGATCATTTGTTTTAAATAATGAATTTTTACCACAAAATCTTACAAATGAATCATAAGCAGCTTTGAACACAATATCGAAACTTCCGATAGTTGCGCTATATTTTGATCATAGAAGTTTTCTTTCAACGAATCTTGTTTCTGTTTCTCAACAGGCAATTAATTCGGAATTATAGATCAACAGGCCAACAGCAGAAATGTTGATGCACGTTAGGTACGATATTTTAACCCAGATGAATAATATGTAGAAGTTATGCCAAAAAATTAAAATTTTATGGCCACAAGGCAATAATTGTACCGTTTCCAACTACTTTGCGGTTAACGCAAGAAGGTAATTATTGTCGAATTAAAAAAGTTACAATTTTAGTCGATATTGCGTGGTCATTGTTTTTCTTTCAGCACTTTGGTGTTACGCTCCATTTAAATGCGAATGTCATAGAGTTTCTCTTGTAATTGGCAATTTAAAATTTGTCTTCTCATTTCATTAAGTCTAATGCGTCGATTTAATCAGTGCCCGTACTTTTAACGGCAATCCATAAAACATGTAATCTAAGTACGGGATCGTCAAATCCCCTTCGAGAAAATGAAATGGCATTCTTGTAAAGCGTGGCTTCCATTAGCGTGATTGGGTGAGGTGCACGCCGCGACGCTAGGCGCCCCCGATATATCCTTTTTGATGACTCACTCGGGCGATCTTATGAAAAGGACAAGTTTTCGTTTCATCGCGCGCGCGGGGTTATTTAAAATTGCCGTTTCTCGCATTGAAACTTATTCCTGTACCCCGTAGTAGACGAAATCTGTAAGCAGCATGTTACCGATCGCAGTTTTGGGTTATTTTAGCTTCGGTTATTTTCAATTCCCACAATCTGCCTACCATATTGCCCAGTTGTTTCGACTTGCCAATGACAGCACATGGCTCAATCTTATAAAAGCCAGATTTTCATATACGTATATACTCAAGATATTTTTGTGCTTTGCATCTCGTCAATGCACATATGCATTCATAAGAGGGATGCGGTGCCATGAGAATTTCTTGTACTTGACATTCAGCAGTGTTGATACAATTTCAGGCACTCGATATATTCGTTTTTCCGGTTGATGGCAAACGGTATAGAACAAGGCTACCTAAATAAGAAATAATACCATAGTCTTTTATTAACCACGGAAGCCTTGGACCGAAAACCACACTTTTGCCTACCTGTAAATCGTGAACTCGAGAACGGAAAAGCATACCTGTTTCCCACAATAGGTAGCTTAGCAGAGTTCGTAGATGAACATCGGAGTGACCAACCAATTCCAAAATGATTAAAGCCGAAGGCGCTAATTTGACATACTGTATGACAAAAGATAGCAAAATCGTATGCTAAATCTTATTGAAAATGCGTCTAAACGGATTAAGTTTCTCCAGGAATGAAATATACATTTTCTATGACCATGTGAGATCAAAATCGCAAATGAGCACGTACTCATTTAGGAAAACAAGCTCTGCGCAAAAAATTTAATTACCTACTGGGCTTTTAAAAACTTGTAACTGCTTAGACCTTTTGACAGAAATCGATAAAGATTTGGTAGATATTTCTGCGTGTTGGTTTTCTATAGGATCTTTGTTTCTTAATTGCTTTAGGAAACCGGTAAAGACACAAAGTCTGGATTGTATCGTATTTCATCTGTTATTAATCGGTACTGTTAGATTACAATGCGAACTCGGCATGAGATCACTGGGTAGTATGGACACCGTAAAATCTGCAGATAGGGATATGTGAGAGACTCTACTTTGATTTGTAGCGCGTGATTTGAGTAGCAAATGAATTATTAGAAATGGTCGTCTTGGTTGAAAATCCACCATTTAGTATGCGTTAATTAATTACTAAGAAAAAAAGAGGGGCGGGGGGGGGGGGCATTTTCCGAGAGATTTTGAAAAAATTAGATTAAAGCTGGCAACCTATCCAGAGTTTTGTACAGTAGTAAAACATTTTTGAATTGATTCGATCTTTAGTTGGGACAAATATGCTCGTGAGTTTTATCTTCGCGTCGAGATTACGATAATAAATCACGTCAGTTTTTCCTAGTTAAATTTGGGAAAAGAGTTGTTACGATAAAAAATAAAAAGAATTTAACCAGTTTCAAGTTTGGGACTACGGTTGCCACTAATATTGGTGTTGTGGAACGTAAAATAAACCGCGAGTTTCGTTAATTGTTGCCAAAATACGGAATATCGCAAAAAATTCAAATGAAGTGACGAATATCGAACAAAACTTCGTCGCATAAAGTGAAATAGTATACGGGCAAGGGCGATCTAATTAAGGCGTCAATATATTTTCGCTTGTGCAAAGAACCATTGTTGAAACTGCTGTGCAAAGGTATATTGCCATGCACCTTCACAAGGACTTGAACTCGGTCAATTCGTCGTTGTAAAAACATTTTAATTTCCGTTTAATCCCAAACAAATAAGAAAACTTAAAATGCAAATGATTACTTAGTGAAGCTGTAACAAAGTACGTCCAATTGTTGGTCAACATAGTAACTCTAAACGGTTGTATTAATTTAAATAGTGGTTTGCTCGCAACTTCTAAATACAAGGATATACCGGAAAAACAATTAGAGGTTTGATAGGATAGGGGGCACGATATTATTTACAACAAGATTAAAGAGGTTACCTGGGATCTGGGATAGATCATCAAGATCTGTTGCAGTAATGAGGTAGAAGACAGGAATGGAAAAGTACTGGAAGAAGGGAAAGAAGTTCTAAGACGACGAAAAGAGTATACAGGGTGTTTTTTTGGGAGCTTTAGTTAAACGTTTCTGGGAAAGTAAAATACGTAGGTTTTTGAAAATTTGTACTTAGGAGTTACTCTGAAGGCCGAATCTATGTAAAATATTTTCAAAATGTCCGCGCTTCCGGAAACACCGGAAGTAGATAGTAATTCCGTTATTTTAAATGGCAACTCCTATTTTTTAATGCATTTTTGGATTCTACGTGAAATTTCAGTTCTTTTGATACCCATATGTCGATATCTGCCATTTATGGTTTTTAAGTTATTTTGACATTAAGAAAAAAAAATGGCGGATGCAAGATGGTACCTTGACAATTGATTACTTGAAAAATGTCGAAAAAATGTTATAGTCATGGCAACCCATTTTTATCAGTGCATAGAGAATGAATAGGGCTTTCTTTTAGTGTACTTAAAAAAAAGTTAAGTTGCGTACAACCGCACCTATGGAGATCAAAATTTAAGAAACTAAAGTCTATAAACTCAGT